>NW_027526445.1:28392100-28897100 GCF_048455015.1 Haemaphysalis longicornis | reverse complement strand
TCGAGGGACGCTTTCATGACATCACCAGCCTGATCGATGAATTACGAATTTTTTCGTTGCAGATTTCGGTGTCGGTGGACGACGCCTCGCCCCAGTTGCAGATGGAAGTTCTTGAGCTGCAGGCTAACACCCCGTTGAAGCAGACGTGTCAGGACGTGGCTGAACCAGATTTCTACAGGTTTCTTGACGTTGCAGGATTCCCGGCGCTACGTAAACAGGCTACCATGATCATTGCCATGTTCAGAAGCACCTATCTACTTGTGTGAACACCTGTTTTCCTTGTTAAAGGTGAACAAGTCAGCTCTCCGGTCGAGGATGACTGATGAGCACCTGCGATCGACCTTGAGGATTGTTTCCGCGCAAGACGTTTTTGCGGACATTTCTTCTCTATTCGCAGCCAAGCTTTTCCAGGCATCAAGCCAGCATGTTTAGAACAATATTAGCTAAATTTTGCTTCCCAAGGAATAAAGTTTTGTGAGTTTTCTAAATGATACTCGCAATATTTTCTCGTCCATTCCTATCAATAACGCTTTATTCTAGTAAAATACACAGACGCAACTGCCTTCAAGCCTTTTTTTATGACGCCCCCAAATGCGGTCCCCATGTGCTAAAGCATAATTGTGGAACAAATATTTTATATTTCATAATCGGCGTCCCCATTTTAGTCATCCTGTAGATCCGTATCGATATGTGTCTCAAAATCTGACGCTAGTTCTATTCAGGAATGACCAAGTATATGTACAATATGTGGGAAAGACGGAAAGACCTACTTGTTTCTTTCAAATGGCAGCGTTATCTCACATTTTGATAACACCCCTCACCCCCCACCCCCCTTCCTTTCAACCTTGTTGACTATCCAGGCCCTTGCGGGGCTAAAATTCGTGACGGGGGCCCGCCACCTCCTGTGAGTTTGAGACCCCTGCGCTAGACAGTTGTGTTGTATTTGGGTGACATACCTACTTCGAAGGGTCTCGTGCGCGGCCGCGCTTTATCCTAACGTGTAGAGAGTGACATGAACGTTTTTTTTGCACTGCGATCCTCACCCCTCTGACACGAATTAGGTAAGCAGGCTTGCTCAGTATACGACGAGGTCAAGGGACCACAAATACAGAAAGCTACAACAACACGAGATAGGAATCTCTCTTCTTCCTACCACCATCTAGAAAGCAGGTACCAGTCCAATAGAATATTCACCTACATCGCGTCACTGCTGTGAAATATTGCTGTAGCCCTATACTAAAACGAGCAATGCACAGGCACGCATTTATTTTTTGCTAATGTATACACAGTCTTCTGGGATTAACCTTCACAGGTAAAGCTTACTGAAGCAATGACATCCGTGACATCCGTGTGTCGCAGAATTACGAGAAAACAAACAAAAGCAGCCCCATGCTCTCGTCACCGTCGGCTTAAAACAATGACGGACCTTTATGAATATTTCCAAATCCATCGATATGTTGAACATGTGTTTAAACCGCGCTACTCCTCCATGTTCCTCGTGCTTGTTGACGTCGTGCTTCGCTGGTGTTGTTGCACTGCTTGTACCCTATGCACGTTCGAACAGAGACTTTGAGCATATCGCATAGTGCACGCTACTTTACGGTAGGCGGGAAGCGGCACCCGACTGTGCATTCGCGCAAAAGCAAGGCCAGCAGGAAAGAATGCGCAGGCTCAGTGATGCTTTCTGCTCTACCGCCAAAACAAAGGCACAACTGGCTAGTCGGCTCCCGGGGCCCGCGGTCGTAGCGTAGAGTACGCTGGCTGCTATGCTAAAAGTCCCTAAATATTTGGTGCCTTTTGTTCTATCCTGGCATCGCGAATTACTCACGGCCGATTTGGAATATGCTCCATCCGCATTAAGAAGACATATTTAACAGTTCACTGGGCGGCCATGCCTGCGTATGCAGGTTCCCCTCCCAATCATAGGTGCGGCACGTGTCAAATAGCATTGGTTTCTTTGGGGAGCCCACCCCACCTCTTCTAAAGTGACAAATCTAAGAATATCAAATGAGAAGGATACAAGCCGTCATGGTGAGTCGATTTGCTGCACGAAAGATTAAATGGAAAGTCGTGCCCGGTACTTTGAACAGGGCTACATTTCTTCAATTGTTGCTCAGTGTAACGGCACGAGATGCGTGACAAAGTATCGCCTTTCGATGTTGTTTTTAATGCAACGTAAGATGCATACATTGCCATCGATGGGTTGCGAAACCACTAAACATGGAAAAAGTTCCACTCAACCTAGACGGCGTAAAGCGCGGAGCAGTGATCCGCCAGTGGGACTGTGGTACCCTTCCCCGTTCTTTGATTGTTGTTGTTGTTGTTCCTTTTCGATTGGCACATACCCACGTGGGGGATTGGCCAAGAAACGGGGTGGCTTTTCGGGCTAAATCGCCCACCTCATGGCCCTATATACTCAGCCTGTAGGAATTGGGGAAACGGTTACCGAAATATATAATAAGTCTAAAGAATGAATCAGTGAATGATGTCATTTTTGGGAGAAAAGGCTAAAAAATTTTGACCGAGTTAGCAAGACATACGTCTGGTTTCAGATATGTACGCGTGAATGACCGCAATAATCCCTCTATGACAAAACCCCAGGGATGTGGCCCCGAACGAAAGAAGCACCGGCATCGACAGAGGAAGGCCAATACGTTGAATTGGTGCGGCTAAATACCGTTTCCGAATGAAAGAAAAACCGCGGCAGTACAGGAAAAAGGGTTCGATTGTTTCAACTTCACCGCAAGCAGCACAAAGACCGGAGGAGGTGAGACCAGCGCGATGCAAATAAAAATTAAGCTGCGGTATTCTGCATCTGATAATTGTTAAAGTGACCTCACACTGGCGGGACTCGCAAAATCTCGCATTCCAAGTGTGAGCAAGATGGTCATAGCCATCCAAGCCTGTGATAGTACCTTCCTGTGTCATCCCTACTCGTAGAAATCTGCGGAACCTTGCGCGCGCCAGGAGAAATGGGGTAGGGCTGAGATCCACCGTAGGGCCATCTAAAGCTGAACCGGCCAAAGAGTCAGCCTTTTCATTGAGCCATAGGCCCCTGTGCCCTGGGACCCAGATGAGCCGGATGTCGCGTAAATGGGGAGGCACAAGGCAGCTGAAGGTACGGATAAGTAATGATTTTTTTGGAGATGTTAGCGCGGTACAAACCGACAGGGAATCAGAAATAATAGCAACATTTAAATATTGTGGAGGTAATTCTTTTAAGGCCATAAATATAGCAAAGAACTCATCTTCGAATATAGGAGTAAAATCAGGTAAACGATAAGAAAGTGACCAATTAAGTTGTGGGCTGAAAATTCCCACGCCCGCCCTCTCCGCACGTTGCGATGCCTCCGTAGCCACTACGACATGTGAACGCAAGTTCCCCAGATGCTCATCCAGCATACCGATTAGTATCCGTGTGGATAACAGTTTGGCGTTATGGGGGAATACGTTATTGAGGGACAGAGGAGCAGGTACGCCTTCAGGTAACATCGGAAGAATTTCCGGAAGACTGATGTTGAGCGGTGAAAGCAAGCTTTGGGCATACACACATTGAGGACGATTGTATCGAGGCCATGGATAGTTAAAAACAATGCTGATATCACCCCTCACGCTATTCCCGCCCTGTCTGGCTCCTATCTTGATGAGTCAAACAATGGTTCATTCAATGCAGTTCCATTTCCCGCATTTGGGGTGCTCTCGCTCCTCCTCCTGGGACAGCTCGCACCTTTTTCATTATCGTTTGCTTATTTTTCCACATGGAACCGCAAGAGTGGGAGGTGTGTTCATTTTTGTTTACTTTCATTTCGCACGTGCTAGGGCCTTTCTCTGCCATTTTCATCTCATCTTTTTTTTTTCAGCGGCTTGTTGTTTGGTTTAAATCTATAAGAACCAAACCAACGAAAATTCATAACTCAGTAAACACTGAAACTGCCGGTTCAGTACAAATGTTTGCCTGTTTTTTTTTTTTGCGGTAGAAGTTGGGACCATGTATGACCAGTGCCCGCGGTTGTGGGAGTTTGGGATGGTTCGGTTGAATTATCCTCTTCCCTTTTGGCTAGAAGGCGGAATTTATGGACCAGAGGGTATCTTCTTGAAGCGGCTCTTTGGGTTTGTGACGCGCTTTACTGTTTCGGTGCATAAAGCCGCGTGACTCTCTTTGGGTGAGTGGACGTATAAATGCATTGACGTATAAAATACATTACAGGTTTCTTGAAACTCCCGATTCCTTGAGCGGCAGAGCGGTTCAGGCCAAGCCATATACCTCGTTCTCACCGAAAAACCTAGCATCCTCAAGAAAAAAGTGGCTAGAGAGGTGCAGGTGGAAGGCGGCGCTTTGCGTGTGTGGCTATAGACTTCACTTTGATATGGGATGTCTGCACGTCCCCCGTTGGTGAGGACGCCGCGTTTGCTGCAGCGGGCTGCACAATAGAGAATGAGCAATTATTTGCTTGGGTAACACTGGATGAGATTTCAATTCATTGTCGATCGAGCTTATCCCCCCCCCTCCCTGTCACAGGAGCGCCAAAGATTTTTGCCGCCAACCAAACGTTATCACGAAAGCGATGATAGGAGCAACCCCCTTTCTATCTAGCATCAGCCCTCAAAATGTGCTCTTCCACAATCTCCAGCCTGCGGCTGTTTCACAGTCTATTTGCACAACGGCCGCATTCCCCATTTCCTGTTAAACACATTGTAATATTCAACACAAATAACAACCTTTCTCTGGATACTTCGGCTTTAAAACCGGCATCTTTGATATCCACTTGGGAGACTAGCTGTGACAAGCTGCAGCGCATGTGACAAACGTTTTGCCGCAATTTTTTCGTCAACATTGCCCAGGGAAATTGGGCGGTATTCTTCCTCAGTTTCCACATGGTTTTCGTTAGAGATTTTGATTATCATCACGGTATGAACAACGTATAACCTGGGAGGAAGGATACCCACTTTCTAGCCTTGTGTTAAGACTGCCAACACAAAAAGTGAAAGAACCATGTAAACTGTGTTGTAAAATCAAAAGTAAACCCTCCCAGACCTACGGATACATTGGTTTACAACACATTTGTGGCGTCCTTGACGTCGCTACGCATTATTTGCTCTTGCAGGAGAGCACGCTCCTCCTTACGAAGCTCGCGTAAGGATCGACAAATGGCCTAGAATCTTGACTGCCTGGCACACCAGATTCGAAGAGTTGTGTATAATCATCATGAAAAGCCTGAAGAAGTTTAGAAGGCCCATCATAGGGGCTTCCATTAGATTCGTTCTCAACGTCTTTCGGAAGGGCCTCAAGCGTCAATCACACCTAATTACCTAGTGAGAAATTTGAAAGTGCCTTGGCCTTCAAAAAATTTCTGTGGGCACGACCGAGTTAGTGGCCCGATATTTTTCTGTGAAGTACTGCTGCATCTGGATTTGAGGTTTCTGATGTCATCAGTCACAGTCCCGGCCCAACTGCTCCGCATTCATGTTGTACCCTCCGCGGTGGCTCAGTTGCTACGGCGTTGCGCTGCTGAGAGGTCGATGGATTCCCGGCCGCGGCGGCCGCTTTTCTGATGGAGGCCAAAAGCAAAAACGCCAGGGTGTACGAGATTTCGGCGCACGTTAAAGGTACCCAGGTAGCCAAAATTAACCAGGAGCCCTCCACTACGGCGCGCCATATCACCTGTGTTACGTCGGCGCTTTAAACCCTACAATCAATCTACCAGTTGATGTAGTCTCGTCAGCATGTTGGCCAGTTTGTTGAAGTTATCCCACCACGATGCGAGTAAGAACAAAAATCAAAGCCGCTTTCTTAAGAGACGTACGGCTAAAACGCGAAGCTTCCTCCTATGAAGCCCGAGTGGAAGTCAAAACCTTCTATCCAAATTGCTTCGACCGTGTCGAAATGGAGCAATCGGACACACGTCGGCTTCATAACGCAAGGTACCAAGGTTCAATTCCGACCACGGAAAGCGTCTTTTTTCTTGAGGGCTTCATGTGCCTTGGATTATTATCATCTTCATGGTTTTGTGAAATTTATTAGGCAAAGTTGGCTTTTTTAAAGTGTGTTTTGGTGATGAGCGGTCGCAGTCAGTGAGGCATAGCTATCTTTGCTTTAATAAAAAAAATTCACGCATCTCCACGAAGTGAATCATGGTGATAGGGCAAAGCACTGGGGATTGTTCTTACCGCAAATCACCCGTGAGACTGCTTCCTGCTGCTAAAACGATTTCCAATGCCATCCAATACAATTCAATTGAATTTTTTACAAACCATTTCTATCCAATCCAATCCAAAAGAAATCCAAATCGAAACCCAAATTCAATCCTATCCAATCTAATCCAACGACCCTCGCGCATGCGGAGCACGGCTCTCCAGGAGCTCTGTCTCTCTCTCTCTAACCTTTTGTGAAATTTTGTTGTTGTTAATTTTCTTTGAACCTTTTGTTCACAGCTGCTTCGATTTACACGATGCTGTGCGCCTCTCTTTCTCTCTCTGTCTCTCTGTCTCTCTCTCTTACCTTTTGTGAACAATTTATTTTTTTTTGTTGACCTTTTCACCTCTTGTGAACATTTTCTTCACAAATGTTTCGATTTTCACAGTGCTGTGCAGTGAGCACGGACGCTGGACGCCGGACAAGCCTCGGCCTTAAGGTGCTTCGCCCCTAAAAGTAGTCGCTGTTGTTTCTTCCTTAGTGGCGCATGCCCAATTTGGGCATTGGAGAGGAATGGGGAACTTCGATGGGCCTCTATGCCGGCCTCAAAAATTCACGAACCTATGAATTGGAAGCGTGAAAGTTGTGATAGAGTGCATGCCGCGTAACACCTGAGCGTGATGGCACGTGACAGAAACAGGTGCACACCAGCTGCGCAGAACACTGATTCTTAAAAGGCCGTGCCTAGAGTGCCGTATGACGGTATTATAAGCACTCCACTGTATCGACGTCCGCCGGCGCTTTATAACAAAATTGCCGCGTCTGGCAGTACATCGCTCTAGATAATGTAAAGCTAGGCAACCTAACCGAAACATAACACAAGATAACCTAACGCAGACAATGAAATCAAGTAAAACACCCAAACTAACCGGCGCATTCAGAAACCTCCCAATACCACGCGCATTGAGGCTGCGCTTATTTTCCCAACTGCTTTTTTTTTTCTTCTCATATTCTGAGCCAAAAAAGTGTTTACAATATTTTGCGTAATTTCAAAAAGCTTCTCCAAAAATGAAGAAATCAATGTGCTCCTTATCTTCTTCTGCGCGTTAAAAAATCGTGAAGAAAGAAGAAGACGACTCATCCACCTTCAGCTACTGACAGCTTTTCGGACTGCCCTTTTTTCACCAGGGATTCTGTCAACGACGTGTAACGTGAGTTGTTTCCATCGTTACGAAATTTATTCCGAGTACACATTTGACTGCGCGGACGTTTCTGTGGCTTAAGCTTGTGTTTACCCGTGCATGACTTTGCGGAAAGCGGATGACCGAACGCAGTTGGGCAACCATAGCTCCAGTTACATTGACCTAAAGAGGCCGCGTTGAGTCGAAATAAACGGGTATTTTGGACTGTGCCCTCCCACGTATAAGCGAACGGGTTGGGTCGGAGAGCCGTCGCGGAGAGCCCAGTCGTCTCGGAGGCAGGGGATAGGTTGACTCGTTCGTCGGGCTGAGTCGGTGGGTGGCAAGGAACAGAATAAGGAATTTCAACGCGCCCCCAATCGTTAGGCGAGGGTGCGTTCCAGCAGAAAAATTCAAAATATTATAATTCGACACTGGCTGTACCACACAGATGAAAAAGACATAACACCACGTACCTTGATAAAAGGGGATTTTATTTGGCGCACGGAGCTGTGGAACCCAAAAACGATTGTGCTTCTTCAGATTGTTCATCCAGCTCCTGGTGGAAATAAAGTTATAGCGGGAAACATTGCAGCTGTTTGAGACTTCAAGTGCCTTGATCTTCATAATTTTTGGTGTTACCAGCTGATTGCTGCAGCACAAAAAAGGTGAAACAGCTGACCAGGGTATACGGCAAGCAACTGAGGAATTAGTGCTCCGAAATTCTATCACGTAGTGTCGACGAATTGTTTTTATTGGATCGAGTTAGATTATGGGGGGACTTCGTGTCCATTCCACAAGGCCATTCTTCTGCCCGGTTTAAAGCCTATCTCGGTTTTGAGCCCGATTGCAATGGTCACAAAAATTAAGGTTACCTTCTTAGAAAAAGAGGGTGCGCGTTCGAATCGTGAAAATACGGCAGCTCCTCATCTGGGAACCACTCCGGTACCCTCACCTGGATTCTTCAGACGGGGTTTCTATAGCAGGAGGGGTGGAGGTAGCTGAACCCGCCAGTCGACTCAACCCTTTCAAGTCGAGTCTATGTGTCCGGGGCTCATTAGATGTGAACGACACAGCCGTTTTATGGGAGTTTTTTGTTAGGTCGTTGTAACGTCAAAACCATCTGGGAAAGAGGAATCACCGAAATTTTGATCACTCTGATCACTGTGAACCCCTTACGTCACGTAAGGGATTCAGAGTGATCATAAACCCATGCGAATCTGTTGTTCAGTGAGCCTCAGGGGGAGCGAGATAGAGCGCGCAAGTGGCATGAACATAAAGATGCGTGAGTTAATTACCTACTAAATATGACCGTAGAATACGCGATGGACCAATTGCAAGCGACCGCAGAATGCAACATCTAGGATGAGCAAAACGGTCTGGTAAGCACGTGACGACCGCTTATTTCGAAAGTGTTGTTACACAAACGACATAAATACGCAGCTGAGAGTCCAAATCTCCGCACTGCATACATCTCTTCACGCCATCATTATTGTAGCAAATTGTTTAATTGAATAACCTTTCGCGTGTTATTTGGGAAGATGGAGATGACAGTGTGCTTTTGGAGCTTTACAAAACAGTGTCACACGTTGTGTATGCCCACCTTAGGTGACAATGAGCCATTTATTTTTACTTTTATTTATTCTGTTTAGCTGGTGTGAATTGATACTTTTGTTGTTGCCAATCCAGGGTTCTGAAAAGTGCTCTTCAAACTTCTGAAGCAATCACGTCATGCAAATGCTACCATCCAAATAGAAGGCCACAATGTCCGGGCAATAGTATCACTATGCGAACTTCACTACTCGTATCGTCTAATCAAAATATGTGCGGTCAGGGTGCTTTTGGGCCGTAGATTTTATATAAAACAAAGAGGTACCTTGCGTACTTGCCCGGTGGGCGTTTAAAATGGGTTAGGGGGAAATTTATGGTAACAATTACTTAATTTTAGGGGCGTTCCCGCGTACGTTAATTTTAATAGGCGAAGCATTAAAGTTTATCTCGGGGCGTCTTTGTTTGAGCGATGCTCCAATGAGTGCAATGTAACGTGTCTTCTGATGTAACGTGTCTTGTGTCTATGCGTATCCGAGCGCCATTTTTATTGCCTGGTAGCTTCACTCTCCTGACCGCAATGGAGGCTTTACTTGCATCGCCATTCTGCTTTATGTGCGAGAGCTCCATGACCTATTTCGCCCTACCCCATGTGAAGGCTTCATGGTTTATGCGCTATGCTGTTTTTAGCTGGCCAGTTTTGTTCCCGTGCCGGGTTGTGTTTCACTGGTTTTCCTGCTTTTTGCCTCTTCCGAGCTCTTAGCCCTGTTTTAGAGCAAAATGGCGGTGTCGCCCCAGTTGCTTCCGTCTCCAGTGCATATGACGGAAGCGCGCTGCTGTCCTTTATTAGAAGGGGTAATGCAAGCCCGTTTGTGTAGTTCCTCTTCGGTTCGGCAGGGCATTGTGTTCACGTTTACACCCGCACTGATGAGGCGTAATCAAGACATTAACTGAGACAATAACAACTGCCGGTATAAGAGGCGTTGAGGGCGCGACCAAGAGACCGTTCTAAGAATACATCACCCCGCATGCTCCCGCCTGAGAAATAAAACTCAGTTATTCAAACAATTACGCCCATCTGCCCGCGAGGGAACGCTGATGTGATGCGGCGCATCGGGGGGTTCAATTGGCGTTTCCATTGGGTTGATTCTCGAAATCGGGTGAAACGTGTTTTGAGCGCGTATGATGCATTTCCATCACATGCGGGTGTTCTCATACGCGAGTAGATGGGCGTAGAGCGATCGCTGACTGAACCGTCGCAGCGCGCTACCCGCTTTATAATCACAGCGCCTGAAGGAGAGGAGACAGCGGAGGATAGGCGCGCATGCGCGCACTTGCGCACCGGAGCAGACGCCAGCGGAGCGAAGCGCGCGCGGAGCTGTTGTTGTTATGCTAATGCGACTGAGTGAGAGCGTTGCGCACAGCTGTCGGAGATAAGAACGGGGGAGAGTGTCGCATGCGGAGGTGGTGTGCGGACGCCGACGCCGACTGCGGAGGGACATGCCCCAGAGCAAGAAATGCGTCGCATCTAATATATAAAGGATCGTGCGCCGCAGCTTGCGGGCAATGCTTCGGAGGGAGCAGTCATGTATAGGGACGTGAAAGGGCGGCAACGGGAGGTGTTTTCCTTTGTGTCCAACCAGTACCGCGAGAGAACACCGTACAAGAGGCGCTCTTTTTGATTACATCTCCAGATATGGGTTTGAACCGCTCAATCCGGCTTTGGGAGTAGAATGCGTTTTCGGCTGACACTACAAGTAAGCAGTCTTAACGGTTTCTGCCGAACTCTTTTTTATCCACGCGAGTGGTAGTGATGACACCTGTCATTTGCGACATCTGTTTAGCCCACGTTGAAAATAGGTATGCTGAGGTGTTAACGTGCCTACTTTGTTCAAGATATGCCATATACATAATAGAAATGTTCATGACGGAGGCGACGGCAATGAATTTGCACGTTCACAGGCCCGTTAAGTTAGGCCCGCACGCACTCTAGTTTGGGGTACCGGTACTCTTAGATCACCGTGCACGGCTTAGCATCTCTCATCGCTAAGCGCAAAAAAACAAAACAAAAAACCACCAACAAAACGGAGGGCGTAGACCGGACAACGCTCTACCGTCACGAAATTTTTTGGGGGGAGAAAACGCAGCTTACATTCATATTTCACTCACCCACGTTGCGCCAAGTCAAGAAAATGAAAGTAATCACGCGGAAAATCTTACTGCGAGCAAAAAGACGCTGAGAATATTGGCTTTCTCACTTCTTAGCATACTTAGTAAAGCTGTTTTAAAGGGTCCCTAAAAATGCTTCTGAAGGTGCGCATTTCAATCGCGCAATCGCTAGAGTACCCCTTCACGACAGTGTATACCAAATATTACACCTCTGCCTGAAGCAGGGGCCTCACAAACATGCCACAAAGATCCTTTCTTTCCTTGCACAACTACGGCTTCCTTGCCGCCACACTGACGCGCTCTGACGTGCGACAGACTGCTTGTGACGCACTCTGTGACGCACCATGCTCTGAGAAGTACGGCTGCGCTATTGGTGGGCCCCGTTAAATGCTGTAGCCAATCAGCGTTCCCGGCTCTGGGGGAATCGCGGTTGCAAGCCGGACCCCTGATACCGACGGCACGGCGTATCCGTCCGGCACCGGTGGCCCGGCCACGGACGAATGTAGATCGTAGCCATCCGTTGCACGAGCTTAGCTGAATTGGTAGATATACCGCATCGTTTACACAGTATGGATAACGCTGAAAAACCCGGAGCGTCTCTGGGGCACACACGCCCGCTACACGAGCGACCGCGGCAAGTATCCTCCTGCACGGTCGACAAGCAGCCAACTGTGCGGTGTATGTACAATACGGAATACACCTCAGCAGCTAAAACCCGTCACCGTCAGCCAGAGCGGTACAATTGCTGAAAATCATTTTGCAAATACGTGAAAGGGGGGGATAGTGCACTGAAAAATTGCGCGGGGGACCATCGTCGTCGCTGCCTCGCAAAGCAGTGTCTGGATAACTATGGCGAAGCAAAGCCTTTTCCCAGACCTCGGTGGGACCAGTTCACTGCCACAGCGCTGCATGCCGAAACGCTAGCGAGCTGCTATAGTCCTCAGTGGCAATGTTCAATTTTTCTGTTAGCGAGCATGTTTTGTTTTGAAGCCCCCTATCTGGCCTTCAAACGCTCGTTTCCGCTACTATAAAACTGACGTGCCCATGCGGGCACCTCCGGTGCGAGGAGCCGTTCGGTGCGCGCCGGCCACCAACCGACCCAGCTGAGCGGTAGCGGAATTAATAGGCGCCGTTGTCTGCTAAAAAAAAGAAGCGTGACCTACCTCCGATTGGAGCGAATGGCTGCGCGCATCTCGAACCAACCCTGTTTCGGTAGGTGGTGTTGCGCCTGGTCGATGACGTTACCGCTTCCACAGTGCTTTGGAGGCGCAATGAAATGGGAAATGCACCAGGCCTTGTGCGGGCCCTTTTTAATGAACGATAACTCGGCTAATACTGAATGTTTTAAACAATTATTGCGAGAGGACTTTCTTTGAATAGTACTCCAATGATTGCGCACGTAAATGGGTATCTTTAAAACGCTGTTTAGGGCCCCGTTTAATGAAGAGAGTTGTTCGTATAGGGATACGCAAAAGCTTTGGTATACGCGTTTGCACCAGAGTCAATAAAATTGACGCATGGGAGTTCTATTAATTGGCCGACGGACTTTCTGGTACTTCGTGTCCTACAGACATTCTTGTACTTTGTATCCCACTAGTGACAAATCTTGACCGACTCATGTATCATTCGCTGGTCACTTATGAACCACGTTACCAATAAGATGGTTAACCACCTTTAACACACCACAAACTTGTTATGAGTGACTACTTTGTGAACCCACTGGCCCTCTCTGCTGTCAGTATTCTGCAGCGGCTCACCAGCGGAACACGTAAGTCACTAGCTGGATTAGGTTGGTGGTAAGAGACAGATCTTGATAGCAGAGGAAGCTAGGTGTGCATGGAACAAGGACCTCGGTAATTCGTGGAGAGAAAAAAAAATATGGTAAATGCAAGTGGAATAAGTTGGTGATATCAGGGAGTAAGGAAGAGTACGATGCGGTTAAAGAGAAAGTACGGGTGAAGAAACGGCTATAACGTTGTTCTAAAGGTTAATAGAGTGGAATAGGGGAATAAATACTCATGGAATGGGAGGGGCATAATTAGGTGGGATATAAAAAAAATGGGAGCATAGAGACCACAATAAAAGCGTCAACTGAGCTTTACGTTAAGCAGAAGGTGACTGGCAAAGTGAGAAAGACAATTTGAGAGAGGGTGATGCAGGAACAGTGACAAGAGGGGTGCAATAGGGAGAAGAATACTAGGAATCGGCAGGGAAATTAATACCGGAAGAAGGAAGGAGAGATGAGTGGAAGAAGAGTGGTAGAAAAGAGATGGGGAGTAATGACAGGAAGGGAAGTGTTGCGAAGGTACAAAAAAATGAAGTCTGTGAGCAAGAATGGAAAATAAATATGTGGAGGGAAAGATTTATTGCGCGGTATGGGGACCGGAAAAGATAGGAGAGGGGGAGAGAGAGAGGGAGAACAAGCAAAGATGAATAAGCGGAGACAAAGGAAGAGCAGGACTGGAACCACACGTGGATCCCGTTCTAAGGGTAGAAGTTGGAGTCGATGGCATAATGGGAGGTGGACACAGAGGGTGTGATGAAGGAGGAGAGTAAAAAGGGTTCAATATATCGAGGAAGAAGAGAGGGGAAGAGGAGAAAGGCGGATAGCGGAGAACTAAGAAAGAGGGGTATAACGAGGAGATTTGCTATGGTATGGTGAGCTTAGTGTAGGGGGCAAGTGCGAGGGAGCGCTCATCAGGTGATGTGCCGTTGGTATCAGATGCGCCCAGAATGCATTCGTATTTCGACTCCATTTTGACGGAAGCTAAACGATCTGCGCAAGGTCCGTATGGCTTTAGAAATCTTATGCATTCTACCGTACCATTTTCATTTTTTTAGTGCCACCATGTGCGATATCTTTATCCTACCTGTGTAAATCAATTGCGAGGCTGTATTTACAAAACAATTAGCTGTCGCCATTAGGAACCGAAGTTGAAATTTTTCATGTTCCGGGCCACATTTCTGTACAATTCATAATGAACTGGTTATTTAGGGGTCAAAAGGTGTGAAAAAACGACCGGCTAGCGAAAAAATAAGCAATATTTTGTTTCCGAAGAAAGACAGATTGTAGGGTTTAACTAGATGAAACTGAAGATAAAATTGCCGCAATACAGAAACAATACCCAATACTCCGCCACCACTGTCTGCACGAGGTGTAGAGAGTAAGAAGTCAACAGGAAATCTTACAAGCTATAAGTCTGAACCGAACTTCTCAGAGAAGCATACAATCCTGTTCCCATCACCCTAGTACTTTTGGATGCTTGTGATCTCGTGTGCGGTGAACGGCGGGGTTACGAGCCTTTCGGAAATAAAGGCGGCATTTTGAAAGCAATCGGTATGACTTCTACTATGTTTACGGCGGCGGGTTCATTCTGAACGCGTAGGCGGGGCGCGCAGCAAGAGGAATAGAAGAAGTCGCGCATATACGCCTCGAGCGCGGCCTGTAGGGGCTCCACTGAAATCTCCCTTGTGGCCCGTTTCGAAAGCACGCGCGGGAGTCTCCGTCCCGCTCCCCACTGTCGCCGCTGCTTTTGCGGCATCTTCACGACTGAGATTAAGCGTTTGCGGGCGTTGGAAATCCATGTTTATGTGGAGCAGTCACTCTGTTCGCAAATTGGTGTATTAACGAGAGTAAATGTTTCTGACGCGATCTTAGTGTGGTATATTCGGTTTGTAAAAGCGCCAGGTATGTGTCACAGGCCAGCGTCAGGGAACTGGCGTACGCATGGACCTGATTGTAGTTACACTGCCCTGAATTTGCAGCAGTCTCTCCGTAACCACCGCTTCCGCAGGTGTTCATGCTACGGCTATACACTACCATGTAAGCCAGTTTTGTGCGCTTACATATTCAGCGGAACACTCATACCTTACAACACGCCAGTTACTTTTGCCAATAATATACCTCTGATATTGATCACCACCATTTGCAAGTATGTGTTAATTTCGTGAATATTCAACGTAAGTGCGACGGATAATGCAGGATCATATTCGGGGATGAGCACACGACAAAGAGTCGTCCACGTGAGCTGAGCACCCGCCGACTAAACGCTCAAAAAAGCGTCATATGGCACAGGGAGCCTGCAGAATAAAGGAGAAACTGAAATCAGAGCGCCCTATCACATACCACACTCTTCCAAGGACACCTTTTCATCGCTTGTGAACTGCCTACTATGTATACTTCCAAAAATGCGTCCGCCGAGCGATCAGCTTTTCGTTGAAGTCGAAAAACAAAATGACAGTGAACGCGAGATTTGTGTGTGGGAATATTAAAACGTTCATCACTTGATTTCGCTCCGCATTTGTACACAGCCTCCCCCTCCCCTACCCCCACCTATGTCTCGCGAAATAGCAGTCCATTTCGCGTATAGGTGGTCTGGTGAGCCCTACCTGGCTTTAGTTTCGACGAACGTCTTCAGCCTGTCAGAAGCTGCCGGGTTTTTTTTTTCATTTTGTTAGAGCATTTGTGTTTCTTCCGCACTTGCACAGCATGTGTTGTTCCGTGGTTTCATATTAGATTACCTTGGTTCTCGCTTTACCGCGTGTGTGGGCACATATTTAACCTCGTGCAGGCTTGGATTATACTTAAAATTTTCGCATGAATATATTCTCGTAAAAGGCACAAGGTGTTGTCAGGGATTGGCTGATCACATCCCCGAAACATATTTTTCTGCGACGTATATATTCGAAACGAAGCCGCATTCGTTGTCCACGCTGCAAAATGAAGCCAACCTCTCACAGTGCCAGTATAATGTCTAAACGAGGTGACAGTAGAATTCATTTGTGCCTGACGTATTTGAAGGTGACAGGGGTGATATGCTGCTACCGTCGCCGACGCCCGGAAGAGCGCCGACGATGCGCGCAAAACCGCGTCCCCGCGTAGCTAGGCGATCGCGTGCTCTACGAAAACACAGCTGCTTTTTAAGTGACCTAAACTTACTCTTCGCTTATAGACGTCACCATAACAATTTTCTTTAGTGCGCGAAAAGGCGGAAAGAAGTGAAACAGAACCAAAACACTGGACGAGCCACTATCAGCCACGCAGCCCACATCCCGTCAACGCCGCGGAGAAGCGGCAGCAGGCGGCGCAGCGATTGCGAATCTCGAGGCGTATACGATTGGCGACATCGCTTGCTAACCGAAGTTCTGGTGCTCGGTAGGTAATTCCTTGGTTATTTTAGTGCATCTTAAGCGCACACAACCAGAGCAACCTACGTATTTGTACATCCTCGATCCTCAAACCGATCAGCTCGGTAGGCCTTTCTCCCATGACAAGCCTTTCTCGGGTGACGCTGCCAGGGGAGGAACGCTCCTCCATTTGCTCACGAAAGGGGGAAATATTCCTCCACTCCCAGGGGGAGAAACGCGCTCCTCCCACTTAAAGGAAGAATCTTTCTACCTCTTAGGGAGCAATAAATGATATATTACTGTTTCACCCTCATGGGAGAAACTACCACACCCTTTTTCTTAGAGTGAGGGCGCTAGAGCGAGCAAGTAGCAAGAACATAAAGACGCGTGAGTTAATGACCTATTAAACATGACCGTAGAATACGCGATCGACCAATTGCGAGCGACCGCAGAATGCAACAATCAGGATGAGCAAAACAGTTTGGTAAGCACGTGACGACCGCTTATTTCGAAAGTGTTGTTACACAAACGACATAAATACGCATCTGAAGGTCCAAATCTCCGCACTACATAGGTCCAAATCTCCGCACATCACACCATCATTATTCTAGCAAATTGTTTAATTCAATAAACTCTCGCGTGTAATTTTATGAAGCTGGATATGACAGTTCGCTTTTGGCGCTTTACAAAACACGGCCACACATTCTGTATGCCCACCTTAGTTGTTTACTTCTACTCTTATTTTTTCTTTCAATCTGGTGCGAATTGATACTTTTGTTGTTGTCAATCCAGGGTTCCTAAAAGTGCTCTTGAAACTTCTGAAGCAATCACGTCATGCAAATGCTACCATCCAAGTAGAGGGCCACAATTTCCGGGCAATAGTATCACTGTGCGAACTTCACGACTTGTACTTCCTAATCAAAATATGTGCGGTCAGGGTGCTTTTGCCGTAGATTTTACATAAAACAAAGGGGTACCTTTCGTACTTCCCCGGCGGGCGTTTAAAATGCGTTGGTGGGAAATTTATAGTAACACGTACTTCATTTTTGTGGCGTTACCGCGTACCTATATTTTAATAAGCGAAGCATTAAACTTTATCTGAAGGCTTCCTTCTTTCAACAAAACTGCAATGAGTACATTGTAACGTGTCTTCTGATTATGCGCATCCCAGCGCAATTTTTATTGCCTTCTAGCTTGACTCCCTCGGCCGCAATGGAGGCTTTACTTGCATCGCCTTTATTTTTTATGTGCGAGAGCTCCATGACCTATTTCGCACTACCTCATGTGAAGGCTTCATGTTTCATGCGCTACGCTGTTTTTAGCTGGCCAGTTTTGTTCTCGTCCCGGGTTGTGTTTCACTGGGTTCCGTGCTTTTTGCTTTGTCCGAGCTCTTAGCCCTGTTTTAGTGCAAAATGGCGGTGTCGTCCCTGTTGCTTCCATCTCCAGTGCATGTGACGGAAGCGCGCTGTTGGCCTGTATCAGAAGGGGTAATGCGAGCCCGTTTGTGTAGTTCCTCTTCGGTTCGGCAGGGCATTGTGTGCACGTTTACGGCCGCACTGATGAGGAGTAATCCCGACATTTACTGAGACAAGAATAACTGTCGGTATTGGCGGTGAGATCTTTGAGTGGCGCCCCCTGGCTCTGACGTCGGCTTAGGGACTCGCTCCGCTGTCGTCTGCTACACTCCGCTTGTGAGGGGCAGCAGCGCCTGTGCTAGAAATCGCCCGCTTCGTTGCTGTAGTGCGTTAAAAAGCGTATTTCTAGCGACTCAGTTATTTTGTCAGCTTCTGACGCATCTCAATAATTTGAAGCTGTATCTTCCACAAGTTTGCAACACACGAAGAGATAGAGAACAACTTTCTTCAGAGTATCGGTCAGAAGATCGTGTGTAACTCGTCCTTTAATTCTTGCTTATTCGCGAGTATCAGCGATCAGAGCTTCTCGATCAGTATTCAAAATGCGTAGGCTTTCCTGCAGTATTTTTGAGATGCTCCTATGAAGACTCAACAGTCTAATACTACGTACCAAGCAGCGGCCTCTACACGCTCATCGCGCAGCAGGAAATAAAGCGGCTTTCTTCTGTTTCTTTCGTTGTTGTCTTGTATCGGATTAATGTTTCTTGCTTTTTTTTCTGCCCAACGCAGTAATTTTTCTGCGCCGTCACCAACCTCTTATTAGGAGGTTTCGGGATGTTTGGGAGCCTCATAAAGGTCGTGTGGATATTTCCTTCATTTTGTATGGCATACATTCCCTTCTTCACAAATTGGCTTTCATTACGGCTGCGTGCAAGAAGGTGCATATCCGCAGCGTGCTTTGTTTATTCACATGCAAATACACTGAGAAGGTTTGTGCTACGCCACCGCGATCGCGCCCTAAACAGCATGGTCCACAGTGCTCGAAGGCGGCTTTTGTGCTCCGAATTTCTATCGTAATTATATCGTTATCATAACGAACTGACTCTCAGCTCGAACAATGATGACATGATTACGGTGTTGAAGGCATGATATACTCGCTAACTAACGTAATAAATAGTATACCTGCATATTGTCACGGTGCAACAATTGATGAGGGCCAGCAGGAGAGAGAAAAGAGGGTTTATATTGGAAAACTTGTGCCTGATGCCTGGTAGCAGTCGCACCAAGAACACGCGTTCACGAAGGGGGCACGTTCTCGTCTTCCTCGCGGCTTAGGCGGTGATGATCATGCTTGTGATTTCCATGATGAGAATGAGGATGATGGAGACACGCCAGAACGGCGCACACCGGCTCTGGACGATTGGCGTCTGCGCTCTGTTGCTGGTTACACACGTAACAATATATTACAAGACTCGAAACCGAAGAAGAATTCCAAGTAGCTCTTTATTGCTTTTCAACCCTTCCAGGCGCGAAGAACAAATCCTATTCTACTCGGGATGGCGTTGTATGATTTGAAGAAAATTACTTTTACTCTCTTGTCCTGGACTAAGGACCCGGCCCACTAACCAGATAGATTTAATTGATAAACAAAGTTTTCCCCTCCTCCCCTTACTCCTCCTCCTCCTCTTGAGTGCAGTTTTCCTATAACGCATATCCGAATATCGGGAAGATATGGCTGTGCAAAATGTTCCGAAATATCCCTCCAGGTCTTAACAAACATATATGTGTTACTATAAATTTAACGAAGACGTGACTCGTTTTGCTCAATAAACCTCCATACTGGTTAGATGCCTGGTATAGAATCAGCACGCGCGTATATACACACTGGGTTATTTGGAACTCAACCTACAGTTTTTGCAGTCTATAGTGCATGTCGGCAAACTTTCATGCCTTGACAACGTAAAGTGATGTGACAAAACGCGTTCGAGCGTTCGGCAAGGTTGCAAAAACTGTTTTACGTTACATATGATTACCGGGAATCGTGATGCCTTCTCCCAAAGCCGACAGCCCTGAAGGCCTAGAATTTGTTTTGGTCTTCCATTTTCGCTGTTGTCGGTTATTAGCAGCTGACTGTTCATTTTGTTAGAATGCTTACATGAGAAGCTGACGCCTAGCTCCGACTCTTCGCGCTCCGCACAGGACCGGCTTCCCAAGGAATCGGGTGGCGCCGGCAATGTTTCTCCCGTAGCGGTATCCAAAAATATACTTTAATTGACACCATGAGCTAGTGTATGCGATTTTAAGCGTATTATTATGATTAAAAGTTACCCATACGCATATTCTGGTGCGGACAAGAATCAGACGTTGACCGAGCGCAAAGAAACAGCAGGGAGAGCGATCCTGAGTGAAGCAGACGACAAATGCGAGAATCCCTAAGCTGACGTCACGGAGGCGCGCTTCGCAGCGCCGCCTGTGTTCGTGCTCACCGCCAATAAGAGGCTTTGAGGGCGCGACCAAGAGACCGTTCTAAGAATACGTCATCCCGCATGCTCCCGCCTCAGAAATAAAACTCAGTAATTCAAAATATATAAAGGAGGGTGCGCCGCCGTTTGCGGGCCACGCTGCAAAGCCATGTGTAGGGGCGTGAAATGTTCGCATCGGGAGGTGTTCTCCTACTCGTCCAACCAGTACAGCGAGAGAACACCGTACAAAAGGCACTATCTTTGATTACATCTCCAGAAATGGGTTTGATCCTCTCAGTCTGGCTTCGGGAGTAGAATGCGTTTGCTGCTGCCACGATGACGCACTCCTGCACGTAAAAAGTCTTAATGGTTTTCGCCGAACTCTGTTTTATTCACGCGAGGGGTAGTCATGACTCCTGCGATTTGTGACACCGGTTTAGCCCACGTTCAAAACAGGTATGTTGAGGTGTTAACGTGCATACTTTGTTCAAGATATGCTGTAAACCTAATAGTAACATTTATGACGGGGGCGCCGGCAATTAATTTGCAGGTTCACAGGCGCGGTAAGCTAGGCACGCGCGCACTCTAGTCTGGAGTGCCGGCACTCTTAGATCACCGTGCACGGCTTATTATCGCTCATCGCTAAGAGCAAAAAACAAAAAAAATCGACCAACAAAAAGGGGGACGTAGACCGGACAACGTTCACCGTCACGTAATTCATTTTGGGGAGAACACATCGCTTACATTCATATTTGAGTCAGTCACGTGGCGCCGAGTCAACAAAATGAACGTAATCACGCGGGCAATCTTCCTGCGAGTAAATAGACCCGGCGAATATTGGATTTTTTACTTCGTACAATACATAATAAAGCGGTTTTAAAGGGGCCCAAATAGTCTTCGGAAGGTCGCCATTTAAATCGCGCAATCGCTAAGAGCCCTTTCAAGGGAATGCATACCAAATATTACACCTGTGCGTAAAGCAGGGGCCGCACAAACACGACACAAAGATCCTTGCTTTTATTACTTGCTCACGTACCGCATTCTTGCCGCCACTGTACCGCGCTCTGACGTGTGACAGACTGCTTGTGACGCACCCTGTGACGCACGAAGCTCTGAACAGTACTGCTGCGCTATTGCGCCCCGTTAAAGGCTGTAGCAAATCAGCGCTCCCTGCTCTGGGGGAAACGGGGTTGCGCGCGATGCCCCAGCACCTGCGCCATGGCGTATTCTTCCTGCACCGGTGGCACGGAAAAATGTAGATCGTAGCCATACGTTACAGGAGCTTACCTGAGCTTGTAGATATAGGGCATCGTTTGCAAGGTATGAATAACGCTGAAAAATACGGATCGTCTCTGGGGCACAAACGCCCGCTACACGCGCGACCGCGGCAAGCATCTGCCTACACGGTGGACAAGCAGCCCACTGGGCGGTGTATGCACGATACGGCATACACCTCAGCAGCTACAACTTGTCGCCGCCCGCAAGAGTGGGACTACTGCTGAAAATCAGTTTGCAAATACGAGAAAGGTGGTGATAGTGCAGTGAAAGATTGCGCGGGGATCGTCATCGTCGCGGCCTCGCAAAGCAGTGCCTGGACGACTGTGCCGATGCTAAGCCTTTTCCCAGACCTCGGTGGGAGCAGTTCACCGCGACAGCGCCGCATTCCGAAACGCTAGCGAGGTGCTATAGTCGTTGGTGGCAATGTTCAATTTTTGTGTTAGCGAGCATGTTTTGTTTGGAAGCCCCCTATCTGGCCTTCAAACGATCGTTTCCGCTACTATAAAACTGACGTGCCCATGCTGGCACGGCCGGCGCGAGGAGCCGTTCGGTGCGGGCCGGCCACCGACCGACCCAGCTGAGCGGTTGCGGATGTAATAGGCGCTGTCATGTGCTAAACAAAACAAGCGTGACGTACCGCCGAGAAGAGCGAATGGCTGCGCGCATTTCGAATCAATCCTGTTTCTGTAGGTGGTGTTTCGCCTGGTCGGTGACGTTACCGCTTCCACAGTACATTGGAGGCGCGGTGAAATGGGAAATGCGTCAGGTCTTGTTGCGGGCCCTTTTTAAGTGCGAATGCACTTTATAAGCGACCCCAAACCTTCCACCGCCGGCGGCGGCGGCGGCGGCGTCCGCAGTCCTCCTCTCCCTAGCAACGGCGTGGAGCGGAGAGGAGCGTCGGTAGCAACGGCGCGGTGACGTCACTTCACCACGTGACTGCGCTCGCTCCGCCTCCTCGCCGTGGCTGCGCGGGTGCGCGCCGCTCCCCGCACCGCTCCTCGCGCCGTGACGTCATGGTATGACGTCACAGTGCGCCTCCTCTCCCCAGCAGCTGCCGCGCGCCTCTCTCTCCACCGTGACTTCACACTCTCTCCTCTCCCCCTCGCTCGGCTGCAGCTGCCGTGCGCCGCTGTCCCTCTCCCCTTGCGCTCGCCTCCTCTCTCAGCCACCTGGCTCGGCGCGCTCGGCGCGGCGTACCCCCCTATATATGCAGCGATAAACTGCCAGACCTCCGTGGGTCGGCTCGCGCGCGCTCACGGGCGAATGCCAACGGATTTTAACTTTACTCCCCCTCATAGCATCACCCCGTGCATTCGCACTTAACCATGTTCACCCTCGGGGAAATGCTTGGGAGTTTTTTTAATGAACCATAACTCGGCTAATACTGAACGCTTTTAAACAATGTTTGCGGCAGGACGTTCATTGAATACTACTCCAATGATTGCGCACGTACATCGGTACCTTTGAAACATTGTTTAGGGCCCCGTTTAATGGAGAGAGTTGTTCGTCTAGGGATACGCAAAAGCTTTGGTATACGCGTTTGCACCGGAGGCAATAAAATTGACTCATGGGAGTTCTCTTAATTGGCCTACATACTTTCTGGTACTTCGTGTCCCACAGACTTTCTTGTAGTTCGTACCCCACTAGTGACCAATCTTGACCAACTCATGTATCATGCGCTGGTCACTTATGAACCAAGCTACAAATACGATGGTTACCCACCTTTGACACACCACTAACTTGTTATTAGTGACTTCCTTGTCGACCCACTGCCCTCTCTGTTGTCACAGTATTCTGCAGCGGCTCACCAGCAGAACACATGACTCATTGGCTGGATTGTGAGAGAGTGGTTATTGCTAAGAGGCAGATCTTGATAGAGGAAGCCAGGTGTGCATGGGACAAGGACCTAGGTAATACGTGGACAGGAAAAAAAAACAAATATGGTTAGGGCAAGGGGAATAAGTTGGTGATATCAGGGAGTAAGGAAGTGTGCGGTGCGGTTAAAGAGAAAGAACGGGTTAAGGAATGGCTATAACGTTGTTTTTTAAGGTTAATAGAGTGGCAGTTCGGCAGCGGTGCACTATCGCACACACCTAACGTATCCGCTCTTGCAGTTGCTGCGCCTGAACGACGTGCCGAGCAAAGGACTACGGAAGCCGCACCATCGCTGGACACCTGACAGCTGAAATCATTTGTTGGACGCACTGCGCATCGCTGGATTTCCATGCTGGGCGTAAACAGCGCATAGGATGGCCTTCCCACGAGAGGGCACCGGAGCAGCAAGGATTTAAAGCGACGACAGAGCGACGGGCGTTTGCAGTTCGGCAGCGGTGCACTATCGCACACACCTAACGTATCCGCTCTTGCAGTTGCTGCGCCTGAACGACGTGCCGAGCAAAGGACTACGGAAGCCGCACCATCGCTGGACACCTGACAGCTGAAATCATTTGTTGGACGCACTGCGCATCGCTGGATTTCCATGCTGGGCGTAAACAGCGCATAGGATGGCCTTCCCACGAGAGGGCACCGGAGCAGCAAGGATTTAAAGCGACGACAGAGCGACGGGCGTTTGCAGTTCGGCAGCGGTGCACTATCGCACACACCTAACGTATCCGCTCTTGCAGGTGAGCGAGTGATCCTTTTCATCAGAATTATTGTGTTGATTGGAGCACCGCTGCCGCATGAAAACTGCCTCTGTGAAGCCGTGTGTTTGCCGTCTAACAAGTGATTGTCATGGCACGCCAAACAGTACAGGAGCTAAGGAATGAGTTGATGGATGAACTGGGAGCCATTAAAAAAGCCCTAAATGAGCTAAAAGAACTGAGAAACCTCAAGGAAGAAGTGAAGGAGCTTAAATCTCTGAGGAAGGAAATGGAGAGCATGCTGCGGGAGAACAGGGATCTCAAATCTCAGAACAAAAAGCTGACGCAAAGGCTGGAGCAGCTGGAGCAATACCAGCGCTCCAACAACATCGAAGTAAAAGGAATCCCTTTCGACGCTGAACCAACAGCTATGTTAAAGAAAATTGGGCAGATAATTGCTGAACCAGTCGATGATAACGACATCGACATCTGTCACAAGGTACCGACCGCAAAGCACAATGAGACCAATAGTGTTGTCAGATTCGTTCGAAGGCAAAAGAGAAACGATTTTCTTGCGAAGGCCAGAAAGGCTAGGATTGCCACAAACGACCTCGGTTTTGACGAATCTCAACCCGTATTTATTAATGAGCATCTGACAAGATTGACGAAGCAACTACTTGGTGCTGTTGTCCAGAAAAAGAAAGAAGTAGGCTGGAAGTTCGCATGGACCGCCGGAGGCAAGGTGTTTGCTAGGAAGGATGAGAACTCGCCGTTACTTCGCGTTGCCGAAAAGGATGACATTGAAAAAATGACCAGGTAGATAAGTCTAGATGACGCCGTACGGCTAATTCTAACCGCGATAGGGCATGAACTATTATGACTACCATTTGTTTAACGAAACATTTCGCCCCTCTTTAAATGCCTTTTCAGCACTTCATTTAAATGCGCGAAGTATAAGAAACAAAGCTGAGCAGATAAACGACATGTGTGCAAGTATAGATTTGAAGTTTGATGTTCTTCTGGTCTCTGAAACATGGTTATCAAAAAATGAACGTCCATTACAACTTAATGATTATACCTGCCACAGTGTCACCCGGGAATCGGGAAGAGGTGGTGGGGTCGCTGCATATGTACGACAGCGACTGTGGCACGAGCTAATCCCTGAATTTACATTTGTTGATCAAAATGTGGAATGCCTTGCTGTGCGTTTTAAATCTGTCACAATTGCTGTTGTGTATAGGCCACCATGTGGCAGCAGAACACAGTTCTTTGCATTTCTTGAAAATATGCTGCATACTTTCAGTAATACCCGAAACTCAATTGTACTTATGGGTGATATGAACATAAACATGCTTGCAGACGATCCCTACAGTACAGAACTAGACACACTTATTAGCACATATACTTGCCGAAATCTCATCGAATCAGCTACACGGCTTACGGCACAAAGTGCAACGCTTCTGGACTTGTGCATTACAAATGTGTCATCCCCCAATGTATCAGCTGGGTTGATAAGTGCCGATATCAGTGACCACCTTCCAATATTTTGTTTGGTGCCGACAAGACAAGAGAGGGAAAAAAATTCCCCCACGCCCTCTTATCACGAAATAACGCCAGACACGCTCGAGTGCTTCCGTTCTCTTATCTTTGCTTCGAATTGGACATCGGTTTTCTGTGAACCTGACCCCAATAAGGCTTACAGTCTTTTCTTGAGCACATTCAAAGCTTGCTATGAAGAAGCGTTTCCAAAAAAAAACTAAGAGTAGAAAACGTGAGAGGAAGATACGAAAGCCGTGGGTTAATCGCTTTTTACTGAAGAAAATAGAAACGAAAAACAAAATGTATCACTCCTTTGTCAAAACGCAAGATATTACTGAATTTATAGCATTTAAAAAATATAGAAATCAAATTAACGCCGAACTTAAGCAAGCTAAACTAGCGTATTACGAATCCCTATTTTCACGCCTGCAAGGAAACGCTAGAAAAATTTGGCAAGAAGTAAATCATTTAACTGGAAGAATACCACAAACAACCAATATAAAAATTTCAACATCCCAAGGCACCATGTGTGAAGCGGACACGGTAGCCGAACTTAATCAGTATTTTATACAAAGTGGAGAATATACTTTGCCAGCTCCCCCTGTGGATGGCACACTGTCCTTGCCAAACCCAAATGTGAGGAATTCCTTTTTTCTCTTTCATACCACACCAGACGAAATAGCGAATATTATAAACGACCTCAAACCTAATACTGCTGCTGGGTTCGATGACATCCAGGTAGCCCCTTTAAAATACGTTAGTGATCTAATCAGTTATGTTCTGTCAAATATTGGTAATAAGATGATTGACACTGGAATATTTCCCGATGAACTAAAAATAGCGAGGGTTACACCAATTCATAAAGGTGGAAATGATTATACTGCGAATAATTACCGGCCAATATCGGTGCTGCCTGTGCTTTCCAAAGTATTTGAAAAAATTCTAAATACACGGTTACAAAATTTTTTGGATACATATAATATTATTTGCGATGCGCAGTATGGGTTTAGGAAAAATCGGTCATCTGAAATGGCATTGCTGGACATTAAAAATGAGATCATTGAAAACATTGAATGTAGACTGTACACTATTGGTCTGTTTCTTGATCTACGAAAAGCGTTTGATTCGGTAAACCACCAAATCCTTCTAAGAAAACTTGAGAGTATCGGTATTCGTGGTGTTCCCCTTGATTTATTTCGCAACTACTTAGCAAATCGGTATCAGTATGTGCTAGTAAATGGTATACCCTCAGCTAAACTTCGAATAATAAATGGTGTTCCGCAGGGATCGATACTCGGACCAATGCTATTTAATTTATATATAAATGATCTACCGACGATACCTGATTCACCCAAAATAATAATGTATGCCGACGACACCAATATATTCTTTACGGATATGGCCTTGCCTCAATTGGAAACTAGGGTTAATCAATACTTGCACCTTCTATCGCACTGGCTACATATCAATAAGTTACAATTAAACATAAGTAAAACCAATTTTGTGGTGTTCACACCGATTAATAAACCACTGAATTATACTATACATTTGACCTATCGAAACAACAGACTCAAACAATCAAAAGCGCAGAAATTTTTAGGTGTCTGGTTTGAAAATAATCTGTCATGGAATACACATGTGTGTAAATTAACCGCTGAACTGAGCAAAACGGTGGGCTGTTTATATAAAATTCGAGATATCATACCGTTATGGTTAAAAAAGACGCTCTATTATTCGTTATTTTTCTCTAAGCTTTCCTACTGCGCTTTAGTATGGGGCACAACTACTACGCAGAATTATAATAAATTGCTATTGTTGCAGAAGAAGGTATTAAGAATATTCGAAAATTACTACGGCAGGCCTGAATACCTACCTACTCATGAACTCTTTCTAAAGCATTCACTTCTTAAGGCAAATCAAATATACTGCTACAAATTACTTCAGTACATTAGAGACAACAAGTTATACAATACTTCCAGCCCTGTAACCACCACAGAACATAACTTGCGTAGACTACATCGACCAATGCCATCTACAAGAACAAACTATGGCCGGCAACACACAGGTTATCAAATCCCCTCCTTGTTGAACAAAGTTCAGAAACAGATTAATTTTCGCCAACGGTTGTCAAAAACACAGATTAAAAATGTCCTGTTAGAGCAGTTAATTGCATATAGCTAAAATTTACCCAAGTATAAAATAAAATGTTGCAGCGAAATTGTAAATATATATGCTGAAGTAAGTCTCTGTTTCGGGTGTATTTTGTTGTTCGTTCTTTTGTTGTGTTGTTGCATTGTAGATATCTATGCTGAAGTAAGTCTCTGTTTCGGGTGTATTTTTTTGTTCGTTCACTCCTTGCACTGCACGAAAAAACACACGAGTGTTTTGCTACCATATCCAGTGTGAAAATTTGGTTCTGTATTCTTTTTTTTGTGTGTGTGTACAAAGTAGTCGCGCATTGAGCGTTCGAGGAGCACGACTGCAAATGTACTCTCTGTAGTCTGTAGCCCTCTTTTTTTTTTTTGTTTTTTGTTTTGTACACTCGACTGCAAGTGTGCAATATAATATACTGTGCCCGCACGCTGCCTGCCACCGGAGCAGGGGCCCCAGTCAGGCTCCAAGCCTTTTGCCTCTGCTCCCCTTTCTGTACGGAAAGAAACAATAAAGAAAGAAAGAAAGAAAGAAAGAATAGGGGAATAAATACTCATGGAATGGGAGGGGCATAATTAGGTGGGATACAAAAACAAATAGGAGCATAGAGACCACAATAAAAGCGTCAACTGAGCTTAACGTTAAGCAGACGGTGACAGGCAAAGGTAGAAAGACAATTTGAGAGAAGGTGATGCAGGAAAAGTGACAAGAGAGGTGCAATAGGGAGAAGAATACTAGGAATCGGCAGGGAAATTAATACGGGAAGAAGAAAGGAGAGATGAGTGGACGAAGAGTGGTAGAAAAGAGATGGGGAGTAATGACAGGAAGCGAATTGTTGCGAAGGTACAAAAAAATGAAGTCGGTGAGCAAGAATGGAAACTAAATATGTGGAGGGAAAGATATAATGCGCGGTATGGGGACCGGAAAAGATAGGAAAGGGGGAGAGAGAGAGGGAGAACAAGCAAAGATGAATAAGCGGAGACAAAGGAAGAGCAGGACTTGAACCACACGTGGATCCCGTTCTAAGGGTAGCAGTTGGAGTCGATGGCATAATGGGAGGTGGACACAGAGGGTGTGATGAAGGAGGAAAGTAAAAAAGGTTCAATATATCGAGGAAGAAGAGAGGGGAAGAGGAGAAAGGCGGATAGAGGAGAACTAAGAAAGAGGGGTATAAGGAGGAGATTTGCTATGGTATGGTGAGCTTAGTGTAGGGGGCAAGTGCGAGGGAGCGCTCATCAGGTGATGTGCCGTTGGTATCAGATGCGCGCAGAACGCTTTCGTATTTCGTCTCTATTTTGACGGAAGCTAAAAGATCTGCGCAAGGTCCGTTTGGCTTTGGAAATCCTATCCATTCTACCGTACCATTTTCATTTTTTAGTGCCACCATCTGCACTATCTTTATCCTACGTGTGTAAATCTCCTGCAAGGCTGTATTTACCAAACAATTAGCTGTCGCCATTATGAACCGAATTTGAAATTTTTTATGTTCCGGTCCACATTTCTGTACAATTCATAATGAACTGGTTATTTAAGGGGTCAAAAGGTGTCAAAAACGATCGGCTAGCGAAACATTCAGCAATATTTTGTTTCCGAAGAAAGACGCATTGTGAGGTTCCACTAGACGAAAGTGGAGATATTAGTGCCGCAATATAGAAACAATACCACATTCTGGGCCACCATTGTCTGCACGAGGTGTAGAGAGTAACAAGTAAACAGGAAATCTTACAAGCTATAAGTCTGAACAGAACTTCTCAGAGAAGCATACAATCCTGTTCCAATCGCCCTAGTAGTTTTTCGAGCTAAGCTGTCCACACAGGCTCCTTTGTTAGTAAACACCATCATTTATACTATTAGCTGTCTGTGAGACAAGAACGAACTCCGACAGAATTTCTGTTACCGCACAGGTAATATCAAAGTATTCTCTCTCGGCATTTTGAGACTGCGGCACTCTCACATCTCATAACGCTTGGGTGTTGTATCTGTATCCGCTGTAGTCGAACTGACCTGTGTAAAAAAAAAAAAAACTATGTCCCCTCAGTGGCGTTGTTATACTCAGGTGAAACTTAAGAACAGCAACGGAAGTTGCCGCTGTGCCTTGTCACCGCAGCCGGATGTTTCTTCGCGCGGCGGAAGTAGTGCATTGCTGGGAATATTTTGAAAATGGCATGAGCCGTTCCCGTGATTATTTCGATTTAATTCGCTTACGAACTAACCGTCGACGAGAAACTACGTGAGAAAGAGCTAACCATACCACGCATTCATAACAATCTGTTTTCAAAACGAGCGCGATCTCTGACATTCGGGTCCGACGCTTACGCGGAGCTATACCGTACATAAGGCGTGGTATTGTCGTTTTTAACTTGTTCCCGAGTATAGTACAATACATTAACATTTTTTTTACATCAATGGCTACCGTTGTTTTGTTTCACGCTATAGATACGAATTCTGGTAAAGCGGATTTACTCTCGATGCAACAATTATGATTTTTGAGGTCAGGGCCACTTGTCCTATCCTAATGTGAGAACGCCTTCCAAGAAAATAGTAATTTTATCAAAGGAGCAATAAATGGCCCCGAAAAAGAAAAAACACCTACCGGTGTCTGTACTTCTAACCACATGAGATGTTGCCCAACATTTCGGAAAATAACAAAATAGAATTCCTTGAAATTAAAAAAAAATACGCATCGTTCTGAATGAGAACGGAATTCACAGCTTTCATAGTAGCGGTCGTCCATTCAGTGGCGTAGCTAGGCAGGACGGCGCCCATTGCAAATATATATTCATGGCCCTCGTGACGGTAGGGATAGCGATTAATATTAGTAATATTAATATTATAATTTATATTAATAATTATATTGTTATTACTGTTATCATCATCATCACCACCACTACCAATACTTATGTGCAAAAATGGGCCATCTGGCCGTTTAGGGCAAGCAAATGAGCTATTGTTCACTGCAGTGGACAACAGCCCCCTAAGCACATCCATAGATCGTACTATACACGAGAAGTCCACAATGGTAGAAAGAAATGAACCTTTCCGGTCACCTGTTTTCGTCTGTTTGGCACGAAATAAATGAAGCTCATAAATTACCCTCAACCACACCGGGGAGAACGACCCAGGAAGCATGCGAATGGTTCTTATCCTTTTTTTCTGCATTACCATAAAGTATATTGTTCAAAATTATTTAAAGAATGCTTCAAATCTGCATATTACTTTTGGAATTAGGGGCGGTGCTCTGCAGGGTCACCAAAAAAATCTGAAATTTACCGACATCATTAAAGTCGCTCCCTCGTGGCCCGAAGAATAGCTGCAACCAACGGTTTTATAGAGATGCGAGACTTTATTGTACGCTGTTAAATATTACACGGGTGCTGGTGTGTTAAAGTTCATTACCTAAGATAATGCTCTAAGTTTGATACGAAAACGAAAGACATGAACTAATCACAAGAAAAAATCTAAAAACAAAGCGCCCGCAACTGATTGTCTAGTTCGTTCGCCGTAGGCTTCTGAAAGCCCGCTAAATGTTTTGTTGAAGCTCATCTTGAAAGTTTTTCCAGCCACCTCCAAATAACCTGAAATTTTTGGCGGGGAGGCGCGGAAAAATCCGATAACCCAAAAATGGCTACTATATGTCACAGCGAACTTGTTCAGTAGTGAACTGACGGTTTTAGGGAAACCTAAATTTAGGTTATTCAGGCAGGAAGAATATGTGAATTTAATCCTTCCCCCACCTTCGCAGCTTGAGGGTCTCCCTGTAAAAACAACGTCTAGAAAATATTTGCTCATGTGTTCGGTGATGGGCGAATCAAGTCCCTTGCAGATTCCCTAAGTCCCTAAACCAACCATGCTGTCCAGTAGCAATCGCGATGTCAATTTATAGCCAAGGGACTTAATACATCTAAAAACAAAAGTTTATGTTGACCAGGCTTTCGAAAAAGTTCGAAATCCGATTGGGGTTGAAAATTGCGGGAAGCTATATCTGGGCTATAAGGCAAGCCGTAGAAGAGGGCCACTGAATACATTTAAACCGTTGGAAAAGTGGAGGCGCTTGCGCTTCAGCAACGTCTCAACGTCTAAAGCAAAATATGGTTTCTAGACGAAAGGCTTAGATCTCTATGTTAGAGCACGCGCGTTGTGAGGTACGGAAAATAGTTGGTTCAAGAAAGTTCGCTTGGCTTGCGGTTTGCGGGAGAGGAAATCGAAAGGAAAGGTGGCAGTTGCGCGATACGGGGATCGCGTGCCACGAAAACGAAACAGCAGTGTGGGAGTAGTGTAGAAGGACTTCGAGAGAAGGGCGACGCAGCGCGGGCCGTAAAAGGGAAGCAGCAACGCCATAGACGAATAGAAGGTGCTTTAGTGCAATACGAGCCGCTATGAAAGGTGAAGGTGCCAACGGGAGTGAACAAATGCTCCCGGCAATAGCTCTAGTGAGCGGAGCGAGAGAGAGGAGACGAGCGAGAGAGAGAGAGAGCGAGAGAGAGCGAGCGAGAGAGAGAGAGAGAGAGAGAGAGAGAGAGAGAGAGAGAGAGAACATTTATTTCGCAATTCATGTCGGGGTCCGCGCTCTATGGCGTTCACATCAAACGTTCTCCCCGCGCATGTATTTTCTTTCTTTCTTTATATATTTATTTACAATACTATCAGGGCCAAGCGGCACTACAGGAAGGAGGGGGGTACAGAACTCTAACAACCAACAGTGTAGTACATAGGTGGGAATACATTGTATTATTACACACTTTTAACTAATTAGGTTTGGTAGGGCAGTCTTGACTTGGGAGTGTTCTGAGATGGCAGCAGTGTATGCGGCAAGGTTGTTCCAGTCAACACCGGTTCTTGGAATGAAAGAATCATTTTATAGGTTAGTCCGACAAGCAGGAACACCAACTTCGTTTACATGGTCTGTGCGGGATGAAACATGTAGTCGGAGGCATCAGCTGTTCCTTCAGGGGAGTGATGTGAAAAAAAAAATTTGGAAAAGGCAATGATGATGATATTTGCGACGTGCCGAGAAGACAGGCAGGATAAGATTAGATTTCATTGAGGTGAACCTGGCATTAAGGCTATAGCTCAATAAGATGAAAGGAGTGGCGCGATTCTGGATGGCTTCAACGGATGGTTAGCAGGTTGTCAAGAGGGTTGTCGACGACGAGGTCGTCTTGCCCAGGGGTTAGGGGAAACGAGGCTCGGATGGTGCGGTCCACGGTTCTGGTGAAGTGGTGACAGACGCTGCAGCAAAGCTCGACGGAAGGTTCAACAGCATGTCAAAAGAAGGTCCAACGAGGCTTTCACCATCACACTTTTAGAAAGTTTTAAGGTGGCGCAGGTGACACTTCTACACCCCTGCCCCACCCTAGTTACGCCACCGCGTTAAGGCTTCCCATACGCAAATACGGCTGCTTTTCTCCGACTGTACAGTGAACGAACTGAATGCGGAGGTGCTTTTGACCTCCGCGCGTGTGTTCGCACTACTTCCCCAGTCACATTTATTTTCGTCCATCGTGACCAGTGGTCATCCTTTTTTCAAATAAAGGTTCCCTCCCTCCCTCCTGTCTCTCTGCTTGGCAATGGGAACGCCGGTATGGGAACACCCGCGTCGTGGTTACAAAACAAAAATGCCCAGATAAAAAAAATGCTGTACCCATGCCTAGTTAAAAGAACTGGTTGGCGAGGGACGTGCTACTGCAGTATTATGGATCAGGGATGCAAGCTTTGGCCCACCTACAAGTGTGATGTTTTATTGTGTGTAACTAGATCTCTTAGTTTTATAAGAGACATCGAAGATTAAAACGCCTACAATAACGCGTAGACTTGAAGGAAGCCTTCACGACCAGCCCGACGGTTTCAGTCCGCGATTGCAGCAATTTTTGCTTCTTCGCTGTAGCAACAACATTTATTCCATCATTGTTGCTATAAGTGTTACCTTCCTTCATTTTTTGGAATTAATAATTACTAGACATCACATTGGAGGGGCGTACTTTCTGACGAGTTTCTCTCGTTAACGAGAAATTGTGGCCACGATTACAGCGATGGCTGGAGTTTTTTGGACAACCTTGGCCAATAACCCTAATTGTGTACGCGTGGCTTGACAAACATGCGCAGGGGCACTGGGCAGTAGTCGCGAGCGTGCGCTAGGCATTTTCTTCGTTTTGTTAACTGCCGTGAGGTCGCCGCAGTATTGGTCAATCTCCATAAGTGGGTACGCTTGGCTTGACAAGCGTGAGCAAAAGATGCAGGGCAGTCGTCGCGAATCACGCTCACACGAGCTCTAGGGATTTTCTTGGTTTTGTTAACAGCCGGGCTCTCGCCATGAGGCCCGCGCTCACTGTCGCGTGCTCGGTAATTTCTTGGTATTTTCAACTGCGGACGCGAAAAATATCTGCCAAACAGCTTTGCTGTTAAAAGGGAGGTGATAATAAGGAAGGGACACGGTCAGCTATTAAGACACACATTTTCCCCCGAACTTTACTTCCAGGAGGTTCCTATGCGCCTCATATTATTTTGGGCTTGTCGGAACAAAAGAGGCTAAAACAGTTGGAACTAAGTTACGATAACTGATCTTGCTACATCTCTTCTCTGTCCAACATAAATACTCGACGTAAAAGTACGGAGAATGTAGCGCAGCATCCGTGACAGTTCTTGCGTAATCATTGTTTAGGGACCATCCGGCGCTCTTTTATTTTCTTCTGCGTATAGATGCGTGTAGGGCATATTCTACCTTATGGCTCAGTGTAAGCAATTCGGTGACGAAGTGAAAACCAGATGACAAAAACTTACCGGTCATCAACACGCATTCGTCATTATCATTCTTCAGCTAACTTGACAACCTTCGGGCTTGCCTTACACTTGCACTCCACTGCCCTTGAGATGCCTTACAAGCACTACTTGGCAGTGTGAGTATTTTAGCTCACATTTCCTTTGTTTGAAACGAATAAAGACGATAGTCTTTCTTGGGCAACTTAAAAGCAGAAATTTTGGTCTGTCTGTATGTTTTTCTGTCTGTCTGTGACCCGATTCAGAAACCCGGCCAAAGTGATAACAAAAACAGCTATGCAGTAGTCTTATAAACCCACAGCCAAATTTCAACGTCTAAATCCGGTGGCAATGTTCATACTGTTCAAAATTTTTAAACAAGGACAAGACATAACGCAAATATAAGACAGAAAATAAACACATACGTGAGTTATGCACTGTTCCGGTATAAGAAAAATTACAGATGATTGATTTTGCAAAATGGAATACTACATCTACTGCAGAAAAAAATCGCTCTGTCACCTGCTCTCGCCCGCGCCACTATACGCCGCGACATCGACATGTAGGTGGCGGCACCGTCGCGCTGCTAGTGTGGATGCTCCGCTGAGCGGCCCGGGAGAATGCACACTCTGGGCGGGCTTCGTGCCTTTCTCGCGCCGTATGTGCGCACGAAAGGCGCAGAGAAGAGTGGTATGCTGTAGTTCGGTTCCTCGACGTTCAATCTATGGCATGGACGCGGCAAAAAGATTTTAATGGTACGCAAAAACGCGGCTACCCATCGGGAATCTAAGTTACGGACGCATTAATGACAATGAACTTGTACGCCGTGGCTGGTAGCAAGCTCCAAATTTCCAGACTGTAGCTTTGAGAGTTCAATAAAATCATAAACAGAAACAGATAAGGAAGCCTCGACCTCTGTGTTTCAGTTTACAACGCAGATAAGGAAGCCTCGGCTTCTGTTTTTCAGTTTACAACAGCAGTTTCTATCGCTTTTGCTGGTAGAAGGCGGATTCTTGCATTTGTGGGATGCCCTGAAATGGTAGCTTACCACCTAACTGCCCCGACCTTTTTCGAATGTGCTCACGATAATTTTGGTGCGTTGGGAAGGCAACATAAATTACTGAATTTTCACTAGCGCAGATACATAAATGCAACCGTTCTAACAGGCCTTTTGCGGGAAGCTTTAGTTAAACGAAATTTCAGTGACTCTGAAGGAAGGTTTGTTGAACTACGGTGTCGGATCACTTTTTTAATGCTTTCGTCGCAAGTAACCTTGCGAATTAAATTGCTAACGCACGCAGTACAATCAATATATTATGTTTAGCTAGACTTGCAAAGTGGCAAGCAGGTTTACAGTGTGTAAACCTAGCTTCTGGGACCTCGCAGTGACCACAAATTTTCGGTTACGCGTCTGCACTGTTGACCATTTGCGTTCCTTTTGAAATCCAACAGGTGCCTAGAGCAGCGAGATGTGTTTGCATTCGTGCGTAATGTTGCTTAAGAACCATAAAGATTGCAAATGAAGTTGCCCTGTTGCAGATGTAGTAAAACGTTTATTTTTATTTCTCGTTAAGAAAGAGAAGAAGAAGAAGAAGAAAAAAAAGAAGAAGACGAAGAAGAAGAAGAAGAAGAAGAAGAAGAAGAGGAAGAAGAAGAAGAAGAGGAAGAAGAAGAAGAAGAAGAATGTTTATTTCCGCCTCGTAGATACAGACAGGGGGAACTGCAGAAAAAAGCTGTCTAAAGCAGCTTGACGAAGCCGCATCTCTCTTAATTAGCAGTAGTTGGGCAGCGCAACAAAAGAAACACAGTTGCATCAGGATACATTTGTAAAACGGGCCCAAATTGCCTCATTGAAAAAAGATACAAAGATACAAAAAGATACAAAGAACTTTTACATAGTTACATCTGGAGTATAATTACGTCACGTGTACAGTACCACAAAGAGCAATGAAACAATATCACATCTTCGCATATATACTACGTAATTCACGAAATGAGCATGTAGATAAATTGAAACTCTCAACAACGTATTTATTTAAAAGGGATGGAAATGTGTGTCGTACAAGTGCCTTTCCGGAGTTTGTTCGTGCCGTAGGCACTATCCACTGTTCTCTTTGCCTAGTGGGGTATAACCAGTTTTGTTGACGTAGGTCAGCAAGATTTCGGATGTAATTAATGTTTCTAGATGTATCTACTTTAAATTGAGCGCTGCGACGATATTCGTATTGGTTCCAAATTTTGATCACGTGAGCATGGAGAAAAAGAGCAGAACTTGGTGATATATAGGGGACATTGTAAACATGGCGCAAGAACTTTTTTTGTAAAAGAAAAGCCGATTCAGACAAGAACTTGTAGTTGTGCCCCACACTAAATGGCAGTAATTAAGATCGGAATAAAAAAGTGTATTGTAAAGCAACAATTTCGGTGATTTTGGAAGAAGGTATCTAACACGTCCAACAACACCGGTAATCTGAGCTAGTTTTGCTATTACATTGTTCACGTGATTTTCCCAGGTCATAGAGGCAGAAAAGACGACACCAAGGCACTTAAAGCTATCAACAATTTCTATGGGTCGTGAATTCAGAGTAATAACATCATGAAGAGGAAGTTGTTTGTTTTTAGGTCGAAATATCACGGCTTTGGTTTTGGTTTCGTTTACACGCATATAATTTGCCTGAGACCATCTCTCCAACAATTTTATTGTGCTATTGTATGTGTGAATTAGTTCATTGAGGTTTTGACCTGAAAAAAAGATGCTGGTGTCATCAGCATAGATGACAAATTTTGCGGAGGAACTGATACTTATTATATCGTTAATATACATATTAAACAATAGAGGGCCGAGTATGCTCCCTTGTGGAACGCCCGATACTAGTGGTCTGACGTTTGAAATCGCATTTCCTACGGAAACTACCTGTTGTCCGCTAGAAAGATATGATTTGATACGCAGTGCGGCATGCCCACGTATACCATAGCATTCAAGTTTAATCAAGAGTAAGTCGTGATTTATCAGGTCGAATGCTTTAGAATAGTCGATGAAAACACCTATAACGATATTCTTACTTTCGAATTGCGTAAGAATGTACTCTTTTTGCTCGAGGAGAGCTAGTTCGGTCGATTTGTTTTTACAGAAAGCAAACTGATTGGGGATAAGTAGGTTATGCTTGGTAATAAATTTTGATAGTCGGGTGTGCAAGATTTTTTCAAATGGTTTAGAAAAAATGGGAATAATTGACACAGGCCTATAGTTTCCTAAATCATTACGGTCACCTTTCTTATAAAGAACGGACACTTTTGCTGTTTGCAGTTTCACTGGAAAAACTGCTGCACTTAAGGAGGAATTAAATATAGGTACAAGTACAGGTGCTATAATGTCCACTACATACTTTACTGGTGCTATTACTCAAATTCAGGACGACCGAGATAACTTCTTCGGCGGAAACTGGTTCTAAAAATACCGAATGAATGTTTTGGGATTGGAGGTATTGGTATGCGTCATTATTCCAAACGCTTGACGTCATAGTCGTAAAAAATGTGTTGAAGGCATTCGCAAGGTCCATTCCAGATAACACTGTCTTATTTACTTTGAGGTTTTCAGGAGAAGTATTAAGCTGATTACGGCGCAGTAACGCGTTCAACTTCGCCCAGACTACGTCATGTCGACCCTTTTTGACATCAAAAATATTAGAGTAAAATTCAACCCGTGCAGACCGGAGCTTTGCAGTTAGTTTATTTCGATACTTTTTGAAGTTTTTTAAATCTTCACTTGTTCGGGTTTTCAGGAACGTCCGGTACATCTTATCTTTTGTTTTCATTTGTTGTCTGAGTTCTCGTGTTATCCAAGGTTAACGTATTTTCCGCATTTTTTTGCATGTTTTAGTGGGAAAATGTGAACTGTATACTTGTTTAAAAACATCTATAAATTGATTGTACGCATCGTTCGGATTGTTGAGCCGCATAATATCGCTACAATCTACCTGTACAACAGGATTCCTGAAAGCTTCAAGTGCAGTATCCGTTATATGTTGGTACTTAATAATTTCACGTGTATTAGTTTCCACCCCACTCCCGTCTATGCAAAGAAACACCGGGAGGTGGTGACTCACCGAACACGATACCACACCTGCCTCGAATTTCGACACCAACGAGTTGGTAATAAAGAGATCTAAAATGGATTGACTGGCTGATGTGACCCTTGTCGGCACATTTATTACATTGCGAAACCCATTCGAAAATAAAATACTATCCAGTTCCGATGTAACGTGATTTCTATTTCCCATATCAATAATAAAGTCACCTCCGGCTATCAAGGTATAATTGTTAGTGGCAATAAATGTGAAAAACTGATTGTAGAAGTTCAGAAACGCTGCTACGTTTCCCTTGGGAGGGTGGTAGCATACAGAAAATACAACATTTGAACAACGTAACGTTAATATCTCATAGTCAGGCGAAATAACGGTGTAGGTGTCGAACATTTCTATTTCAGTTTTGGTAGGAAGGAGCAATGCAACTCCGCCACCCCGGCAGTCTACTCTATTGATGAAATACGTATCATAATCAGGCATTCTAAATACATCATGCGTACCTGTGCTCCAGGTTTCACTTAGCATAATTACAGAAAAATGGAAACGAGAATTCACAGAAAAATTCTTCTAAGGATTCCATTTTGTTCTTCACGGATCTGGTGTTTAAATGTATAGCTTTGAGCGAAGTGCGGGAAAAGCGCGAAGCGATGCCACCCACATCACTGGGAAGGTGATAAGTACGTTGGTTCATGGCACGTAATTCCTACAATGAACACGACATTCGCTCATCTACAGTCGCTCAAGTTCAGCTATTCCTTTGATATGGATCGCTCGCGCTCCCTCGCCCCTCCGAATCAGGATTTTACCATTTACGTGCCAGACAAAAGCGTAGCCTTTAGTTTTCGCAACGTTTTTGGTAGCTCGGAGCAGTTCACGGTTTAGGCGGGTAATGATTTCTTGCATAAAAATGCCAGGTTCACTGTCCTTTAATTTGTTCCTTTTTTCCAGCCATGCATCTCTTACTGATTGCTTTTCAAAGCGTGCAATGATTCCAGGGACATTATCTGGTCAAGCAGGCAGCCTATGGATAGTTTGTACGTAGATTGTGTCAGACGAGGTACTTCTAGCTTGTTGGCAACGTGGTTCATCACGTCCAGCAGGCACTCACCCTGCCTAACTGGTATGCCATGGATTTCCAGGTTAAGTTGCCTGCTTCTGAATTCAAGGTTGTTTACATCTTGTTGCAGTTGTACGTGCGTTATTTGGCTCCCATCGTTGTTGGCTTCAAGTTCAGTGAGCCTTCCTTTCATTTCTATAATTTGAGCCTCTTGACGACAAACTGTTTTCTGAAATTCATAAAATTTGCGAGAGATGAAATTGGGGAATTCCTCCATCTTTTCAACCTTTTCTTTTAAAGGAAGAAGATTGTCCAGTTTTTCGTTGATTGCTGTTAGAAATAGCCTTATGTCCAGGTCTGACTCGTTGCTTTCAAAGCTATCATTGCGCGAACAAGAGTCCCGGCATGTCTGGCATCTCCAAGCTTTCTTGGCTGCATTATTTTTTCCTTTGAATGATTTCTGATTTATACCAGCGCACTTCCCAAAATGGTATTCGCCAGAGCAGCCAGGACATTTCAGTGACGGTTCATCCTCGGGGATGACCACTTCGCATGACAAACAACTGACCGATATGAATTCACAGTCACAGAGATCTCGTTAGGGTCAATGGCAGCAGCGGCAGCAGAACAGACGGCATTCAAGCCAAAACGCTTAGCATTGGGCAATCACCAACCTGTAAAGGGGCAGTTCTTGGGTTACCGATGTGAGCGGAGGGCTGCCGCTGCTGCCAAATGACCACTGCTCGACGGCACGTTGCTTATCACCAGGTCACCAGCTGCACCGAAGCTTGCGCTTGCGCGAATGGAGCCCCTGGCGACGAAGAAACCTGTGGCAGGAGTGCCAGTGGTGGCCATGAAATAGCAGGGACACTGACGTCTTGCTGCAGGAAACCGTCAGGCAGGCCCAGGCAGCAGGCAGGCAGAAGAAAATTCCGGGCACCGAGCTGTAAAGGGGCAGTTCTTGGGTTACCGATGTGAGCAGAGCGCTGCCGCTGCTGCCAAAAAGAGCGCAACGGGTATCCGGTAACTACTTTGTGTTGTAAACTGAACCTCATTTTTCTCTTGGCATTTAATTCTCGAGGATTCGTAAAAAAGCCACGGATAAAAGTTTTGTGCGCATTTCGTTTCTGTTTTTTGGTGGAGGGGTGGGGGTCAGCCAACGTTCCAAGCGCAGCGAGAAGAGAACGAATGTAACGCGAAAAGCCAAAAGTTGGTCATCAGTATTACTTGCAATTGAATGTGCGCTGGCGTCGTGTTCCGTAGTTGTGAAAAAGCAGTTCTTCAACATGTAGACGCCAGTATTTTTATAACTGATTGATCCTCTTTTTGGCCCGAAATTGTCCAGAAAGGGTGGCTTGTGTTTTTGAAATAAAAACGAGCATTGTGGGAAAAATTAAAAAAATCCAGCGGGTCATGGAACACACCCTCAACACATGGGAAACAATGCGCATTATAATACGCGATTTTTCCTCCTTTAAACTTGGTTCCACGTTGAGAGATTAAGACGTGACCATTATAGGCATTTAGTTATATTGAGTGAAACATTTCTAGACGAGGTATTTCATGTCGGGATATGAAAATGGGATACATAAAAATGACACAGAGAATGCCACAGGAAAGGCGCAAGCTGACAACTGCTTAATGTTACCCAGAAATCCCCCCGAAATACGCTTGCGTGTCCACAAAAACATATTTTAAGTAATACTCAAAATTCGCAACACTGTAAAAGCAACGACTGTCCAAATATGGTATTTGTTTCCGAAAAGGTACAGGAAGAATTCGCGATCACACAGGCAATGGCGGGTGTAAAATACGCCCCCGATAACGCATGGGCGATGGCGCACGGGTCGTGTGCATTGTAATTGTTCTTGTTTGTTTCTTCCTAATATAAGAACACAGCGCAATGTCACAAGGGTGTGGTAAATGCTTCGGGTATGCACACCTCTTGTCGCTTCTTGCCCGTTCTGTGTATTAAAATTTTATCCTTTGAAGTAACCCCCACGCGCACTTCAAAAGGCGGCCTTTGACGTTCCCGAAAGGAATATGACTGCACTAATCGATAAAAAAAAGTTCAATGCGCAGTAGCCCCGTTTACAACATGTTTCACACTCGAGCGGTGACCACGGCGAAGATGTTTCGTGAAATTAAACCAGCAAAGTGACCCGCAACGGCCGCTGAGTACTTCGTCTCTAGAGGAAATGCAGAAGTAGAGGAAACTATGTCATTGCTTACTGCAAAACAAGTACACATATTGGTTGTTTTATCTTATTCAGCACGCGTCAGCGCCGCGCGCAACGTGAGCGAGCAGACGACGCGAGAGCGCCCTCCACACTCGCAGCCGGACTGGAAGAGCGGCGAGCGCGTCCGGTAGTGCCACAATAGGAGCGCTTCGTCCCGCCGCCGCCAGGGGCCGACTGTGTTCGATCTCGGGGCGAATAGCTTCAGGCGGGATTTTAGGAATTCAAGCGGTAACAGTTACAAAAGGTTCAACTTGATAGGTTATATATTCTGCTTGGAACGCACATGGAGTAGGGCAGCGTGGTTCTACGAAAGCTGAAGTAGAGGGCGCCTGGATTCACACGCTTCTGCTCCGTACGGAAGCGCTGGCTTCGAGTAACCCGGCCTGGAGGAGTAGAACGCGGTAAATTTAATTGAACTTGAGGAAACCTCTAGCGTGTTTACCTTAGGAGGAGCGCCACGGAAGAGGAACAGCATGAGATGTGAGCGGGAAAGCAAAGGGAGGAATTTACGTGGGAATTGTCGACAAAAGACAATCGTCTAGCTTTTGCCAATATTTTCAACGAACGGAGCAGATACGGGGACAATTTTTTTGTTTTGATTTCAGGCCTTGTTTTACATTTTTCGTGAATCTTCAAAGCCACGTTGAGCAGCATTTCGTAATGTGGGATGTCGCTGCTAGGCCTCACTGTGCCTGAAACACGCAAATAGTTCAGGAAACCATCGAATCGCGCAGCAATTTACGGCATTTTGCTTTACTCAAATAAAAACATATTCAGAACTATTTTAGAGGATTTGAGCAAAACAATTTGAACAGAGTTTTGAGAAGTGTTTTAATGACGATGGCGGCGACGAAGATGACGAAGACTACGACGCAGATAATGCTAATGAGAAAGATGTGGTTATGTAATTTTTTTTTGACGATGGGGTTGTTATTTTGCGGTTTTACGAACTACGATGCGTTTCCCTTCACCGGTTGATATAAATAGCTTTTATAGATTTTGGCCGTCTTTTTTTTCGAACGGAATCTTCAATCAAACGCTATTTACACATGGCACCAGCTTTTCATCCGCTCTAAACGTCGTGTATGACGTTGTAGTTCGGCCTCTTCTGCGTGGCACTAGATATGCCTTTCCAACACCTTCAAGAGTGATACAATCGTCATCATGAATATTATGTGAGTAACAAGTTAAGACGGATTTGGACATGGCCATGACGGCATTAAATAACAGCCCTGGCAGACAGTACGTGCTCGGGTTCTGGCAAACTAATAGAATCGTATGCAGTCTGCCGCTTTAGAGGAGTCCTGCCAAGTTTTCTAACCATGCCTTATTTAATGGTACTAAGACCAGGAATTTGAGCCTCTTCTATTCGGTTACACAGGCGGATCGAATCCCCGTCTTACCCATTCTTTCTGGATGCCCTGGGTTGAATGATTATCGTTTCTTTCCGTTCTAATTTCGTCTTCAAAGGTTCTATTCTTTAAATTCTATAGAATCATTTTTTGGTCAACTAATTCTAAAGAAGTAAACTACTCAGAAAAGCACGAACACGGTTCCTAGCCTTCGAGCAAACAATAGTCTTCATCTCGCGACATAATTTCCTTGACCGGCAGCAATGTACGCGGAAGGAAGTATGACACGTATTGCGTCTCTTTGCAGTCAAGATGGTATTGATTAGTAAAGTGACTACAAACTTGAGACTACTCTGTCGCCAAGACGCCCCAGTTACGTTTTTTAAGTTAATAAAGATGTGACAGCGTGTTCAGGTTTGCCTTTAAATTCTTTGTTCGCTTTTCTGGTGATACCAGTAATGTTTTACATCCTGAGCGACATATCTTAACAGTATCCGAAATATAGATTTGAGGCTGTCTACCCATTGAGTAAATTTCTCAGGAGTGCGGGTATTTTGGAGCGATGTTTAGAAAGTAACATAATCGAAATCTAAGCATTCAGTCTTTGAGATACACATTTTGTAACGTGGCTAGAAGGAGACAGGGCACCACCGTGGTGTGCCTTAGTTGTTTTCGGTAAGAGTAAGGGCGAATTCATCCCCGCGTGCTGCAGGCATTCAAGCGCTAAAAAAAGGGAAACCTTTGCTCAAATTCACTGGTGCGTTTTATTTTCCAGTGAAACCTGTTTCAAATGTTTTTAAATGTCGTCTATGGCGCTGCACGCAATGTTTCGAAAGGCCTCGCGGGTCAAATAAAGAAAACCAGCCCAGCCTCTACTCATACGAAATTCAAGAATGCCAAACTCTATATTGACAGAGAATATTTGACTGCGTATCTGCTTGCATCAATGGAAATATTGTCCAAACACGATTGTCGTATTGCGCTGATGTCAGAGTTCATCCCCAACTACTTACTCCTCTTTTGAGAGATTGAATAAACGTTTCATCAGTGTAATTTCATTTTCCCTTTTTCACACAGCCCCTTATTGGGACAGCGAATATTTTTTTCTTATTTTCTTTCGTAATATCCTTTGTTCTGCTCCACCGGGAGCTCTGGTTTTTTTGTTCTTCCTTCTTTATCTCGCACGAGGTGGAGCTTTTCGATGTTATTTTTAATTTGTTGCTTACTCGTCTGTCACCCTACAATCCAACACAACGTGCTTTCTTAACTTAAATAACGCGAGTACCACCGTCATTTGCTTAGTTTACCTGCCATGTGCCTGAGGTGTTGTCTCCGCTAAATAATGGCGACATGTATAAAATAATTAAAACAGCTTATTCAGTGGCATGGGGAAGTGTCCTGCCCGATATATTTTACAAGTTTCTTTCATTTGTAGTCGGAGATGGAAAGACAGACAGACAGACAAACAGAGAGACAGACAGACAGACAGACAGACAGACAGACAGACAGACAGACAGACAGACGGACAGACAGACAGACAGACAGACAGACAGACGGACAGACAGACAGACAGAGACAGACAGACAGACAGACCGACAAAAAGTTGGAGCGATGGACACGCAAACAAAGAGACAGACAGATGTACGGACAAACAGACAGACGTACAAACAGACAGAACGACAGATAGATGTTTTCGCGTTTATGTGGCGCGTCATCTTTGAAACGCAGCAGTGCGTCTGGTAGTGCAAACGAGGGGGGCAGAAACCTGTAGCTAGCGCCAATGTGTTCGTAACGGTGCACAGACGACGGCCTGAGACCGTGTACGTAGCACCAAGTAACTATTGTGATGGCCGCATTTCTTTACTCCAATTGACATGTGTTTACTTTCACGCAGTCCCATAATTGCAGCTTAGTCGTTGCTTGCTGGCTGGTTCCCACACAGCTCCCTGAATGGTCAGCCCACCCTGGTACAGCCAACTGTGCGCTCGCTGTGTGACGTGTCCTGCAGTTAGCAGGGTTTCGTGATTTCGATGGTATAAATTTATCTCGAAGAACAGGACACAACGTATAATAGACAAGACGAACGCTTATCCTTCTATTCTCCGTTTGTACACTGTCCTTTGCGCATAATTTACATTATGAGTGTGCACCAACTGGCTTAGCTAGCCACATTTGCTGAATTTATGCTTTCGAGCTGTCTTTATAAGAGGGTAATTGGTTCCGCAGTGCCTTCGGGGAAACCGTCTCGAGACAGCGCCCATTACGTCCTAAATAAGGTATTCGCATTTTTGTAGATATTGCTTTGTAGTGATTTTGATGCCAAGTGAAGTATTAGTGGGGTACTGGTTACGGCATTTTGTGTTGTCACTCGTTCCGCTAATTCATCGCCGGTGTAACGTATCTATTTTGACAATTTGCTTTTCTATACTCTGTGCCCGAACCATGACAATTTTGAACTGGTTTTGCCTTCTTTACTTCGCAGGATACCGTCGGGGTCCACTGTTCTGCGCTAAAAATCTTTCGCCCATCCTGACTCCACCAGCCATGGGGGCAAGAAGCGTAGCGGCTCTCCTATGGCGAACGCTGTACATTCAGACATTAAGACGTCACTACCTGCCTGCCGGCCTAGAACTGCTCTGGATAGTGCTCGTCTTCGCAAGACTGAAACTTTTCACAGACCTATCTACTGATGAGGCTTTATTCAAGACGCCGCACATCGGAGCAATGGTGTACGGACCAAAAACGGCCTACACTAACAGCCTCGCTGAGCTCATCGCCAACGTCTCGCTTCAGCAATATCTCAGTAAGGGGAGTCTCTGCGCCTTATTTGTTGGATAAACGAAACAACCCAACTGTTGTTTTTTCTATACATATTCCACTTCCACATTCAAATGATAAGGTTTAGCGCTTTGTGATGAACCTCAATGGTGTAAAAATTAGCACCCGAAAATCTGCATACCAAAAAAACAGTCGGCGGCCTCTTCGCCTTCAACTCCTCCTCCCGGCTAATTCTTAAAATTTCGCTAAATCTTAACCTAGAGACGCTGAGAGGCCAAAAATGGAGTCCAGTTAGGGCAGTTTACCTATGCGGTGGTGTTTTTTTTTTTGCGCTCCTACAACAGCGTGAAGGACAGCCGAAGTGCAGTGAAGGACAGCCGAACGACCGAGAGAGCAGAGGACAGCCTAAGTGGAGTACCGGATATACAGCCGCGGTTACGAACACGCGTAGAAAGCTGGTGCAGTTTGGTAGCTGTCCGTTGCAAGTGGATGCAGAGCAGTTTTGGGGGGATGGCGGCGAGGCAGTCGGAGGGGAGATAAGTGTCGTCTATGCCTAGTGGTGTCGCGGCTAGAACGCGTAGAAGCGGATAACTCGACATGAGCTAAGCGGATTGAAGAACTGCATGCAGAGCTAAGTAACGAACGCGACAAACGGAGGGCCGTTGAGGGAAAGTTAGAAATATCTGAGAGGAACATAAAAAGGATCGTCATTTCCACAAAAAAATAACGAACAGCTCGGCCCGTGCAGGGGAGCGGAGGCATGCACCGAGCTGACACAGTTGGCGGAAGGTATGAAAGGTAACAGCTACTCCCACGTGCTTGAGAGATAGGGAAGCGAAACTAGACAGAAAGGAGGGTGGCCCTACAGAGCAGCACGTTGCAGATAGTGTGGTAATCATTGCGGGAGATTATAACATGGAGAGGAGCAGCGCTGCCGCAATGAAGAGTGTAAAGGGGGATAAGCGTGCGAAGGTCGGGTGTTTCCCCAGTCAGACGATGCAGACGGTAATGACACAAAGGAGAACTTGGCGAGGAGATAGCGAAAGGGGTAAACGACCTGCGGGCGATGGCCCGAAACGTGCTGCTTGCAGTCTCACAAAGCAGGACGTCCACGCCCAGCTCGCGTACACGATGCTGACAGCGAGATCGAGAGGCACGACAGGAAACTTGCATTTGAAGTGATAGATGGGAACAGGGTAAGTGGCAAAATTTGACACAGCCAAGCGTTGCATTGGGATGGGACTCACTTCAGCCCCACCCTAGAAAACAGGATAGGGTGGCGCCTAGGTGTAGAGCGGTAGCTTTTTTACTGGGCTCCACGAAGCTGAGGAAGGCGAACTAAGCGACCTATACGAAGCGAATAACGTACGCACGCTCAACGCTGGGGGGCAGCCAGGCCTTCAGCTGACCGAAGAAGCTATAGGAAGCTGTAAAAGTAGACAAAGGCGATTTGAGTGGAAACAATAGAGCGAAAAATCTCGTAACAAAAATAAATCCCGTAACTGGAAAGCAAAAAGGGAAAAAAACATGGAGTAAATATTTGATGACCTATATAAATATGCATTCCGGAAGAAAGCCTGATAAGTGGGTGGAAGTCTAAAATCAACTTGAACGAGAAAACATAAACATGTACGCCTCATCCAAGACACCTCCGGGATCTGGAAGCCCCACCTGTCATAGGCAATTATGTTTGGTGCGGGTGCAACAGGACCGCACGAATAAAAAGAGGGGGAGGCCTTAGCCTGCATATTGAACAAGGGGCCGACGTAGACGGAGTGTGTGAAAGTTGTAGAGAGCCTCTATGGGTACAAGGCATTATAGCGGGTTATAATACGTGTTTGTAGTTGTGTTTCTGTGGACCAGCATCGCAGCTGGAGAGGAAGGCACAGTGTTTGATAAAGAGATGAAAACGAGTGCAAACAGTCTGGCCAAATATTCTTATTTGGATATATGAATGCCCATATTTAAAATGTGGATGGATGGTCCACATTGGCTCTCTAGTGATAGCTCTATATCAGGAAAACCGGCTAGTAATATGAAACAAAAAACAAATGGGATAGATAAATATCGCGGGAAAGGGGTAGCAGAGAGTCCAGTATAGACTATAGTCAAGTCTCCGAGACATTACACGAAAGGTTGCGGGAAAGCAGAATAGATGAAAACTATTTAGATAGCTTAGGAGGCGACCGCAAGCGGCTTACCTTGCTATTTTGGAGGCGAAACCCGGACAAATTTAGAAATTTATACAGCTGGAGGAACCAATGTGAACAATGACCAGTAATGATCATCACTGATATGATAGCAGACGAAATCAATGAGTACCCAGAAACAAAATATGGGAATGCGACGAAATAATTGGGTTCATTATGCACAAGATGGATGAAACAAAGCAACAAAACCTATGGAAAGGGAAGAGAAAGCCGAGAAGCTGCTGGAATCAGGAAATAAAAGCGGTTATTGACCTGCGAAGAAAGGCATCAAGACAACATGGAAAGGCAAAAAGAAGTGGTATGGAACCGGATGTAGTGAAGTTAAAAATGGGATAGGTACCGCGAGAAAAGCCAGAAGTGCAGAAAATGGTGCAAGCAAATATCAAGAAAAGAAGCGAAAAATGAAGGGGAAATGAAGGACAACAGCGCATTTAAGATGTTTTGAAGCCGGAAAATATTACAGAGCTAAAAAATATATCTATCAAAAATTTATGATTGATGGTGGAGGAAAACACTTCGCAGGTTAGCAGGGGTTGACGCATATTCATCGATTGAATAGTGAGAATTTTAGAATAATCGGGTAACTGAAGCGTACACCGACAACTAAAGCACCACAGAAGTATGCGGAAAGGTAAATAAATTTGACGAGCCTTGATTGCAAAAATGCATAGCAAAATGTTTCCCCCCAACAGCACTGGGCCCGGAGGGAATACCAATGCAGCTGATAAACTAGCTTGGAACAGAAAGTAAGGCATCGTTACAAGCAAATCAAGAAAATACGGGAGAATGGCTAAAAAGTTGGATGAATTTAACATACAAATGCAGAGACAAGAAAGCCCGAATCGATTCATACCGGCCGCTCGCAGTCACGTCAGTGGTGTATAGATTCGTATTGCAGGCGATAAAATCAGAAATTTATGCACGGATAGAAGAAAACACCCTTTGCGAACGCCAGACAGGATTCATACAAGATAGCTGCTTCTTGAATGATAATTTGTTCACGCTAACGACAGTGCACTGCTATTGCGAGAGCTCAGAATAGACCATTATGAGTTGCGTTCTTGGACATTAAGGGGCATTGGACAACGTCAAGAGAGATCTTCTGTGGAGAGTGATGAAACTCCAGGGATTAGATGAAGAGGTAATACACTTCCATGTAGCAATATGTCACCATAATACACTTCACCTGAAATGGGAAGGGCCGAAATGCGCACAGGAGGTAAACATTCACCAAGAGCTGAGACAGGGACGAGGAAAAACTTAATGGTAACTCTGGGTATGTGGGAGTGGTTTCTCAGTCCATAAGACCATGGGACGAGCGTGCTGTCTCAGCCCTGACACCAGGAGTTGCTGTGCATCCAAGGTGGCGCGGGTCATCAGGTTCTCCCACAGCTCATAGAGTTGGAGAGAAGTGGGTGAAGTTGGGAGGGCTGCGTTTTGTGTGCACCCTAAGATCATGTGTTTGGGGGTACATGGGTCAGGGCAGAATTTACATGTGGCAGGGTACTGGGGGTACATCCGGTGTCACCAAATTGGTTAAGCAAAGGAATCTGTTTGAAGCCTCCGGAGTATTACTTCTGTTTTAGTAAGCTGTGGGTGAGGAAGAGAAAAATGTTGTCTTAATATACGGTAATTTTGGGTGATGTCCTGAAATGTGAGCTGGAGAACGAGACTCGATGTCCTGAAATGTTAGCAGGGGAACGAGACTCGGTGTTTCCTCAGAGGCCTCGGATGAGAGTTTGAAGTCCAGGCCTGTCTATGGGCAAAATAATTGCCCGTTAGTGGCGAGTGTCCCTGTGTCCACACAATGTCGACATTCCTGTTGGGGGGTATTGAACCAGGAGGTTCCACGCAGTTCACGCCACGTGACCTGATAAAAAGCTGCGACAGACGGCTTGACAGTCGGTAATTACAAGTGTTCAGGGTGTTTTCGTGATGGCGAGGGCCACAACAAACTCTTCCGCGGGCCAGACAGATGTGCTCTTCATTGAGGTGCAGGTGATATTCTTGTCGTTAGTGGTTACTATGGCTAAGTGATTGGACGTATTGGAGTAAGGGCTAACATCTGTGTATAAAACCTTCGGATTGTTTTGAGTAGATTTGTTCTCGGGCTTGGCTACGACTGTTGCGACGTCAGGAGTGTAAACTGGGATGCAGATTTTTGGGAAGAGGGCGTACACGAATGAATTGACGCCAATTATGGGAAAGGGGTTTTCTGTCCGTGATCTGAGAAGTAGACATTTTTAGTTCCTGTAGATGTGCCAGTTCTGTTGGTGTTAGGCGGAGGCTTTGACTGGAAAGATGCTGTGATGAGGTATGCGACAATGTTGGTGTGTGCGTCAGAGGGCGTCGACGACAACAAAGTTTCTTAGAAGATCATTTAGCAGGACGGGGACAATCATCCTCTGTGGGTATGTACCGTCTACTTGTCGCCTCAAAGGCAACCAGCCAAATGCCCAAGACAATAATGTGACGTCGGAAAAGGAGGCGAAAGAGTAAATGGTTGCTGGCGACAGCGGTCTATTCGGAGGAACATGGTTGTAAGAACTACCCACAAGACGTGGTAGTGATTGCCATAGCATTGTCGCCCCAGCTTGAGCTTGGATGCGTTACAGTTGTCATAGCAACAGTCTAGCCCACCACGTGCAACACTGCGAGGGGACGCAGATTGGGGGAGGGGGTTATGTTTTCGTCCCCTTGGTTCTCCCCGCCACTCCGCCAGCTCCGCTGGCCCCCGCTGCCCGCTCGGCCTCGCCGACACCGTCGCGCAGCCCTGTAGGCGTACGCTGGTTGAACAGTCAAGACTGCATCCAAAATCGCACGTCAGCAGTTTATTCATGTTACAATAACGCGACCGTCCGGGAACGCGACGAGCGGCGGGAAACACTGCTATGTACGGTACGACATAGCGAGAATTTATATCAAATACGGTACACGCTGCTGTATAGCTCTATGCACGATAAGAGCCTTGGTGACTTCACGCTATACGAATGAGTGTCTAACCTTTTGGTGGCACGAAGCGAAGAGACTTCTTGCTGCGATTCATCTCTTTCGATTGGGCAACGTATGTTTTGCGGTTCTCAGAAGGTGTACACATTTCTCCTTCTACGTTACGATGCGCGCGCGAACCGCGCCGCCTTGCCTATTGGTCCGCTGTTTTTCCGCTCCGGTAGCAGCGGCGACCGTTACTGCGCCTCCGCATTTCTACTCGCGCGGCGCAAGGCACAGAGTGAACAGTGAGAAGAGTGAAGTGTTTTGCCCGCCCGTCGCCGCTGCGACCAGAAACGGGCACGTCGAATCGAAACTACAATAAAGGAACTTTGGACTTGCAAAGAAAATTGTTGTGTGTGCTCTGAACATTTTTACGTTGATACTGAGGTGCTTACAAAAGAAAGCATAGTACAAGGTAGGCTTAGCTACAGCATCAGCTGCAGTAACCAAAAAGTGTCAGCTGCTAAACCTCTCCCCCAGGCCTAAGCACAGATTACTTGGTGCTGGCAGTTTCGAGCTGTACTTTGCTCGCATCTTGCTTATTTTGGTAGACCACGGCTAGCGTAAGCGATTATATTTTCGCAGCAACTCTGGTTGCGGACAACGACGGCACCCAAGCCGATTTCACAAGCGTCTGTGTGAATTATTGTTTTGGCGTTCCTGTGGTAACTGCGAGCACAAGCGGCATGTGTAGGTGTTGTTGAACCTCGCGGAATGGCTCCTGTTCGGCTTCTTTCTAGCAGAAAGGAAGGTTGTCTTTGTCAAGCGCGTTAGCGGATCTACTCTGCGTGTGAGGTTTGCAACGAACCGCCGGTGGTATACTCATTGTCCGACTGCTCTTGCCAGGGTTTTCTTGTCTTTGTACCTCGTGAATTTGGCTATGATTTCAATTTGGCATGGTTAGGGAGGGCTCCCTCGGTGTTGACGAAGTGGCCGAAAAATGTGAGTTCCTGGTAAGGAAAGCGGCACTTTTCAGGCTTCAGCGTTAGCCCCTGCATATTCATTGTTTTAGGCTGCGACTCTCACCATGACGGGTATTCGCCGACATTCCAGGAAAATAAAACGACTTGGCCAAGGGAGATGAGGTGGCTACCCCCAGTACCACTGATATAGAACTAGATAAACCTGCTGCCTCGCGGTTCAGCCTATTTCCTTGATGGGCGCCATCACGCCTGCTTCCTGTTCTCGTGTTTTTGTTCAATGCGTTGACCCTCAGGATGTTCAACAGAGATCACTTGACCAAATGTCGACTCTTCTGCTTTCGGGGGTGGGGGGGATCAATTGCAGTTTATCGAAGAAAGAGTTCTCCTCCGTTTATTGAGCAACATCTCGATAAAGTAATGAAGAGGTTGGGTAACGTACATAGGTAATAATTTACCGGAGCCAGGAAACAGTCATAGTTGTACCAAAAAACACATGGGTATTTGTTGCGATAATGGAGCAGAATAAAGTAGCCCCAATCATTACGGAACGCCTCTCTCTAAAGCTCCAAAATAGAAATTCAGTGGTTATGTGCAAGAAGTAATTGAATGTGTGAAACTAAGGTAACACAAAAATATACAACCTTTTTTCTCCCCTTTGCCTAGAGCCGAAAAAAGCTGCGTGTTCTATCTCTCACGAAAATATTGGGGACCCCCATTAGAAACTAGTAGGATTGTACAGGTTTCTGTAGCCGTAGTGACATACAGTGAATTTTTATACCATATAACGTACAAGAATTCATTTGGAACAGTTATACCGTCAGAAATTCTCATGGCATCAAGATTTCAAATGTTTTCCACTGCACTGTTTTCAGACAATGTACGCAGTCTGAACGACCACCAGCAGGAACCAGACAAACGTCACTTGTCAAGCGTAGCCGATGTCAAGCTCATGGGTGTAGACTCAGCTGATGATGTGAGGTAATGTTATTGTTACTTAATATTGGGTTGGTGGTTTATAAAAATACCTCAAAAGAGCTCGGATTCTGCTCTACTGACTGCGGAGCTCTCGCTTACGAGACTTATCCTTAGCGATTGACAAGAACTTCGGTTCATTAAAATCAAAATTGAATATCTCCCAATAATGTTACATAGAACTTTATTCTTGATTTGGTTCAGACGGGAAATAATTTTCAGATCTTTATTGAACACATTGGAATTGAGTCTTCCGAATTCTTGGTACGGTTATCTTCTGAGGCGGATAATTATAGAGCCTCAGTAAATAAACGGCTACAAAAAAGTAGCTGGCAAGATCTCCCTCACAAACACTACATTCCTCTTCATTCTCTAAATTTTGTTGCTCCAAAAACGCCACGCGCTAATTACTGCTTCACCAGCTACTTCTTAAGACCTATAAAAGTAGCGCTGCCTTTCTACATTCATCAAGTATACCTGAATGTATTTAGGCTTGCGGAACAATGTAAAAGGTATTTTTACGCACCCGAAAATAACGAAGAGCGGTGCTTAGTTGACACATGTCTGTTGGGGTACAAGGAATAGTGCGCTACACCGTACCAGTATTTTTGTTGTGTATAGTTCAGACGTGGTTTCCGAACGCGCGCTCTCTTTTTGATGGGAAACGCACGCTTCGCTTAAAACGCAAGTTACCCGAGGTAGGCCCAGTGCTGTTTACAAAGCAAAATGTGTACACAAACTAATCATAAAAAGCCAGGTTTGTGCCAATTAGTGTCGGATGCGTTTCGATGAAAGGGATGTCATTACCATAAGTCTTCGATCTTAAGACTTTACATCTACCACCTTAACGTGTATTCTAGAGTCTAAGACGCAGAGTCTTGAACGAATAAAAGCGATGTCTGTTCGCATCTGAGTGTCATGCGCGAAATTTCTCCACGCATCAAAAAGAGTTAGGCGACACATGACAAGAACAAAAAAGGCTTCCCAGCGTGCGCTTTCCAACATCACGCGCTTCAAGGACACGTAGAGCTTCCGAAGTGTTGTAGCGTAAGCTGCACTGGCCGAGGTTGAGCAGTTTCGCGTGGACCTTGAAGGGCCGTGCTGCGCAAGCGCGAGGAGCATTGAATTGGATTGAATTGGATTAGGATTGGATTAGGTTAAATTGGATTGTATTGCACTGCATTGGAAATCCAATCCAATTGCGTCTGCACATTCGCCGGTCTCCACATTCCAGAGGAGTGACATCATAGCAGCGGCGGACGCACTGGCGCAGGCGAGTGTTCAGCTGTGCGCATCCGTTGCGCAGCAGCCAAGTCTGGCGCTGCGCCGGAGCCGATAATAGCCGTTTCGCGTGACTTCTGGAGAGCCGTGCTGCGCATGCACGAGGAGCAGAGACTGGACTGGACCGGACCGGACTGGACTGAACTGGACTGGACTTGATTGGATTGTACTGGGCTGAACTGGACTGGAATGGATTGGATTGTATTGGAAATCGTTTTACCAGCAGTGAGCATGATAATCAGCTAATGATAGACCACCAGGAAACCTAAGAATACCCAGCTTAACCTTAGCTCACGATAGGTATATGTTGGCATAGCCGAGCAAAGCTACTGCTAATTTTTTTCATCGCCGACAGGAAAAACACCCGGAACAGTACCCGCACAAGCTCCGCTTCGAAATAGGCAAATCACAAACTTTGGAAGAAAAGCTTCAGCACGTCGTGTGCGTGCTGTTCAGCACCACTCCCCACACCGTGGTGGCTCAGTGGCCAAGGCGTTGCGCTGCTGAGCGCGAGGTTACGGGTTCGATTCCCGGCCGCGGCGGCCGCTTTTCTGATTGAGGCGAAAAGCAAGAACGCCCGTGTGTACGAGATTTCGGCGCACGTTAAAGACCCCCAGGTGGTCAAAATTATTCCGGAGCCCTCCACTACGGCGCGCCTCATCGCCTGCGTTGCGTCGGCGCGTGAAACCCTACAATCAATCAATCAATCAATTCAGCAATTCCGTTTGAAGCGGGGTACAAGCCAGGCACTTTTTCTACGCACCAAGCGTTGCCTACTGCTTCACTGGGAACACGCCTTCTATCGTTTTGTTCGGTAGGGCCTTAGTAGACCAACGTTGGTCCTGGAGTTTGGTGCGACTGGCCTCGGTTGTAGCCTCGGAGCGCAGATTTTTTTCTCGACTGCCGTGTTTATTTTTTACGGCAAACTATCTCCTGTCTTAGTTTCCCGCATTTTTTCTGTAGTTACTGTTTGGAGTAGTCTACTCCGTTTGCAGGTGCGGCACGGCATGTCAAACGTTTCTACTCTGTTTTACATGGCACCGGAAGTTTCAGGCTTTTTCATATCTTTAAACGGAATATAGCTGCTGTTCGTATCCTTCAAATATTATCTTTTGCGTTTTCTTTTCTTGAAAGGGATTGTAAAATGGTTCTCCCTCCTCATGAGAGCGATCATGCAAGACTAACTTGCTTCTTCCATCGCTCAGTGGTAGTAAAATGGCTATCGGCCGCCGTTACTGCCTTCGCCCGTTACCTTTCCTTAGTACCGCACCAGGAAACTGCTAAAGACGGAGGGGGCGATTAGCGTGCTTTCGCCTCCTCTCTCTCTGATTACGGACGCAATTGCCGCATTTCTCTTGCAGAAAAAAATATAGCGGTGCTTTAGCTCGGCTATGCCAGGATATACGTAGCGTGAGCTAAGGTTCAGCTGGGTATTCTTAGGTTTCCTGTTTGTCTGGGATTAGCTTGATTGTGATGCTTACTGTTGCTTCAATGACACACACACATGGTGTAAGCAGTATGCGACACATGTATATTTATTAAGCGGCCGAGGCGCAGCGTAACCAATCGCACCAGAGCTAAGCTGGTTCCACAGGAGCACACCAGTGTTGCTGCGACGCTCGAGCCATAGGTTCTATACCCGAGCACCCCTCGCGTGATCATCAAGTAGACCGGGCCACCACGTGCAGAACAGAGGTCGGCAAAGACGATGGGCAGGTAGGGTGTGTGAGAGACGCCAGGGCAGCGAGCAACGCTCTGTGCGCCGTGTGACGTCACTGCTCCTCGCGCAGGTGCAGGACGGGTTTCCAGCCAGGAGCCACGCGAAACTGCTCAACCTCGGCCAGTGTAGCTCACGCTAGAAAAACTCAGTTTTGAAACCTCAGACAATTTATCTTGGTGGCGGGGCAAAAAACATGAACAACGAGAGAGACGAACGATATATTTACAGTATTTACATGGCGGCCGTGATACAGCCGGGGCGTGATTTGCCCCGCACACCACTTATTCTTCCTCGGAGATGACAATGTGTGCCACCAACCAATACTTTTTAGTGGCAGTATTTTTAAAAGGGAATCTGTTCCGCAAAGCGTAATTTTTGGGTTCGCAGTAAAGCTACCAAGAAATTGCTGAGCGCGCCCAAGTGAGCGCGCATCGCGACAACCACGCAACTTTCCCGGCGCATGTCTGTCAAGCCAAGCATATCAATTTAGTGAGATTGGCCGAGACTGCGGCGATGGCCGGGGAGGTAAAAAGAAACCAAGAAAATGCCGAGGGCTCGTGTGCGCGCGTAGCTTCCCTACGTACGCGGCGCACGTTTACAAACCAAGCAAAGAAACATAGGGAGAATGGCCAATGATACCCCCCCCCCCCAAAAAAAAAAAAAAAAAAAAACCCGCGGCGTTCGCCGTAATCCGGAAACACCTACTCGGAACAATGAAGCCACGTCATAGCATACACCCCTTCAAGGTGATGTCCAATGCTTATGACTTCCCAAAAATTGAAGGAAGCTCACGCTTATGGCAACAATGACAGAGTAAAGGTCGTTGCGGCAGCGAAGAAGCCAGTCGGCCGCAATCGTGGACTTGACCTTCGTCATAGTCGTGAATGTTTGGTAGAGCTTCGTTACCTTCAAGTCTTATGCGCTAGTTTGATGTGCTTTTGTTTTTTCATTTTTGTAAATAAGTATTCGTATATACCTGGACTGCACTAACGCTGTTCTCGCGAGTAGTGTATCTTCGAGGTTTTTGTGGTGCTTTTCAAATGTCCAGCCTCAACATGTTCTTCAACGAATGGTTTATTTGTAGTGATCCCAGAAAATGCCAGTATTTCGGGAAAGAGATGAGACAGTTAAGTGATTAAGGTCGAGTTTGAGGTCAAGTTACGCGTGAGAGGATTTCTAGAAAAAGACTGCGGGGCTGAACGCGAGCTGTGGTGAGTTTGCTTATTTTGGGCTTGACCTCAACCGTAAAGTGAGTTTGAGGCAGGCTGAGCTGTTGAGGCGAGTTTGAGGAAGGTGCTTAGGAGAAGGCGCAGTACGTGATGCCTTTCCCCACTTGTTATCAGCTGTCGAAGAAACACACAATCAACTTATCAGTAGAACAGCCAGCCAGCAAGCAGTGTTCAGCTGGTACGGCATGTCGAATGGTATGGTATTGGTTCAATTAGGCTTAGACAATACTCTCACGAGTATTGTTGCCTATGTTAGACAGAATATTGCTCTTGTCGAGAGCAAAATTAGCCTTAGAAGTGGCTTTTAATGAAGTGCTGCTGCGCTCCATTTTGAAAGAGTAGTCATAACGCCAGTGTAGTATCTCGATTTTATAACAGTTTGCCGTGTTTACGCTTTCAGTGATGCCTGCAAGAACGCCCAACTCGCGTTTACAAGCAACACCAACGAAAATGGCTCAAAACCAGTATTGCCTGACAAAAGCGTTCGCGTGTACTGCGCCGCTTTCAGTGGAGATGCAGTGTACGGCATTGGGCCGAGCCTCACGTACAATCTTATGATTTACCCGCAAGACTACGCTTCGATGCCCAAGGATTTCACTCTTGGCGGATTCGAAGGAAAGGATGGATCCAGCTGGTGTGAGTGTTAAACCTTGGTCTTTAAAAAAAGCCCCCTCATTGGATGAGAACTTGTGAGTCCTAACGCTCGCATGCGGTTTAAACGCAATGTGTTTCACCACAAAAACTTGAAGCGAGATAGAAAGCACGGAGGACAGAAAACGGAAATATATGCTCTTGGTTTCAAACGCGCGAAGTCATTGAGCGCCTTGTTAGCTCGATTTCGGTTTTCCTATGTTTTGAGGTTTCTATAAAGTACAAAACTGCGAGGCAGTCAATGAATTGTGATGGCTAAAGCACCAGGTGACATAATATATCCTTGCTCCGCTGCTGCTAAAAAGTTTACAGATGGCCACACTCTTTTGGCCATAGTCTGGCCAAAGTCTGGCCACGGGCACAGTCAGGAAGAACTCTTGTGCTTTGCCTTCTGGCATTCCACCAAATAATTTACATTTAGTTTCACCTCGGTCTCCACGTACGTAGCGAATCGTGTAAACTCCGCGGTAAGCTAGCGAAGGCGTTGGTGGCCACATTCGCATAATACTAAGTTGTATACCTTGGTTCAAAGTGACTTGGGGTCTTTGAAGACGGTACCATAAATATCAGTATAATGAAGCTACTCAGACCTTTTGTCGCTGTGGCATAAATATGTTGGTACATGCGTGTGGTAGATACGGTGCGCGTTATCATGAACTTGAGCTGGTGGGGGTTACTGCTTCCTACATCACGATGCAGATTTTTTTTTTCTGCGGTGCCAATGTGAAAGAGTCAGTACTTCCTGAGAATACCAACCTAGGGCTAGTAGTTGTACCTCGTTGCTAATGCCGCCGGTGTTATTCTAAGAAACATACTGCGCTTGATCCCGGCATTGCATTCTGCTGTGTCTACCAGTTATAGGATGCCTCGATAACGGCATGCCTCCGCGATATTTTTTGAAACCTTTCCATAATTAATTCTCAAAGACAATTTAGGGGTCTGAAACTTGAATATTTCTCCCCGATTTCATCCACACACAACGTTTTTATAAAGCAAAATCTTCAAGCCCGCAAAACAACGCGCTCACGCCACCGTGCGGGCGCGTGCTTAAGTCGCATTTCCACCACCGCAGCGCCACCTCCCGCGAACGGCAATCACCCCGTTACCCGCGCCGTGGCCTCCGCGATCAGGTACCGGCGGCGCGCCGTTGCTCCGGCCATCCCATTCGGCCGGAGAGAGAGTAATTTCGAAGGGGCCGTTTCGCCACTTTTCGCCGCATCGCGGCGCGCGGAGCCGATGGTTGAAAGCAGCAGCCGTCCGTGCTGCGGCGGTCCGCGAAATGGCTTTTGACAGCTTTTGTGCTCCGTATGACAAACATAAGCCGCCATAGCTGCTTTTAGGTATGGAAAGTAATTCAAGAGGACTGTGATTTGGGCGAGTTGGTGAATGTTCATGATTGACAATCCAGCGCGCGAAAACACGGCACAAAAAGAACGAGAGTTAGACAGGACAGCGCTGCACTCACAACTGATTTATTTTGAAGAAAACATTGGTCATATATACAGATCAGTCTCCCACGTGGTGGTAAATTATTGCACCCGATAACAACAAACAAGAAAACGCAATCATTAATCGGGGACGCCGCCACCAAGGCAAAGAAAAAGATACCCCGTTGTGATACCGTATAAGCACCGGCTCTCTCATAACTTAAAAAACGTGGCAAAAAGATACGCTGTCGACGTGGTATTCTCGGCTCCAAATAAATTAGGAAAATTGTGCAGTAGAGTTGACCGAAGATTAGCTTCCCGGAATACAAAAAAAGTGTGCCCGATAAATCATTCAGACCCATTTGTGAAATGTGCAATGGGTGTCATGTATATGTTGCCAATTCGGTGTGGACATATATATGTGGGACAAACCGGGAGGTGTCTGAACACCAGGTTGTCCCAGCACCAGCGTTCAATTAAAACGAATCCACACAGCCACCTGGCAAAACTCTGCTGCAAACAAGATTGTGAGCCGCTTTTTAATGAAACCACTGTGTTGTCGAGACACAAAGATAAAACAACACGGAAAATTATCGAGGCCTTTCAAATCAGACGAGCTGCTGACCGTTGTATAAGTATGCCATCAATAGTGCTGCATGACCGGGAATACGCGTATCTGGGTGACGCCTTTGCATGACCAAGTAAACCAAAGACTACACATGTGCAAACCGATTAATGATTGCGTTTTCTTGTTTGTTGTTATCGGGTGCAATAATTTACCACCACGTGGGAGACTGATCTGTATATATGACCAATGTTTTCTTCAAAATAAATCAGTTGTGATTGCAGCGCTGTCCTGTCTAACTCTCGTTCTTTTTGTGCCGTGTTTTCGCGCGCTGGATTGTCAATCATGGAAAGTAATATTACAGCACCTCGCGATGCTTTTATGTCAGCGAAGGTGGCAACTAGACGGGTTTATTTCACGTGCGCTGTCCCGCACTACGCTCCAAGGCACGGACTATGTCTTTCGGATAATACCGCCGTTGCAAAATTTCCCGCGTTTAAAATGATGTTCAACTCATAAACACAACCACTACAGAAACATTAAATACTCCATTACGCAACAATGTGGAGTTGGGGGTCAGCGCGAGCGAGGTATGGTTCCAAAAATTGCAGGCCGCCCAAAGAAAATAAAATCGAAGAAAACAAGTTGTATTTGGATCAGGAAATGGAATTCGGAGCTTACGGATAGCCAGCTTTCATCACGCGTCGCCTGCAAAATGGCCAGTGAATGCGCTGTAGCCTTATAGACTGCTACTCAGGTCCACAGTTCTCAGCGGGAGCTGGGAAACGTGGGCGGACACGGGAGGGGGCCTTGCAAAAAGATGCAAGGGAACAAAAAATGACGCAAGGCGTACAAAGACGCAAGTTCTCGCAGCAGCTAGAACCACTCCTAATTGACACCTTTTCAACCGTTACAACACGTAGAATATAGGCCAGACGTATCGCTCTAATGACTAAGACATTATCAAAATAGAAGGCGACACAACCACGAGGGACCTACATTGGGGATCGCTTTGCTTAAAATAAAATAATTCGTATTCCTGCAAGTATTAGCAAAGGTCAACCTCTGACTGTCAAAATCTGTGCACATTTTTAAGAGAAGAAATGTTACAGACTCAGTTCCGATCAATAGCTGCGAGCGTCGACGGGGTGCGTCAAAAAAAGTCGCGTTGATAGCATATATATCTTGTAGCAAGGCCAACTAGCGTTTGCTCTGTATATATATTGATATAATCTCGGTCCTAAAAAAATCATAAAGAAATTGGTCGCCAGGCCGGTTCCATCATTACGCTGTGCTTCATTTAACTGTCATAATTAGTTTAAAGTGACGTTATAAACGTTGAAGAATTCCCGTCTTCTCTACATGGACGCGCGGGGGGCCATGTAGAGCAGACAAAAAACAGCTGTAACTTCTGTTTTATGAAAACTATCGCGAAACAACCACGGCAATTGGCAGCTAAACTACTCGAACATCACGGCAGGTTTTATCTGTTTTTGCCCGTTACGTAATTCACAGCTGAAGTTGGAATTCCCGTCCGCTGTCAATACACCTACGTGAGGGAAACGGACAGCTCCATGGTTGTCCGCTAGAATAAACCTTAGTCCCGTCAAGTTTAATTAAGCCAATTAACTGAAAAGTATGCATTCAATCACAAATTACAAAAAACGCGTTTGTTTAATGCCCTTTTTCGATTGCATCCTGCTGTCTCGCTGGTCAGCCTTCACAGAGAGGTACGGCAGTAAGGATTTTTTTCCTCAATATACCCAGTACTTTTATTCACAAATGTATGATCTCAAACCGTGTGCCTGCCACGAGCAGAAAACATTTCAGTGCGGTGAAAATTTTTATATATATGCTTATAGTTTGAAATTGTGTACGCAATGGCCTAGATGTTAGTTTCTTGCGCGATGGGGCCTGTTCGGTGACCGTTGTAACAACATGGCATGGCAACCGCAAACTTGTTCATCACCACGAATGACTAGTTATACAAACTCTATAAATAATCTCCGAGAAAGTACTGCGTACCACTCCGTATGCTCACTCCACGCTTGAAACATGATCATCCTTTCCTTGATCGCTGGCACACCTTTGCTTCAGTTAAATAAGTTTTTATAAGCTGCTGAGACAAGCCGACTACATAGAATTATTGTTGAGTCTCTTATTTCATCAAAACTAAAGCCCACAGGGGAGTTAAGAGCAATTGCGACAACGAAGACGCCCAGCCGCGCTATCTCCGCAGGAGTCGGTGCGACCCGCCGAACCATCGGCTAACACCGCCACCTCGCGGCACGTTTCGGAGTGAGTCGTATTACATGTGTTTTCTGGGGGACGCGCCGAATGGGACGGCCGGAGCAACGGCGCGCCGCCGGCAGCCTATCCCAGAGGCTGTGCCCGCGCATATCGCCAAATCGTCTCCAATTATCGCCTTTCCCACCGCATTCTACCTCCGCCCTGTGATAGGTTCACTAAGGACGAGGCGACCCAATTTCGACGCCTTTAAACGAGGATTCTCCTCCAAGCCATCTACCTTTACTTTGTATCCCGCCCATTGCCACCACTGCCCCTGAATTCGTACATTTCACCTTGCGGTGTCGGCAAGCGCGCATACCGAGACACACCCTCCTCTCCCGTCCACGAGCAGTGAGCGCGGAGAATTGAAAGCTACTACAGCGGAGTGAGAACAGCCGGTACATAATCACCTGCAACGCCTACGCAGTAGGGGTACGGGTGCAATTCTTGTGTGTTGCTCGACATGCTAACATTTACGTGCGTGAGTGCGCGTGTGTGCGTGCGTGAATGTGCGTGCGTGTTCGCGTATGTGTGCGTGCGTGTTCAGGCAAGAAGAAATTGTGTGACCCTTAACACTTGGGCAGCACGATACCCTTCCCGCGATATCGGCACTACGGAATTCTTATTTTGGAAAGAAGCCACAGGCACCACAGACAAACCCACATCCTTACAGACCTTTATGCAGAACCCTTAAACAGGTTAGATAACACCAGAAGCTGTCATTTCGGCCAACCTCTAGGCTTAACCAAATGAGATGTGCTCGCGCCCCAAGCACTCATCTACGTCAGACCGCATTGTATTGTTACATTCTGAGAACAGTTAAACCGGGGTGTGACGAGCCCCTATGTAACGAATTCCGGGATTTAACGAAGTTTTCAATTGCCCATTGCCAGCCCCGTTGAAACCCATGTTTTTGCGACTTCTATTCAGCGAAGGCGTTGCGATGGTAACCTTGATGTAACGGAGTCCAACATTGTTTTTTCGCATATTTTCTTAAAAATTTGCTGGATAAATGCATTAAATTAGCGCATTTCGTCCGCAGCGCAAACTACCGTGCGTTTCAACGTATAGGTGCGGTGTCAGTTTTGTGAAAGAGCTGCTTGTCGGCGTGTAGCCGCGCGTCTCCACAGCTTTCTGTGCTGTCGGCTTGTGGGTGATCATTGCTGCGGCAAGAAAACGAAAAGTTTGGTCTTTCAAAGACAAAACGTCAATTTTAGCAATTTTAAGTGTACCTAATTAAACGATTTTAAATGCTGTCTCAGTTGGCGGGAAAGTGCGTCACCGCCCGCTACAGTTTTCCGGCTAGCATCCTCTAACCGATTTCGAGTTCGGAAAAGAAGAATCAAGTTCGCGAAAGCGCGTTCTTTCAGTACAAGTTTCGTCTTGGAAACGCGTTAGGCACCGAAAAGTGTCAAAAGAAAAAGTTATGTGTAAGTTACGTTTGTGAACATGGGGCTATGGGATGTTGCTTCTTTATACTTCCGTGTAGTGACTACGCTCGCGGGAAAGCAGCAAGGGGAAATCACCCCGCTCCTTGTGAAATAAATCCTTGAAGGGTGAGCTCCCCGTCTGTGATGTTTAGCATTTTCGTTTTGTTTGTACTTCATTCCCGCCAGCCTTAACTAAAATCCTGCATGTAACGAAAAACAGCGAGTTTTTGTCACTTCGCAATATGCAGTTTTACCTGTAATGTGGTAATCACACTTGGTCCACTTCTTTAATGTTTTGCTCATCCTTCTCATCCTTCTGCTCATCCTGCTCATCCTTCCACTTTCAAGGAGCTTCAATGCTTCCCAACCAGCTAATTAGACACTGCATTCTTTTTTTCCTTTACAGCAAATGCGTTCGTTTTTCAGTATCTAGTCGAAGAACAGCATTTACTTCTACAAAGAGAAGCGTCAAAAAAGAAGGGATTAACACCAGGTATACTGCCAAAGGTAAGACAAAATGGTAGTCGCCACCGTTGTCGTCATGTCGTGCCGGATGAAGATGAAATTTACTACAGTTAAACCTGGATGTAACGAACCTCTACGTTACGAATTTCTGAATTTAACGAAGTTTTTCAATTCCCGATTGCCAGCCCCATGGAAGCCATGCGTTTGCGACCTCCATTTAACAAAGTCGTTGCGACGCTTAGCCTTGATGTAACAAATTTGCCACGCTTATGAGCCATTGCTTTTTGCACTTTTTCTGCAAAGTGGGTTGGAGGAGGCACTAATTTGGTTAATCTCTACCCCGCTGCTAATTACCTTGCGTATCCACGTGTGAATGCGCCGTCGGTTAGGAGGTGGGCGTGCCTGCTGGCGTGTAGTCGCGCGTCTCCATTGCTATCTGTGGTGCCGGTTCATCGCTGTCGCCGTCCCCTGCGGCAAGAAAGAAGAACGTCGTCACCCTGCACAGTAATACCATCTAGCACCCTCTCACCGGTTTTAAGTGCGGGAAAGAGCATCATGCTCATCAAATTCACAAACATGCGCCCCTGAAGCATAACTTTGGTACTTGAAACGCGTTAAGGCACCGAATAGTGCCAAATGGTTAAAGGGACATCTGAGCTACGCTTAAGAACAAAGCGGGAAATGACTGTAATGAGATGGCCGAAGAAGGACAATCGCTCATATGGGTGTATCTGCCATAAAGAGTGTTACTGCATCCGAACCGCCAAAATAGCTGAAGAAGCAAAGAGACGTCGGAAGAAGAGAATGAGGAGATCGTGGCTGGTGACGGAGGAGAAGAAGAATTCGAGTGAACAAGGTTTCTGAAGGCTGCCTTCAAGACTCCCGCTCCCGCTATGCAGCAGCCCGGATCTCCCGAGGCCACTGGGACAAGGTCGGGAACTTTAGCCTGGCTGCCGTGCGTGCCATGCATGCCTGCGAGCTGACCGCGCACTCAATCACCGGTATCGGCTGCCCCAAGTGGTGCACCCCTGGCCACATACCGAAAGGGTTCCGACAACCACTGGTTTCCAGTGCCTTAACATCGAGGGCGCCATGTGAGGTGTTTCATCTGCTCCCGACACGTGTCTAGTGAGAACTGAACTTCGACGTTATACATTTTCCCCCCTAACGAACCCTTGCGTGTTCAGGAAGCATTTATCACATTCTTGTTCACTTGTCACGCCATTCTGATTTCTCGTCCCGTCTCAGCAAATGTTCGTGTCCGCCTAACACTTCTGTCTGAACCGCCTATTTCAGTTGTGTAACGCGAGTCCCGAGCACTAGCGAACGCCAATAACATCGCAAGTAGCGTCCGCGACACAACAGTGCCTCGTCAGGTGGCCTGATCAGCCTCGATAAATCGATCTCAATCGAACGGGCTCAAACGCCTTTTGCCCCCTTTGCCTGGGCAGAAGGTCGAAAATTATTCTACTTTGCGCGGTGTACTTGTACTCTGGGTAAATAAACAAACAGACCTCTTCACTAACAACTACAAGAGGGAGCACACGAACTCGGGACCAAACGGAGCACAGTCTAGACATTTAGCTTGAGAAGATACTGATAGTCGGAACTCAGCTAGGAGTAAAAGATGCGGATCTACGGGAATTTGTTAGATCCGAACAGACCCATTCGAGGGAAGAATGGGCGCCTGAGCGCGAGGAAACCAAAGCAGTGGACGAACGCAAACAGGCGAAACTTTAACGCGAACACGCACGAGAGAGAGAGAGACAAACAACTTCATTGAAACCGACTTTACGACGTCTTCTCCCGGCGTCGTCGATGGCAGTGGATCCTTATTCTTGAGACCCATATGGCAATCTAGCCTCTAGTCCCCTGGTAACCAGCTTAATTGGTCTTCCAGAGTGGGGCTGATCAGCAAGGTCTCCTATCGCTTAGTGAGGGAGGGGTCAGTGGTTGGTGGAAGGGTATTTTTGGTAAAATCACATTCTCAGATTATGTGGCGGAGCGTGCCTAGTTCTTTTTTACAAAGGGGCAAATTTGGGTGTCGCGTTCAGGAAACATCTTATGTTGAAGGATAGGGCGTGCAAAGGACCTAGACTGTATCTGTCTGTGTGTGAATTGTTGTATTGAGGGGACCGCTTTCTTTGTTATTTGTAGTATTGCGTTATGTCGCTATAGCTTGTGATGGCGTATGGCTCTGACTCCTCTGTCCGGTATTCCATTTCTCGGGCGAGTTGTTGGGCTAGTTGATTTCCCTCCAACCACGGCTGGGCTGGCGTCCATATACGCTCCACCTTTCCGTTGGTGGGAGTGTGGCGTTTCTTGAGTACTTTCAGTGCTTAGAGAGACAGCCAGCCTGCTCCGTAGATGGCCTATTCCTTTTGGGAATCCTTGACTATTTTGTTTACTTTACTTTACTTTACTTTGTTTACTATGATTTCTGGTTGCTGTCCTAGTTTGTCTAGAGTTCTGTAGCGCAGTTTTTTATCTTGCTTTTTAGTCGCCTGCAGTCTCATTGTGAGATTGTTGCTGTCGCTTTCTGTTTTTATTTACTCTTGTTCATTTTCTGTTTCTTGGATGATGTATTTGCGTGCCGAACTTACCCCTCGTCGCTTGTTCCTTCCCTTGTTTCGCTGTTCTCTTGCTAGTCATTGTCTTGGGTTTGTATTTTGCCGCTAGCATCATAATTCTCACTGCTGATTGGCCTCATTTGGTTTCAACATTTTCCATTCCTGATAAGTCGTATACTTGATGGGAGATTTTTGTAAGCACAGCTACGACCGTCTCGAGCAGTGTTGCGGAGTTACCACTCCGGAATTGGAATCATTTCGGATTCATTCCACCTTTTTGAGGTGCCGGAATGGAATTGGAATGGAATGAGGAGAAGGTTTGGAGGAATGCAAGGGAAATGGAATTAAGCGCCTTTTTCCCGGAATAGAATGTGAATGGAATGGTTATTGTTAGAAGACAGCGTCACCATTGCTGCCGCATTGCGGTTAGTCAATTAGTCATTGCGATGACTGCGTCGGTATATCTCAAAGGATGCACCGTTGAAAAAAAAATGAGAACACATACCCGGCACCTCGAATCGGGGGCAGAGCATTTGAAATGGACTTAGAGCTACGCAAGCGCGTCTGGCAGCCAGGACGGTGGTGACGTTTGGTCGGATGTTCGTGCCTTGGCGGGCTTTTTGAGGCATAGCTTCCTATGCACAACGGTCCGTGGCGCCGATAGCAAACCGGCGTGTCAATTGCAGGCACCGTGTGCCCAGGCCAGCAGGGCGGAGAATAGCTCTGAAAAGCAGGGGGGAGGAGATAGAGCGTGAACCAGTCGACCCTCTGTCCGTCGGTTGAAGTGGGGCCCCGAAGCTCCAGAAAATACAAAAAAAGGCAGCAAGAAATAAAATAATCGGGGAGGGCCTGCAAACATGTATCCTTTGACTCATGGTACAAAGTCAATTTTAAAGCGTCTTACGTGTCTTATACGCCGTGGAAATTATATAAAAGTGATAAGACATTGGTTCACACGTCGCTCACGTCTCGTTAAAAATTTCGAGGAAAGCGGGAAAGACATCCTCTATACTGACAAGGGTAGATTGAGTGTTGGAGACAACCGCAGCAAAATGTTTATTGGGGCCTACCAGCTATGCCTCATGGCTACTACAGAAGTAACAAGGTATGCGCTTTCATGCCTGGTTACGATCGTTACATATTATATACGCTGTTTGGATGGTCGTTTCAAGGAGCAAGGCCAAACAATCGACTTTACACGCTGCATGTATGGACAGCGTTTTGCAGTCTGCGCCCACGCAAAGTACACGACGATCGTGACGACAAGCATGCAGGTTATTTCTGGGAACTGAAGCCCATGCAAGGACTAAAATCGTAGCTCGTACAGGTCACCACCACAGCACGGAAGAATTTTCAATCCATCAATAGACACCGTAAGTAGGCGACAGAGAGTTACCAAACGCCCGTTCGGAGACAACCAATTCGAAGCCATCAGACCCTTCAGGACTTGAGTGTTCCAGCGAGAGTTTAACTGATTTACTACCAGAATATTCGAGTTATTTTGCAGCCGGAAATCTGGAATTTCAATGAGGATCAGACAACAGAAAACGTCTGCTCACTTCGCAAAGTTTCTTTCAAATCAGAACGCAAGCAGAGATTGGGACGCCTTTGAAGTTGTGGGTCCACACGTGCACCGCCTGCCGTGCGTTCAGATTATCTAGAAAAGATGTCTGGAGGATGGCCTTTATGTAACGGATGTCTATGTCACGAGTGTATCTATGTCATGCAGGAAAGGACGCCAGAGAGCCTGTCGCCCGTTGTCTTTGCTGATCACGCGCAGCTGCCCCGAGCGCGAGGCGCAAGCTAGGCCCGTGCCCCCGTGCCCGTGCAGCCCTGCCTTTTTTATTCGTTGTCTTCCTCAGCACGCTAATCACGCGAAGTTGCTAAGCTGAAGAGACACGTGAGAGACACCTGGGGAGAAAACGGGTGCCTGGCTAACACTGCCTCCGGATGCCTGGCCAGAGATTATGTCTAGCATTAACCGAGGCAGCCGCACGTCAAATACTGCAATTTTTTCACGCCAAGCATTGAGGCTGAAGTCGTGGAAGTTCAAAAAATCAGTAAATTTGTGAGCTGATAAGTGAGCTGAATTCAGTGAGCTGATAAGAGTAGATGCCTAGGTTTTATAATTTAGCTCAGGGCCATTGGACACCCCAACTATCCCCTGTATGCAAAAGAGCTACAGCCACATGAGTGTTTTTTTTGTAGAACGCAGAGCACTAAAACAATACAGGCTGCGCTCGCCGATTTAAAACCATGTTTGATTTCTCGAACTTAAACCGCCATGACTCTTCAGCCATTCATTGAAGGAGACGGCCTTTTGTGCGATCGCAGCCGGCTGTTTATTATTCAAGCGACTGACAAGCGAAGATTTTCTTCTTACTCTCTAAAAGTAGGCAATAGAGTCACCAAATATTTAACGCGCCGTTTAACTCCACGCAGCGCGGTAAGAGGCGTTCAATTACAGCTGCGTCAACGATTTTGGGTACCGAAGGCGCAACAGCGCCTGAAGTACATTATACAGAAACACTGAGAATAGCAGGGCCGGCACGGCAAAGCCTGTTTCTGCTACTAGGCCACCCTTTGCAGCTGGTAGACTTAGAGAGTCAGTTTGTGTGACATTTTAGGCATGGCTTTGATAAACTACTGCTGGGTAATGACGGTGAGACGAAGATACATACTATTCGTGATTTCTGTCGTAACCAAAGCCATGCAACCTGGTAGTGGCAATACGTTCTGTTACGGCAGTCAGAAACTTCGACCAGTTTTCATGGCTTGTCGGGAACTTCAACACTTCTGCAGAGCATGCGCTCCTCCCCAGGGAAAAAAGGTTTCAGGGGAACCTGTTGGCAGAATGAGGGAGCACTCCAAACTGTTCTCAGCAATGCTTACGTCAGTGGGCATCCATTGAACACCCTTCTTTGCGAAATTAACGGTTTTAAAGGGATTTTGCAACACTTTTGTCAATTTTTAAAAAAATCTGAAATGCTTGCAGAACGTAGTAACATAACACGCCCAGTACTTAGCTTAGGGGGTCACAAAGTGCCTCAACCAAAAATTGCTGCTTTATGACGATCAGCTAAATTGGAAACTCGCTCAAAACAATTTCCTCTCTTTCCTGGTCTTGACGTTGTTTGACCGCTCGAATTACGTCACTCAGGCTACGTAGTGGCTGTTGGCCTGTTTGCCTTCAGTCGCAGCAATGAAGGCTTTTAGATAGCAACTTTAAAAATAAAGCCACAGAAACAAAGCATAAAGGGAAGGCGTATCTCGTGCGACGAGCAAATCACGCAAAGCCGCTACCTGCTGGCGATAACTGTAGCTTTCGCAATTCTTCCAGTTGTGAAGGAAAGAGTGAAAGCGCCCATCCAAAGTTTTTCAGAGTCCCTTTAATAACTCAGGAGCAGTTATTTGTTGGCAATCGTGCCAAAAACTGAGAAGTTTTGATGCCAGCCCCCTTCATGGCTTGCAATCATCTAGACCAGCCATTCGTTACACGCAGCTTCCTGGATCAATGTGCCGCCGTAATAATAAAATATACGACCATCGGACATTATTGGTAAATGCATTTGGAGGGATGAGTACATGTTTCAGCGATAGTTGTTCAATCACGCTTTTACAAAACCGGTTCAACCTCTAGAGATTGGATATTTTGTGTGATTTTTCGATGGGCGGCCCTTTACGTGTCCCGTGCGAGTGTATATCAAATTAAAATTGCCAAAATCCGCGAGGGCACACATTGTCGAAGTACGAAAGATGCAGGCAACACATAAAAACTGCCATCTCTAAGGACACAGTGAAATGCGAAATAAAAGACTTTTTTTTTCATTGCGGAAGTTAATCTCGTTGTGCACATTTTCTATAATAAAACTGCTCTTACAAAGTCTTATTTCTGGTTCAAAACAGTTTTTCCGTAAGTAGTATATGACCAAGCCCCCTTTTAAAAATACGCTCCGTGTTTATTTTCATTTTTTCCATCAAGAATTTTCGAGCTTCTGATTAAAACCCTGTCTGGAACCAGCGGTGTTAAGGAATTATTTGGCTATTATTGCTTAGCTGATTTTCAGGCAAGGCAATCCAAAGACGCTGTGCACGTCTTTTCTGCATTTCTGTTTCGGACCCACGCGCCAAAAAAATGTCTTTGTTGGGCTTCACACTCTCCAGATTCCAACATCGATTGGTGTTCTTTCATTTAATGATGGTAGCATCGCACTAGCCAGCATTTAGAAGTAATCACCATTTCACTCTGGGCGCAACACTACCATCAAGTGGCTAGCAGGGGTTCACCACAAGCAAAAATACTTTGCGAACAGAGCTGCACGACAGCTCACAAAATAGGGAAGGCAGGAGAGACGACAGGCTGAAAAGCGAAGAAATGAATTTAACGGTGATTACGAAGGTCATGTTTACTAAATAAATGACTCGAGTGGGATTCCTGTCAATGAAGTATTTTTTTCACCTCTTTTCTTGTATCGAACGTAATTATCGGAACTGATTATTATTTCATAGGTACCAATATTTGCTACATCTTCCAGGATGACCAGCACATTTTTTACTTCGTTCATGCGGTGTCACATCTACTGTTCCATATTGAAAGTATGCATTTTTTGGGCAACACAATTTTCAATATGCAAATAAAGCCCAAGTTCAGGTACCGGTAGAAAAAATAATTAAAAAGTAATTTTAATCGGATTTTAACAATTCTGGTACTGTTAAGAGCCCGAATTTAGAAAAAACAATAATGCAAGAAATATATACATTTGCAAGATATCTCTACAAGAGGCCAAGAGAACGATACCTGAAAATTACCAAAAATGCGTAGGAACTACAGAGCTTACCCTGTGCCCTTCAGAAAAAAATGAAAGAGGAAGCGTTTTCCACTTCTACTCCATCGCAGCGTCCAGATTTTTCCGGGTTTCCAGCATCGTGATTCAATATCATTTAACCTCGTTCTGAAATTCACAATTCGCCCTGTGTCCTCCTTGTCACGAGCCCTCTCTACGCCCGCAATTACTCAAGATAGTTGGCCAATGGGGGTCAATGAGTTCCACCAGGGAGTTGCAATCAAATAGCGCGTCCAAGCAATATATGGACCCACTAGATCCAAATGCATGGACCAAACAAATCATTATTCAATTACGTAATGAACAAGGATGATTCTGACAGTAGTTTCCGGTCATTGTACCATCCGCTTGCCCAGAATACTCAGGCCTCGGGTAATGGTCGTTTTGGAAATGAGCCTGACCCACCTAATGCTAATTGGAGAAACGAGCGGAAGTTTCTTGCCGGACCGAAACGCAAGAGACGTGTAAGCTATTATATGATATATTTTGCATCTAAGCTAGGGAAAGTTATTGGTCACAAGTAATTAAAAATTAAGCCGTTATTACGAGCTATACTGGGGTGATAAGATTGGATTTGGCTCATATTGAATTGAAACACTCAAGTTGACGTTGCTTTCTTATCAAAACTTTATTTAAATTAACTTTATTAGAGCTTTGTTGGATTGAGTTTTGGCGGAAAAAGTATTAAAATATGCAGCAGGGCTTCAAGAACACTAGCAGTATGCATGAAGAGCAGGTGAGTCCTCTTGGCACGATTAGCAGCGCTTTTAGAATTCTTCCAAAGGTTAATTTTCTTGTGCACGCCTGAAGGCACTCAAGAAGCGAACAAGCTCCTTATTGCTACGCCATTAATTTGGAAAACGTTTCACAAGAAGGCTGCTCGTACCTCCTTCTTCACCTTAGCGAATTGGTTCGTACTCTAAGAGGAAGGGCGACTCCAGGGCTTGTAAGCGGCGGCAATTAAATTATGTAATAAAACGGTAAATATAGAGTAAAAATACATAACCGGAGTTATATCGTAGGGCAGGGTGAGACGAAATGAAATCATTGTTTCAAACCTTCCAGTTTCATTTCGTTGACTTCTTCCGTTGACTTTGTCGTTGCCATATGGGGACAGATCTTTAGCTGATCTCCTAGTTGCCGTCTGAATTCCGAATAAGCCAGCTCCGAAGAGCAGAAAAAAAAAGAAGTTCCTAAAACACCCACAAAACAGTCTGAACAATCAATCGAAAAACAAACTCCCAATGGGGTAAGTGAGTTTGGGTCATTTTGATCCACGAAAGAGCGGGATCTGGCTCAATTTTGGCACGAACTGCTATCTTCGTATGTGATTTTCAGGTCATAATCTCAACAATTTTTTTGCCACTCCTTTTTAGAGTAAAGTGCCGAATATGTCTTGTCACTGCAGCTTTATACCGGTTATTTTCGGTTTCTGGATCTGGACCGTTTCGAAAAGAAAAAAAAACGCCTCATTTGTTTACTGTCAGTTTGAGTTGTTTTGGTTGGGTTGAGTGCGCAATTTGTGAACATAATTTGCTCAATATTATCATCATTATCTTTTATTGTACCCTCAAAGGGACCTTTTCTGGTATTACAAGAAGAGGGCAAGTACAGAAATTCCACAGTAGGTGATTGTGAATGGTACATCAACGGTCGATGGGGGATGGTACGTATACTCACGACTAAACGTACCGTCAACGTTAACACGTGTTAGGCGACTAAAAACTGATGCATTTCCGTATAAACCGGCCGTTCGACCGACAAGCTCTGATAACATGTCTCGACACAAATCGTGTTCGTGCAAGCGGGCTTCCATTGTATCGTAACGGTAATTTGAAAAGTCGCGAAAAAAGTAACGGCTGTAGTAAGGTAAATAGAATGCATGTATCGATCACGAAGAGAGAGTACGAGGAGCACTGTACAATCTTATGAAACACACATCGGTATGCATTTAGATCGTTGGTTGACGCGTTTGCTGAGTTCGCGAAAAATCGTCGCATGGGATTGTTCTTCGTTTGCATTTCGGGTTCTTGAAGGTTTGACGATCGATTGGTCGCACCTTCAGCGAAGGTTGGGCGTGCTTTTGGGGAAGCTTTACTCATCGTTAACGCAGTTTTGATATGAGGAAACTTTCGCTCTTCTTTGAACTTTCTTTAGGAAGGGACACTGAAATTTCTCCTTTTTCTTTGTCGGGAATCCAAAGGTACATGACTTGTGTGCAGTTTATCACTTTTGTTTTTTGTTTTTTTATTTATAGGTACTGCGTCACGCTTGGGCGATCGAAAGAAAAACCTTTCCTTGTGAAATCCGCCTAAAAAATTCATCACATCGTGACTCCCAAATTTCTCGCACTAATCACACAGTAGTAATAGTAGTACCAACATAAATCAATAATTATTGCATATGCGACAGCCTCATTCAACAAGTTAGCTCAATCTAGTCTCCAGCTGTCACAGGGAACAAGCTATGTATAAGTAGGTTTGTACACCCTTCACATGAGGCGTGGTTACATTAAGGTTTATTCGTTGCAGAAATCAGCTTATCAAGAAATAGGCAGTGGTTGAGAAAAATAAATGGAAAAAAAGTAGCTGACATAGAGATTAACACAGAAACATCTAGAGAGGAATCGGGCTCAGCTCTTGTGCACTACGATGGACCTGATAGGAGTGCATTCATACTGCCACGTGGCGTATTGCAAAAAGTACAAAAGGTAACTACATTCTTTCGCAAGTTTTGTTTTCGGGGTGATTTCGATTGAACGCCTTTGCCTATGGGGCACGTTCTGAAAAAGCGATCGTAAATAAGTCTATTTTAATGTGATTGTCACACCCACGCAGGATCGGTGCTGAGTGGAAATGTTCTATAAGCAATCTTGCTGGTCGGGAGGGTTATCAGTGCATTGCGGGGGGAACGAGCACCACAGCACACATGACGGCGATATATGGCGTGAATTCACCTGCGGATGCGCAGTTTCGGCGCCACCCATTCGGCAGCGCAATAATTTTCGAAGATAGCGTAACTTGCGAAACATTTGGAGTGGCCACACTCGTCGTGCGAACGACAGATACCACGCCGAAAACCGCCCGAAAGAAACTGAGGGCACCCTGACGTTTACAAATAGTTCAAGTCCTCGACCAGCTGTATTTTGCGGTGAAAAGCAAACGAACTCCTCAAATTTCTTTGACTCTGCCTCCGCTTTTTATCTAAATGCTCCATGTTATTTCGTAGAACACCGCATTTTAGAGTAACTGTCTCGTAAACAGAAAATTTTAATAAACAGCATACCACGCGACAAGAGGTTTATGCTAAAAAAACGTAATATCCGCCCCCATAGCCGGGTTTGAAGCCGACGCGACCGCGTTCCAATGGTACGTATCGTTCCTGACGAAGCGTACGTGGTGTATCGGAGTTCGAATGACACTAGCGCCAGACTCCTCCCTCGGTTTAATTGTGCGAAGAACTGTTGGAGTAGCGACATAATGTAGCACTCTAAGGCATTCATTTCCCAGCGTAAGGACAGTGGTTATAATCCTGGTTGACAAGGTGACATGACAGTGAAAAGGTTAGGTTGCATTGACGCTGTAGGGAGCAAAAATCTGTTCTTCGATTTGCTTGGATGTTCAGAAGCTGCTTCCCCAATCAAAGGTGGGTCGTGTATTAAATTCCCATCTTAGTAGTATGGTTTGCCCTAACTTTTCCGCAAAGAACGTGTTCGACATCCTAAGTTCTTTAGTGCTTTGTTGGTGGTGTATTCAATGCGTATTGTCTAGGACATGCCTGTGAAAATGAAGACTAGGTACTCCTCGTATTCGGCACCTTTCTGTACGTGGTTGCATCATGAAGGCTGTCTTGCTTGGGAGCCGTCTTTTTTTATTTTAACCACAGCGGCCAAACCACGTCCGTTCACTGACAAACGGTTTTGCCGGTTCGGTAAATAAAGAAAGACTGCACTATTGCAGAGGCGAAACGACACCGGCAAAAATGATCGTCCCGCATGTGAACAGCCTTCCGTTATCTTTATTCAACCATCTAAACCTTTGCGCTGGATTGTCATAGTCACTGTTAATTATTCATAGTGACTGTAGCTACTCAGAGAAAGGATAAGAGTTGCCGGTTGGGTAAAATTTACAGAGAACTGCTCCCATGAATGATGGTCTCCGTGATATTCCTAAGACAATATTCTGAAATTAAATTTTTTCAAATGCGCATGCTGTAGGATGAATTGACTGTTCTTGCAAAGTTTACCTTTATCTGCCCTCGTTCGCTCCAGCCGCAAAATGTGTAGGAGAGTGGTCCCGTCAGCCATGTTTATCATTTGTGTTTATTGCCTTGTGTTGTGCACAGACGTCAGCTTACAAAAATTTGTGGTAGAAAAACGTGCCAATCAGCGCTGTGAAGGTGGTTGGAAAGCGAAGCTGTCAGCGACGCCCAGATCGATTACCCATATGACGTGTCGTGAATTCACACGCGTGGCTCTACAAAAAGTGAAACCAGGAGAAAGTGAAATGACCTTAGCCACACTTTCTTACTTCGAAGACATATTCTTTGCTGAGGTTAAATCAATGCATGATTTATGAACCCTGGCTGTTTGAGTTGCATTGGTGAAGCAAATTAGTGGACACCCTTTTTTCATAAAATTAAAGAAAGCTAAAACCCTGTGTTTCACTACCTCACTTCTCCATCGTCTCTGCCGCCGCCAACGGAGGTGACGAGATCGTCGGCAGAGACGGAGGATAAGTGCGATGCCATGCGTTTGTGTGGCCTTCCTTTAATTTTTATAACTCCTAGCTCAGCCGCACGGCCCTCACTAGGCCGCTGCACGTACCGTTGGCGGAGCGCCCAGTGGCGCGAAAGGTCGCGTGACGCTATCAAATGGCATTCAGTGAGAACGCAGAGTCAACCCGCAGATATTCTCGATGAGCGCACCGACTGTCTACGCCATCTCCTGGTGGGCTCGTTTCTCCGACGGGCTCTCGCTCCGCTTCTATATTCGTTCCGGGTTCGATTCCTGGCGGTGCCAGTATCTCTTTTTATTGGTTCGCGTGAGTTTTCAATTGACACCAACGGTCGCAATAGAACCCTTGGGAGGTAGAGGTAAAAAAACTTCACATTGGACAATACACACACAACATCACACGGGCCCAAAACATTCTTGTACGATGCCGACAGGTTTACAAAGACACTGACAATCGTTAGCCACGTCACTTTATATAAGAAGAACAGGCGGAATGCTATTGTATGGCTATGAAAACACATATATAGCTGTACACAAAAAGAATTGGAAAGTATTTTAAAAAGGGCGGCTCAGCCACGCAACGCCGGTTTGAAAGTTAGGCCTATTCCCCCTTCCTGTACGGAACAAAAGCATATTACTACTGTCTTGAAGGAGTACTGAAACCACATTTTTAGGCCTAAAAATGATATAATTGGCTCCATTAGTTTGTACAAATGCCTCACAGAAATTTTTGCACAGATCCGAGGCCGGAATCACATCTACAATCGATTTCGATTGTCCCGGCCGCGGTCTTCCTCGAATCGGCAGCACTAGCGAAATCGCTGACGGCGTGACGAAGCATCGGCTCCCGTGTCTGGCCGCTTCAGGTGACGTCATATAGTCGTTTTCGGAACCGGAAACGATATACTGCGCAGTTGTTGTCGGTGGTATTCGTTTGGGCAGGAGACGTACCAGTGTAGCTGTGTGAGCAATGCTTGTAAACTTTGCGCACTTTGCGTGTTCGACATCTTTGTTCTTCAGTTCGTGGCCGGCGCATGGTGTTCCCTTGCACTGGTGCCGAAATCCGCTCGGTGCCGGCACCGCAGCGACGCGGCGGTGCGCGTCGCCGAGCTCGCCTAAGTTGTGCTATGGCAAGCTCGTGGAATGCGAAGTAATGCGAAGTAATGCGCGTCCGAGAACATTGGCGACGATGCCAAGATGCATTATTTACCACGCGACGACAAGCAGCGCTAAAAGTGGACTGAGTTCGTGCGCGGTTGGATCCGCAAGTACTGTCGCCCAAGCCAGCGGGCTCGTCGTCGCTCGGGTAAGCTTAGGTGTTGGGAACTTCAGGCTTAGTACCGTGGGGAATATTTGATCACCGGTATCTGTACAACTCCGAATGACCATCCCTTACACAACTTTTCACCACACTATCATCCCCTTTTTCGCATAGTGAGCTTTATTTTGGTGATAATTGCCGTTTCAGCGATTGGTTACCCAGACATCTGCAGTGGGCTGTTTTGATTCTATCGCGCAGGTAGCGCCATCTTTCGGCCGCTCGCCGCACCGCGGTGCCGGCAGTGCTGGGTCGGAGCGCCGAACCTCCGCGGCCGGTCAGCGTAGGCTTACCATGGCGGCAAATATCTGAACGCCCCTTTTAAATTCAGCGCTGATAACAACCCCTAGCACAATTTTTCACCGCACTAACCTATACTTTCTCGCGCCTGGAACTTCTTTTTCGTGATCAGATTGATTATAAGAGTGGCGACAAGCTGTTGCTATCACGGTCTGCGTCGGGTCGAGCAGCAGTGATTTCAAAAAACGGACGACGGCGAAGACATCTCCGGCCTAATTGCCTGGCCAAATAAAGTTGCTCTGTCTGTCGGGTGGCAGCGACTCATCCGAGTCTGACGATTCAGACGACATGTCGACTGCTCGGGCGAGTGTGGACCATGTACAATCGTAGTGGATGATGCGGCGAACGTCCCTGACGTCACGGGTGAGACCGTGACGTCAGACTGGCCCGCTTGCAGGCTGGCCTTCAACGGCCATTTTCCCGCGCGGCGACCGAATTTGAAACTAGTTGCAATAAACGTCCTTTAATTAATTCTGTGTTGGCGGCTGACGGATTTCGGTTCGATTTTCGTAATTACTGGGCCGTCAGGTATTCTTTACAGCATAAAAACTGAAAGCGAGAACTTTAGTGTCAGTACTCGTTTAAGAACGCCTCTTAAAACAATTCTCCGACAGGCAAGACATACCTTCGCGTCATGGGCCTTAGAATGGGCAACGCAACCCGACGATGGTAACGACTAGCGATCGCTTCGCAGCAGTTTCACAACCACGCAAAGCACTTCAACTATGAGCAGGCACGGAAAGCGGCCTCTGGGACACCACCTTCCGGGCCTATATCTCGCGAGTCATAGGCCTCGACATCTGCGGTTCAAACACGCCAGAATGACCCTGCCACGTGGCATTTTTAGAGCCGATGCTTGTTACTTTTCAGGAATGGGAAATTAGGGTACACTGAGATGCGTGTTTTACTCTGGATCTGGAGTGTATTACGTGTTGGAGGAACAATCCTCACAAGTGGAAACAAGAAATTTTACAAGTAACCGGGTAAAAGGAAGAAGTAAATGTGTTCCAACTTCCCTTACTCATTTTGCTATGAGAAGAGGACGCTAGTGGTAGTAAAACTGCGGCCATGATGGCAATTACGTGATCTTCAAAGCGGGGCTTGCAGATTCAACAAATACCTATAAAAGCTAAAAATACCTACATAACACTAGCGTGCGTTCCGTAAGTGGCCCGTGGTTTAACCTAGCCCAGGCGTGAGTACACGCAGTGATGTACAGAGGAGGTAATTTTCCAAAACACTTTGCGGGAAATCTCTCTTCGAAGTTTGCTCATCAAACACCGCAGCGAAAGCAGAGAACAAGACAGACATTGAAGGTAAAGTAAGCCCCCCGGATTTTCTCTGTTTTCCGGGGGGTCGTCGACGGACCAGTGCTCCGCTACCTTCCCATCAAAAGGAACATGTATGTTCCTTTAAGGTTTAATGCTACTTAGGGTCTTTAAAGTGGCCGGAATCGTTGCATAGATACCACAACTTTCGACAAGATATCGACTTTGCTAAATAACGTCTCCCCAATAATTGCAAAGCAGAATTGTGCGAGCTGTTGATGTTACCACGAATTATACAAGGATCACTTGCCACATTTCACTTTATACCCCAGAGTTCAATCCTATCCCAAGCGTGTTTAGTTTAGGCAATATCTTTGTGGTGAAAGACGTGGATGGTAGGATGTTAGAGGAACCTATTTACAGGTACTCGCATTTTTGACAAATTCAAGACAGCTCCAGAGAATTTTCCATTTTTATAAAAAAATGTTCAAGGCATGTCACAAGATATCTTCCCTGAGAGCATATAGTGCGACACCATGTGCATAAGCTATGAATTTCATCCTTTCGGGGCGTGGGAGTGGGAGGCCTTTCACATTTGAATGGCTCAATACCCCCCGCGAAAGGGCTCTAGGGTCAAAACAAAGAGAACGGGTGATATCGGAAACCCTTGACGCTGTTTACGGGTAACGGAAAATTTTCCACTCTCTACGCCATCCAGAAAGGGAATGATCCTGTACCGGTGTACATGCTACGAGGCAGAGATAGAAAAGGGGCCGGAATGTCAAGTGTTTAAGCGTACCCACTAAGTGGTCATGTTCGACGTGACCAAAGGCTTTTTTGGGGCTAGCGAAATAATGCAATCTTACTCCAGGAAAACGTTACAATGAACAAAGAAAATTTGGCGAAACAAAAGCTGGACTTCAACTTGATGAATGCCATAAAAAGTACGCGGATAGGTACCTGAAACGAGAACAAATAAACAGAAACATTTGTTCGTGACAACAAGACGCCGCAGTTTACGCATTCATTCTGGTCACCATTTCATCATTGAAGGGCAAGCGCAAGGCCTGAAAATCATACAGCACATGCTCTTTACTAACACGTCCGCTCACCAGTCACCAAGCACGGATGCTCATAAGATACCCTCTCTCTCAAAAAATATGCTTTTGGCTGGAATGGCCAAAGACGGTGCTTTGACTCAGTTTTTTCCCTCCCTGATTACCACCAAGGCATCGAAGTCCTCCCTTTCTGTTTCAGAAGAGGATCTAATTCAGATGCGCGTATACACGAAATCCGGCGAGCACCCACACCTACGGCCATGGTGAGCGACGTAGCCAGCCCCCATCTGCACACTTACAGCTGCACCGTGCTCTCCCAGCCCATCATTGTTTGTTTGTTTGTTTCACGCAGCACCGTTTGCACGCCAGGCGGGTCTATTAAAGCGCACCCGTCGCAACACTAAATGAGCTTTTTTAGATGTTTTGTGACGCCGCAGGGACCACTGCGTGGTTGATTGACCTTTCCCACCATCTTCAAAAGCTTCTCAGGGGCTGAGAAAACGACCCGCACTCCAAACGTACCACCGACCTTCTTCACGCGGTGGGACACCTGGTGCAGGAATGACCAAGCCACTAGACAAGCTCTCTCCCTCGTGGTATCAAAACCTGAGACTTTCGTGCTCTTCCCTTCCTTAAAAAAGCTCTCCACCTCTGTCACCGCGCAGATGAGGACTGCCAACCTCGCTGCCCATTGCCGTGGGTGTGCTACAGAAACTGGTTGATTGTGAGAATTTACCGCGCTGACGCAGCGCAGGCGATGAGGCACGCCGTTGTGGAGGGCTCCGGTTTTCAACTCCTGGGGATTTTTAACGTGCGCCGAAACCTCGAACCCAAGGGCGGGTTTGCTTTTCGCCTCCATAAGAAAAGCGGCCGCCACAGCCGGGAATCGAACCCGCGTCCTTGGAATCAGCAGCAGAATGCCGTAGCCATGGAGCTGGTACAAAAACTAAACTGTTTGACACAAAATAGTTGTAGTGGTTATTTCAACAGCGAGTGAGCCGGTCAACGTAACACATAATACACAATTCATGATTTTAACTGCTATCTGGTTAGCAAATCGTAATGTTTTGTATCCGCAGTTAAAAATGCTAAGAAATAGCCGAGCGTGCGCACGTGAGCGCGGGCCTCGCGGCGACCGCCCGGCAGTTAACAAAACCAACAAAATGCCAAGCGTTTATGTCTGTGTGCCCCTAGCGACGACCGCCCAGCGTGTCCTACTCACGTTTGTCAAGACAAGGATAGCCACTTAGGACGAGTCGAAAAGATTGGCTAAAAAAACCATAGCGTTTGCCGTAATCGTATGAATATTTGCTTGGAGCGTGAAATACCCCAGTGTTTGCCGTAATTGTGGGAACAGTTCCTCGTAATCGGAACGAGAAAGAAACGCCATAGCGTACGCCCCTCCAAGGTGATGTCGAATAATTATCGCTCCGAAAAGAATTAAAAAAAGCTTACACTTATATCGCTTAAAAATAGGGCGAAAGACGGGACTTGGCAAGGAACACATGACGCAAGCGTGGTCGAACAACTGTGGGCATTTTAATTTGTGCGAAAATATAGCTGAACAGTGATAAAAGCGTCATGCGGCAGATAAAATGTGTGTCACCATTCTAACTAATCTGTTTCTATAACTTTTTACGTCAAAAACATTTTTCGATTTTTTTTCGTTTCTCCTTTACTTGCCTTCGCTTTTCATGAATATTTTCCTGTGAATTAAAATGCGCACATTTGGTCGTAAGCGCTCGTATCGTTTGTCTCTTGCGTAGTCCCGTCTTCCGCGTGGTTTTTAAGCGACGTAATGTACAAAAAATCCCTTCAGTACACCCTTTCAAACTTGTGGCAAAATGATGAATAAATGTTGTTGCGGCGGCGAAGAAGCAAATCGGCTGCTATCGTGGACTTAAACCTTCGTGATGGTCGTGAAGGATGCGTATACCTTCGCTACGTGCAAGTATTGAGCGTTAGCCTGGGCTTCCTTCATTTTTTACAAACCTTTGAGTTGATGACGGTGTGGAGTGCAATAATTAAATCAATAAAAACAGCGTTGAATAAAATTCCAGATAATAGATTGAGGAATGTCATGGAAAATTTTATTTTTAAACACGAATAATAGGCGATTTTTGTTTTCTTAATTCGGAGTAGTTTTGTTTTGACAAAGAAGATTACTGCCTTAGAGAGTGCGATACTCAGTCCACAGGCGAATTGAGAGCCCATTCCACAACAAGTTCGTTACACTAATGTATCAATATTTGTTATTTAGGTAAAAAAACTCTTACGATATGCAGAAAACCTGTAATATAACGTTCTGACCTCTAGGTAACCCTCCAGGAGCTTCCGGAATGGATTTTGACGAAACAAGCCTCGACCAGACAGCACATCATTACAAGAAAATTTTTAGGGGCATTTATCGTCACGACGGGTCGCCTAGTGTCCAGATTATCAAATGAGTTTACGTCCGGTCAAGCCGTAAGTATAACACCGAACAATTACTTTTCATATGCTTTTCTATATCTGATCATACAGGTATTAGTGGCATCTATGTCATCGTAAAATGACTAAGTAAGGCTGAATGCAATAATTATCTGCGGCTCCAGTAAACAAAGACATAGGCCTGTCATTCTCCTGTCGCCTGATTACGCCGCATACGGGCTTACGCTCCTTTAACGAGCAACAACATTTAAATTCCACTTGATTCGTAGTTGGCATTTTTTATCACTGATGAGAAATATGACCAAGTCTCTTGTGAAAAACTTCATGCAGTAGGCTGGGAGGGAGTCCTCCACCCAAGTGCTCGTCTCGGTCAAGAGACTAGCGCTGAGGACTTACGGTTTTGAAGAAAACCTTTACTAACCTAGCCTAGCTGAGCTTCACTGTCAGAGCAATTTGACCTTCACTTCCACCCAGATGCGCCGTAACCTTGCAAGCGCATCACCTGAATTTTCGCCCGAAGCTCCGCCGCAACCGGCTTGGCGCATGCGCTCTCCGCATTTGGGTCGCCGCCTGACCACGTGCGAGCGTGGCCGTGGAAGAGAGCGAGACCAGGCCGTCTTGTCTGAGCGTTGAATGGGAGCGGGAGGCTGTGACCCCACGTCGGCAAGTGGCGTCTCATCCCCCTCGGATATCGCACTGCTAGCTGCTTCACTGGAGAGGGTCCTCAATGCTAATCTTACGAAGATAGCCTAGGACATTGAGGAAGAGCCAGCAGTTCGGTTCTTATTACAGCGAAGGCGGGAGTGCAATAAAGAGCACAGACATATTTCCTGGCTTAACGAGTTGTGTATGTCTAAGTATAGTAGTTACAGCTAAACCCAAGGTTAGCCAAATGAAATCAGGACCTAAAACACCGGTGAAGAGCTTTTCAAAAAAAATATTGTTGGTGGCAATATAGTTTGGTTTTCTTGACGCTGAATTCGAAACACATGTTTATTTTATGTGTAAATACAACAAAACCATTTTTTTTGTCAAAATTAAAGACTGCCCGGTCGCTCGGTCAGAGCCCTGGCTGCATTTCACGGTTGGCCGGCTGCAGATGAACTGATATTCGGAAGTGCCAGCGCTGCGGTGACCGCTCGGCCTGAATATCTCATTCTGTTCTCGTTCGGATACGAATCAGAAGGTCCTCTGGTGAATGGAGGGTTCACAGAATATTTCCTTAGAATAGGAGAGGGAAGTATAAACGCAACAAGTTGGCTCGCGGCGAGCTTTTGAAAGCGGTTGCCCCTGACGGCTGATGGCCGACTTATGTTTCTCGGGTGCACAGAAGTTGGGCAGATTTTGGTTCGCCGCTTTCATAACCAGCACTAGTCACAATTCCTAGCACAATTTTTCAATACATTGTCATCCCCATCCTAAATGTGGAGCTTTGTTTTTACATTCGGTCAGGCAGCAACGAGCTATGTGCTGCAGCCTGCGATGCGCGCATGCAGCAGCTAGGGATTCGGCCGCCTCCAGTCGCCGCGTCGCGCGGAGTAGCTGGTGCAAGGTCGATGCTGCTCGGTGCGGTCAGCGGAACGTGGCATTTGTGCACATGGCAAGTTTTAGAATAGGGAACCTCCCACTGGTGGTCCCCCCAAAGGTAGAGGAACCAAAAGGCAGCACGCTGATCCCCTACGAACAATACAAGAACGCCTCGGTTGTGGGAAACTTTAAGTAAGCACCGAGGCAGATATTTGGTCGCCGCTATCGCTAGTATTTTGAATGACTATCCTTAACACACTTTTTCACCACACTATTATCGCCTTTCTTGCGTGTGAAATCTTATATAGTCAATCTAGAGATCGGTGCTGTTTTCGTTCTTGAGCCCACGTAACGCCATCTTACGGCCTCACCCCGCATCTCGTGCTCGGGCAGGTTCATTTGCGGCCGTCGACGAGCTCCGCGACCGACTGGCGCTCCGCATCGCGATACAAATTCGATCACCTCTTTCAAAATCGCCTTTGATGACAATACCTGGCACAATTTGTTACCGCACTATGATCTACTCTCTTGCACGTTCACTTGCTGTTCGCGACCGCCTTGATTTTGGACGGCAGCGAACATCAGTCGCTGGCGCGGCATGCGTGGTGCAAGCCGTTTCGTGCGCCGTCTGGGCATGCACGACGGGCGCGTGGGCGGAGCGCTTCTGCGCGTAGAAAACGCTTCATGCTATCAGCTTGCTTGGTTTCTTCTTATAATCTAGCTACTCAGCTAAGCTGTCGTCACAGACAACAACGTTGATCAGCAAAATGAGCAAGAAGTTCGGGAAGCCCAGGGCGCTGTGGTCCCACAAATGTCTAATCACCTTATAATAATGGAAAAGGAAATAGGGAGGGGGGGTACCTCTGCATTTTGTTGAGCCCGTCGATTCGCGTATGAAGCACAGAAAACCCGATGAGTCTGCCGGCCCCACGACTACTCTTGAAGACAGCGAAGTAGCCAAGGGCGCTTGTGTAGAAAATCTCAGGTAACCAGGAATTGCTTTAGAGAATCACACAGTAGCATTACGGTTAAACATCCGCGTGGAAGCAACTGTACACCAGAAAAAACGAAAGTGCAGACTACACTCCTGCTCAAATTGGAACTTCGCTGAGAAGACTGGGACACAGCGAGGCGGCGGCGTATGTCGCTGGCCGTGTTCCGAATATGACGCTGCTACCGGTCGCTGCCTCTCAGTTTCTCGCTCTTTTCGCTGTTCAGTACCCCTTTAAGAAGGCTGCACAAAGCTTTCGATTTGGATATCCAGGGTTAGCTGAGCAAAGCGGCAGAGATTTCTTTTTCAAACACCGCATTTATGCCGATAGCACATAGCCTAAATTTGATGACTTAAGGCGAGGACATGATGGCCGGCACCAGTGGAACTGTCCATTACTTACGCCATGAGATCTGAGGATATGAAATATTTGAAACCAACAAAGCCTTCAGGTTCGCAGTTATCTTGGAACCAAGTTGTCAGAGCAAGTTTCACTTTTGATGACTGCATCGAAGGTGGTAAATCAGCGTGCCCGTGAATCTAGCAACGTCGCCAAAGGTCGTCATGTACTCCCAGAACTGTAAGTTCTACGACCTTGAGTGTATATGAGCGGTTCTTTATATCTATACTCCGTTACAACTCAAGAACGGCACCACCTCATGTAGTGTATCACTCCGCCACAGCACCGGACCCGTGACGTCAGTGCGCGCGGGTTTTGAAAGGGGTTTGCTATGAATGCGTGATATCGTATGCCTTGTCTCACGCAGTTGGTTTGTCGTCATTGGAGTCGTGTATAAGCATATTAAGTTCAAAAAGTCACGGGAAAGGCTCACGCCATGTTCAAAATACTCCCAGTAACGCCCTACTTGCGCCGCGCGGAAAGACATCCGGCTACGGTGATAAGACACAGGGGCGAGTTCCGGTGCTGTTCCTAAGTTGTCACCGAGTATAGCAAAATCCCCAAAGTCTCTGCGTGAGCTTTGTGGCCACGAGAGATCCATAGGAAAGCCTGTGCTACACACAGCACGCTGAAAAGCTTGGCTGTGTTTGTGGCGTTTAGGCCTTCATGAAAAACCTACCTTATTACTTCACAGGAAGCGAGAATACCTCCAGTAAAAGATTGCATTCGGCTTGTTCATTAAAAAACAATATTCGACAAAAACTAAACACAAAACTACCTGTACATGCCTGGGGAATTTACTAAGGTTGTTGACACGAACTTCGGTTGACTTTTGTGAACATTCCAATGGTTGCCAGCCAGTTCATCATCATCGTCATCATCATTTAATAATCCTTAAGAGCCCCTGACAGCTATTACACGTAGAGGCGGGTCAAAGAAGTACACAAATGCAATTGCAGACCAAGAACAAGCTAGAAAAAGCTTGTTCAACAACAAGAACAAGAAAGAACAAGAAAAAGCAAGCTACACTGCAACCATTAGGCTTGCAGTGCGAAGGCAATATTAAAACTTGTTGAGGACTAATAGCACCAGTCAAAGTGACATGACTGCAAAATATAAAAAAAAGCAACTGTTTAGACCACTGATACACACATTAAGACGGTACGGTTTTCAAATGTGTTTTAAGTGATGTTTTGGACTAAAAGGGTTGCATTCATTGGCAATAGAATTTGGAAGCCGACTCCAGTCATCAATCTTTAACCAAAAAAAAGCTTTGTTGACAGCGTCAATCGAGAATATTAAATTTTGAGGACACAAGAAATTGAAACTATGGCGCGAGGTTCGAATTGGTGGACTAAGCAGGTAGCCAAGTAAGTAAGCAAAATTGAAATACAGGTTGTCAAATAAGCAGCGGCGTGCTATATTTCATCTATGATCTAGGCAGTTGAGAGATAGTTTTAATTTTATAGCAGATAATCTCTGCTATCGGGGACCTCACAAAAAGCAAGATCAACGGGTGGGATTTTCGATTTACACTGGCGGAGCACGGAACGTGGAAGAATTCTGCAGTATTAGCTAAGGGGTCGTAGTTGTCATCAAGCTTACAAAACATCGCAAGTTAAAGATATTACAAGCCTATGCATCAAGAGCTAGCTATGATGATGAGGCCGGAGAAAGTGTCTACGAATGAGTCGAGTCAGCAATAATTAGGGAACAGCACAGTTGACAAATGTAATGGGTACTTAACAGAAATGTTGGAGCAGACAATAGGACAAAAATCTGTCGGAAATTTTGAAATAGGCACTCGCAACTTTCGTGGAGATACTGTGGTCGAATTTGCCGGGTGAAATAACCTGAAATTATTGAACACATTCTTCTGCAATTGCTAGAGTAAAAAATGGACATGACGAAGTCCTAACAGGCTAACCAAAAATAAAATTGACTTCATTTTGAGTGGTAACCCAGGTATTGTACACGATGCAAAGGTTCTAAGCAAGATTCGTTGGAAAGACCATGGGATGGTTAGGTGCAAAGTAATGCTAAATCTCAAAAAGGAAACGAGGAAACTCGTAAAAAACAAGGAACCCAGCAACAGGTTATTCAGAAACAGGGTGCAGGAATTTAAAGTAACCCTTGAGAACAACTTCCTGCTTTTAGACGGTAAGAACTAGGACTGTGTTGACACCCTAAATCACAATCTAACAGCAGCAATAACAGAATTCACAACGGCTATTGGAGAAGTAGCATGTAGAAACCAAACTGGAAGACTAACTCAGGAAACAAAGCAGCGTATCGCAAAGCGTCAGAACAAAAGTTTCGAGTACGGTGGATCAAATGGAACTAGCGGGGATGCAAGAAATTTATAAACAGAAGTAACACAGATGACATTCATGCGTGTACAAAATGGAGGTAATCGAAAACACATTACAAAATTAGGAAGCTTGAAGCCAGCCAGGACGAGGCTTGCTACCAGCAGAGACAGAATACACGCATTAACAGATGAACCGCTTCACATGACGTACAATAAGTACGATATAATAAAAATAGAGGCATGATTCCACAGAAGGGTAACACCAACGACGTTGACCAGGGAAAATTACTGATCCTACAAGCTTAGCTTGCGATGTTCGGCCAGTATGTAAAGAAGGAGTAGAAAAAGCACTTAATTGTATGATAAGAGGGAAAGCTGCAGGCGACGAGAACACAAGCATAAACTTTCTAAAAAACGTAGGGGATATAACTATAGAATAGCTTGAACAACCTTTCTGCAGGTGTTTAAGGATTTGAAAGCTAGGAAAATCATAGAAAAAAATGCCAATATACTTGTAATTCACAAGAAGAAAGCTAATAAAGTTCTTAAGAACAACAGACCCATCAGCCTTCTGTCAGTTGAATAGAAGCTGTTTACAATATAGTAGTTACTCGCATGAACAACAGCCTGCACTTTCAACCACCCAGGGAATAGGCTGGGTTTAGAAAAGGGTACTCTACAATGGATCCCATCTATGTCATCGATCAAGTGATTAAAATTTTTTCAGAATCTAATTAGCGGCTTTACGTAATATTTATACACGGTGAAAAAGCGTTTCGTTCAGTTAATAGGACCCCAGTTACGGACGCCTTAAAAAACCGCGAAATAGAAGAGATCTACCTAAGGCCCCCAGATGACATATTTACAAAATGCACGGGCAGGATTGCCCTTCATAAACAATGTGATATACATCCGATGCGAAATGAAGTGCGACGAGGAGATACCATCTCACAAAAATTGTTTACAGCTTGTCTGGAGAGAGTATCCCGAAGGCTTGCCTGAGGAAAAATAGGCTTACGGATAAAAGGGGAATACTTAAGTGGTTTGAGGTTTGCAGATGACATATTCTTGCTCATTGAATCTGAAGCACTCCACAAAATGATTGAAGAACTGCAATCAGAGAGTTGCGCTGTGGGGCTATGATAAATATAAATAAAAGTGAAGTAACAATAATGAATCATGCTGAACGCACCTTTTTCAGTGTAGGTGACAAAATACTGAAACAAGTAGACAAATATAGCTACATGAGACAGATGGTCAATGGTGATACAAACCACGTGAAAGGAATCCGGCGAATAATAGGGATGAGTATGAGTGTATTCGGCAAACAATTGCCAGAAATAAGAAGTAAGTTACCTCTATCCCTAAAATGAATGGTATTCAGGCAACGAACCCTGATGGTAATGACACAGAGAGTGGGAACGTGGCGCCTCAGTAAACGACTATAAAGCAAACCTAGGCCTGCCCAAGGTGCCATTAAGAGGATCATATAAGGTGTAACGCTTAGGGACAGAAAATGCGAAACCCAAATTAGGGAGCAAATTTCAATAGAAGGTAATATAATTCATGTTGAGAACAAGAGATGGACTTTGGCTAGCCACGTTGTACAACAAACGGACCAGTGGGCCACAAGAGAAACAGAATCGACACTGAGAGAAAGGACTAGAAAAAGGGCAGAGCCATTTATCTGCACAGAGAAGAAATTATAAATTTGGAGGCAAAGAATTTTAAGGCAGCACAGGACAGAAGCGGGTGGAGGTTGATGGGCGAGGCCTTCGTCCTGTAATGGGCCTAAATAGCCCGTAGAGGAAGATGATGATGATGACTTGTGCGTATACCGGGAAGTTAAGTGAGCCGCACGATTCTGAGTGCCTTCAAGGGCTTCGATATAAGAAATGTCTGTGTATTCCATATTGGAGAAGCACATTCGAGCTTACTAGGCACGTAAAGTTCGTAGGCAGGTTTGCGAACCGAGGATGGGGAGAAGAAAAAGACCTTCTGATAAAACTTTCTTTCGGAGCTATCGGCTGCAAGCTGTGTGATATGATCAAACCATGTGAGCTTGCGGTTGATAGGCAATCCAGTTGTCAGAACGATTCTGCTGAAGAGAGGTTGTTAGACAGCAAGGAATAAATATAATTTATGTTGCATCCCTTACGGGTAACTTGCAAAAATTGACATTTTGAAATTATATTTTGCATCTATAATGTAGAACATGAATTTCAATTCCGTTTATAAAATTTTGGAGGGCAAGTGTGTCATGTAGTTGCCGCATCCAATGCAGCAGTTGGGACGGTCACTGGTCACCCAGATCTTCCAGCGAAAAGCGGTGCTGGAGTCTGCTTTTTTCATCCGCGTCCAGAGGATCTAACAGTTTCTTCATTTTTGGTGTCGAAATCTTGTCATGAGGGTGATATCAAGAGGTCGTCTATAGCTCGGACAATTTCTCGGGCCAGTGAAGTGGCGACGTGAAGGTACTTTGCGGCTGCGACTTGATGTGCCGGAGATGGGAGCGGGCCTCAACTTGGCTGAACCATAGCTTGGGTTTTTAGGCTGAAATTTGGTAGCTTCAGTTCTGTGACGAATACTGCAGGCATGGATGCACCAGTGTTGTCGTCGGAGCTCATCTCTTCGTGTTCACGAGAGCGTTGTCCCGTTCACCAATTTTGTAGCAATTCGGGTTGTCGGCTGCAGATGGAGACGTGAAAAGAGACGTTCTGTTTCAACGCAAGACTGTTTATTTTCAGAAGACGAGTGCGTAGAGAGGGGGTCGTCCGACTAGGGAAAGGGGGAAATCTAGTGTTTTAATAAAAGAGAGGAAGAAAGCGCCCACCCGTGAGAAGACGGCCGCTGGACCACGAGTCGCCCGGACAACAAGGTGCTTCCCCGTGAAAAGCGACCGCTGAAAAGGTAGAGAGAATGACCCCGAGTGAGGTTCCGGCGTCGGCGCTAAGTATCCGCTACAAATGTAGAATTCTTTATCACAAGCGGACGGCAGACAGGAGAGGAAGAGAAAGGCCCTATCGGTGGGAGCCCGTTGGGCGGCGTTGCAATGAGGCTTCTGCTACAGCTTCAAAATGTTCCCACTCGAGAAGATAGCTTCGGACGTTCGCAAGTAAAACTGATAAAAAATCGGAAGTTGGATTTTGGTTTTCGCGTATAAATTAAGGCGCTGAACCTCATGAGAAATGTGGAAGCCAGACGTGGCTGCTATGGTTTCTACTCGGTCACGGAATCGTGGGACCGGTTCGTAGACATAATGTTTCGCTCCTATGCTTAACTTATCAGAACGTATTTTGAAATCAGCTTTCGTTTGTTGGCCGAAATGATAAATTTTTCTGCGGGCAGGAGGGCATGTGCAGAGGAGTCTTCAACGCTTGAGAATGTTGCCCGTTTGCGCTTAGGGCCAACTGACATAATTTTTGGTTTGTCTTTAAAATTGGCTTCCTTGACAATAATTGGGCGATTCTTATCTTCCTGGTAATAACCTCTTCTATGTGCTCTTTCGATGTCTGCCGGAGAGGTAGATGCGTCGAGCTTTTTGGAACAGAAAGAAACTGCGCTTGTTTCCGAATGAGGCGAGGTTTTATTGTTCAGGTCTGGGATTCCAAAACGAGCAAGTTACATAGACGGAAAAAGGTTTTCGAAACCTTCACGTTTGACTGCAATAGATTTAATTTTAAAGGATACTTCATGGTTGCTTACAGTTCCTTTGGGGCTTGCACTGTCATCAGAAGATGAAGTTCGGAATATTTTGTCTAAACCATGACGACAGGAAATACTAACGATCATATTTTGAATATTCGATTCTGATGTGCACATTTCAGCCAGCGTAAATTTGAGAAGTTTTTGTACTAACCCCAAATGCGTTATTTTACTTGCACTTGATCCAGCGGTCGGAGTAGTAGTTTCGGCCACTAGGGCAAGCTCAATGTCGCCAGAGAGAATGAAAGAAAGGTACGCTGAGGATCAATACAATAAAAGATATCTGCTGGGACCGCAATCTACAAAAGCGTCATGGGTATCAGGGGTGAAAAACACCATGAACATAAATGTATAATTTGAGCGGTAGCACTCTCTGGGAGGCAATACACAAACCTGCGTCTAAACGGGCAGTTAATGTCGGAAGTGCACGCTCCGTGTGGTCTGTGACAGGCGGATGTTTATGAAGACACGGCGATGAATCCTAATCTCTTAGGCCCTTCATAATCTCCCGTATTGTAACATCTGTCATCCTTGAACTGCCGATCATTTTTTCTCAGTTACTAGGATTGGGTTTACTTCCGTCGGTGGCTTCAGTCGGCACTCGCTTTTGCCTTCATGTGTTTGTAACAGGCATAAATAATGCGTCAGAATTACCCCTACTATGTGACACAAAAGGAAGAGCAGCATGTTTCATAAAATGAAATTAGCTACAATCATTATTATAATATAGTTTCCCAAAGTCCCCCTAAAAAAGAGGGGACACAAAAGCGAATAATGACCTGCCTTTAAATCTGTACGGGCGAAAGTAGAAAGCACTCCTAAAGTAACGCTTGCAAGGACAGTGGGGTGAATCCACAAGGGAACCTGCAGGCACTTTTAGGATAGCAGATGGGCAACACCCGGGCTACACTGTACACAGTGCTGACGGTATGGTATAGTAGTCTCATTGTAAACGTAACACCGCACAGACGGTTGTGGCACCGGAGTTGACACACTCAGTACAGATGGCCTGGACTGTCTTATATTTGAGGACCCAAGGAAAAATTGCGGCAAGCAGGAAATGTCTCTTGGAAACAGAGTGAACCGGCAGTGATTAGTCATTAACATGGTTGCACCGACGTCAATGCCAAATGCCAAACGATGTTAATGCCAAGGGACAAACGGCTTTGGCTTGTCGATAGCTAATTATCTTTCGGGGCGTCCATACTTAGGAAGACCTGCTGATTAGGGAGGGAAAGCTGCTACTTGCAAACCGAGACTGGTGTGCATTAATTTACCTTTTATAAAATCAATTTATTTCATATAAACGTACTTTACAGCTCGGCGTAGACTATTCCCAACCGCAGACCATGCGGGCCATGGCCCTCGCGGTTATGACTGCTCTGGTGAATGTGCGGCGAAGGAGCACACGGTCACCTCTTCTATACTAACCGCTTTCTTGACTGTCGCGCCCGAGTACCGTTGCAGTTTTGGTGAGAACGACACGTGCTGCACAGCAACGTGCAACCAGGAGAATCGCCATCAACACATCGTCTCATCCGCCATAGACATGGACGTTGTACATGTACGTTGACGCCACGCACGGAAGCCGTTACCTTCGTGGTTGAAATGACTGACACGGCGCAACATGGCACCAAAGGACCGACCGGTCAGCTGTTCTTCTGCAGCCACCAAAAAGTTACGGACATTAAGTGTGTACGCGCCCTCACAAAATAAAACGCACGGACTAAGCGAGACGCGAGCAAAAACTATCGTCGTGAACTCCCCGACCCGGTGCCTGTTGTTGATATAGCAGAGGGCGCATGTGGGTACTTTCCTAAAGTCAGTGCATATCAATTTTTCGTGATTTCGGCCGTGATGCCTCGTCTGGCTTTCAAGTAGCATCCAGTACGTGGCAGGACAAGGGACCGGCACGCGCTGGAGCTTCAGTACTGTGCTGCTCCGATATACGGTCGTCAGGCACTCTTTTAATTGGTAAACGTTCTTTGCCTTGTAACCCACACCAGCCAACGTGTATTGCGATGTTCATACTGCCGTCATAACAGCCATATCGTGTGCTGTGGACGGAGAAAAACGGCGTTTCACACCGTTCGGTTGGCTGAGACACGAAAGGACGTCCTAATGTGAAGATATTATGAGAGTTCGACAACAGTCTGAACCCAGCCTAACACTGCATCTGCACAAAAATGCAGAATTGGCGTAGGTAGCACATTTAACCGTATTTATAGCGACAATGGCGATAACGAGCTCGAAGTAGATTTTTATACCCGCAAAAGACAACTAATTGAAAATAAGGAATGAAAAAAAAAATAAACGAAATCAAAAGTGTCTTTTATACACCGCCTTCCCAGGACGAAGATGCAAATAAAAAGACTGAAGAAACAAAAAGAAAAGGTGTAAACATATAACGAAAATATACGGACCAGGTAATGTCGTGGTGCGCAAAAGAATGCTTTATCTGTGAATTTAACCTGTTTATTCAATATGGTATTGAAACGAAATGCACAATACTTGGGTAGGAAAACGTAAGTGGATGATAAGAGGCACAGTAATGCTTATCTTCTGTTGCGTTGCCTACTGACGAGCAATCATTATGTAAGGGACGAAGCTTTTGCGTGTTGTCACTCCAACGCCAATCTAATAGTGACGGAATAAAAGGATAACAACCGAGCTCCTAATGCACATATCTCAGCAGTCAGCACGAACCATTACACGGCTTCTGCACAAGCTGCATGCTGACGGCTGTTGCGAAGAACCTTGACGCTTGCTCTGCGCGCGGGACAACTAGTGCGCCAGTGTCGGTATCCACAGAAATGAGGCGCAGCAGCAGGTGTCAAGAAACTTTACATGCAGTGACTGACTAGTGGAGGACTGGAATGCGCACTCAGCTATCTTAACAGCAGGCGCAGGCGCGGAAGGTGTCGCGCTGATTGTTTTAGTGAACCACTCGCTTCGTCAAATTTATTTTGTGGCCGCCGGTACGTAGGCACCCCCTGACAGCCATGTACGAGTACCGTGACCGATGCGGTGTATACCACTTATGCAGCACAGTGCGCAACCGGGAATCACACCGTCACCGCCTCTCCTCAAGCCGTCGATGAGCAATGGAAATTTTGCATGTACGTAGACTTCGTGCACGGAGGCGTCGCACTCGCGGTGGTGATGGTTGATACTGCGCCACGTACCACCAGGGAAGACACCGAAGTATGTAGGTGGACGCCCGTGACATCCTCAAATGGGTGACGTGGCCGTTGCAGTGGCGATGATTCATTCTGTGGAATGTTCTGCCAGGAAACGCACCGTTACCGAATATTCTCCAGCGGCCGATGGGTCATGAGGACTGCATCCACACGTAAACGCCACCAGTCCGCTGGTTGGGGTGCCGTTGACCTTGCGGTGAAAAAAATTGATGCCGAACGTTCCACGAGGAAACGCGCCATCATGACGGCCTCCCCAGCTGCCCATGAGTCATGGACATTGTTTACATACGTAGATGCCCCCTTACACCCACGCACGGGTTCCGTGGCATTGCGGCAGGTTCGCACTCTCTCCGCAGCGGGCCACAAGGCAAAGTGCTGCCAGGCGTCTTCTCCACTTGCCCATAGGTAATGGATGTAGGGGAAAAAACGAAAAGACGAGGGTCCGCCTGCCTTCATTCGAACCCACGAACGTCCATCACCACGGCCAGTAGAGCGAGATCTCTCTGCCTGTGCTCATGGCGTGCGCCATTTTCTTATCCCACATGCTCTCGTGGCCCAACTGGTGATCAGGGGATAGCTTCAAGGTTACGCCGCTGAACCCGACGCCCGATTTTCTGTCTCGACGGGAAGCGGAGGAATGCCATCACACAACTTTGTCGTGTTCGGCAACACGGATGAAGAAAGCGGCAGCGTGCAAGAAGGGGAGCGGTGCATTGTCTTTTACAAAGCGCTACGTCCCCCACTTGGAGCTTGGGCAGGAGCCGCTCTGAAGCCTTGTGAACGTTTCGGAGCAGTCCAAGTTACTCGTGTTCTCATAGAAGCCAAAGGCGCTCAGTGATGGCTTGAGGATCCCGTGCTCATATGGGCAGCTGTAATCGAGTGGACATGGATTCATGAAGGCAGAGTTTCTGTGGAAAGTATGTGTTCGTTTCCCCTAGCCAGGCCTGAGTGTATATTAGAGGATATCGTTCAAGGGAGTCTGCGAACGGAATCGCGAAGGGCCGCCTAGTTACCAGCGCCTCGACTTGACCAAGCATCGTCAGCGGCTTTTTTGCACTACCGAAATTGAGACGGTGTATTTGACCCAGTGTCTCCTTGGTGAGCCTCATCAGGTGTTTGTACCAACACACCTACCATGGAGCTCTTTCGACTTTGCATTTCCGGGAGAACTTGCGGCCGCTGAAGGCCCATGAGAAACTGAATCCCGCCATTTGTGAAGTGAACTCGGGTCACTGGATGTTTGTAGCATTGCAATGAACTTTCCGGAAACAGCGTATTCCAACGAGGCAGTAACTTTAAGTCTTGAAAATTGATCTTGGCTGGGATGGTGAAATGAGCCAGAAATTGTAGATGACCGTAAAGCCGTTCAAATGACTCAAGAAGTGTTCTCCTCATCACAGGCCTTGTAGATTCTAAAGTGGTGACATGGTCCTCACTTAGGATGACGCTGTCGTATGAGCGTTTACTGCAGTTCAAGTATTTTTATTAATGTTCAGGCCACCTCCTTTCATTCCAAAAAGAAGTTCATTTACATTGACATAGTACGATCGGGCGAAAAATTAGGGACGTTAGCACATGGTCTTCGAATATTGAGCAGTTGATCCCTGTTGGTTTGTTGGAGAAACCAGTATACAAATCTGTTGGAGAGCGGGGGCTTTTAAATCGAAGCTTTCCTACGTTTCGTGGATTTCCATGGCTTCAAAATGCCACATAAACAGTAGTTAAGCAGTGGCGGCACCAGCTTCGCTGGGCGATTCCCCGAAATGTTTAAAGAGCGCGCTTCAGTGAGCGGTTGTGGTGTTTTGGGCTGTCGAGCTAAGCATGTTGTACGGACGAGCCAAGATTTGTTTTCATGGCGGTGATTCAGAAGAACTTCGAGGAGCTTGCTCTGTTGTCGCGTTTCAATACATGTCTGACCCTTTCAACACGAGGATGGCGCCAATGCCTGGTACTTGTAGGACCTCGATTGTGACATGCTAGCCATCGTGCTGGCTTTTAAGTGTCAGTTAGACTCTGTTAACGTTAAGGTGCTTTCAAGAGGGTACTTCCAAACGCAGAAGTGGTGAGACTTGCGAAAGTGTCGATGAGACAAGCAAGTGCGAGGGACACGTCGTGCAAGGTGAACGTTCACTGACTCCCACTATCCAACAAAAAGCGAACCCGAAGCTGGTAGCAATGGCCGCGGCTCTATACACGGCCTGTTTGCAGGACTGCCAGCATGGGGCCTATACCGCTGGTAACTGCGGGTAACTGTGCTAACAATGACTACTGTCAGCGCTCGGACAAGTCCTTGTCGCCATTTTGCTGCGACTCTATGTTGGACTGTCGGGTAGCAGGCTCGAAGCCTTCTGCAAGGAGGTGGACGTCGCACAGAGCCGTGAGGTTCTGACGTGAACAACGGCCGCAGGTCCGACTGCTTGCGGATCTGCAGCTTCGCAATGAGAGAGGGGGGGGGGGCAGCATCTTTATTTGCCGGCTAAAAGGTCACGGTGGCTCTCACTCCCTCGCTAGGAGGGGGGTGCCGGCCGCGACTGCTGGGTGGTGATCGCCGCCAGCGCGAACTGCGCGGCGGATTTCTGTGCGTCCTTGTCCGTCTCGCGCACCACACGCGCGAGATGGGGCGGTTGTATGTTCGTTTCCGCGTCCGCGTCGTTGCACTCCCGCATCCTGTTGGTCATGGTCGCCCTCGCGGCCCCGCACACCGTGCCCTGGTTCGTGATGAATCGTTCGGGCGTGACGTGCACGTCCCACACCGGGGTTCACGTCGCTCCCACTTGGAGTTGTCGGAGGAGCGCCGCCTCCTGCCGGGTGAGGTCCGGGTGCGGCACAGGGTAGCGTTTACGTTGCTCCCTGTGCCACTCCAGGACCCCTCCATACGTTGTAATCAGGGCGGGCTCCTGTTCTTCCACCCCCTCGTCTTCTGCGTTGTCGTTGTCGTCTCTGGCGTCGTTGGTTTCCTTGGCCGCACGAGGTGACGAGGTGCGGGGGCCGATGGGGCGTCCGGTTAGCGCCCTCACCGCCCTGACCGCGTCCTCGTTGCGGTTGCGAACGGGTCCCACGCTGCCCATGTGGGCCGGGAACCATCGTAAGGTTATCGGCGTACGCGAGTCCAGGGCTCCGCACAACCTCACTGCGTTCGCACACACTTGGTTCTTTGCGAATTTGGCGATTGCCTCCCTCGAGTCACTTAGCACCGTCGTGCATCTTCGGGCGGTTGCTGCCAGCGCTATGGCCGTTTTTTCGGCCTCCATGGCCGTCTAGACACGCACGCTGACGCCCCGACGACTCTGCCGGTGGTTGTTTGCACGACCGCCGCCGTGTTGGCACGTCGGTGGTTGTCGGGGTATCGGGCCACGTCGACGTACATGACGCCGGCGTCGTCGTCGTATGTCTCTGCCAGGGTGCGAGCCCTGGCCAGGCGACGCTCATGGTTCTCTGTTGGATCCAAGTGCCGTATGATCGGTGCGACGCGGATGCTGTCGCGGGCCTCGCGCGCCAGCGGCAGGCGTCTCTTGCTCTCCCGGAGCCTCGTTTCGTGTCCTACCGCGACAAGGATGGCCCTGCTCGTGCTCGTGGTTTCCAGTCTTGCTATCTGCGCCGTAGCTTGCGCCTCTATGATCTCACTCAGCGTGTTGTGCAAGCCTAAGTCGAGCATGTTCTGTGTGTTTGTGTGGGTGTATAAGCCCAGCGCAGCTTTGTATGCCCGGCGTATGAGAGCGTGGTAAAGTTGTGAAAGGCGGCCACGTAGGCCAGGTGGCTTATGACGAACGACTGGACCAGCCTGAGCGTGCTGCATTCCTTCATGCCGGTGTGCCGGTTGGCGATTTTCTTGACGAGGCCGAGTGCTCGGCTTGCTTTGATTCGCAGTTGCTTGACGGTGTGAGCGTTGCGTCGGTGTTCGTGGATGTGTAGTCCAAGGACTCTGATGGTCTCTACCTCGGGTATCGCCGAACCGTCGCACGTGCGCACTTCGATGTTTGCCGCCTTCCCGTTCGTGGGGCTTCGCGGGGCCTTCAGGTATAGTAGTTCCGACTTGGCGGGGTAGCATTGCAGCTCCGTTCCCTCGACCTGGTCTTCGACCGCTTTCACTGCGCACTGGAGCGAGTCCTCGATCTCTCCGTCGCTGCCGCCCGGCACCCAGATGGTGATGTCGTCGGCGTAGATTGTGTGGTTGAAGTTAGGGGCGGTGCCGAAGCGTTCCGCAACCCCGATTATCACCTGGTTGAACAGCGTCGGAGAGATCACCGCTCCTTGCGGCGTGCCCACGCTGCCCAACGTTTTCGGAGGTAGTTCTAAGTCTGCGGCCATGATGGTCGTTGTGAGTGTCGTGAGGAAGACTCTGATGTAGGCAAACGGCCTCCTTTCCATGTTGAGATGGTACACCTGCCGTAGTATGGCGTCGTGGCGAACGTTGTCGAATGCGCCTTTTAGGTCTATGCCCAGGACTGCGGCGTTCTCGACGGATTTCTTATTATCAATCTTATCATGATTGAGAAGCAGCATGGCGTCTTGCGTGCTGAGGCCGCACGGATATGTTCCAGAGTAGAGCAAAGACGCCTGGACCTCTGCGATTATAGATTTGGCGCATGGAGCCATCGCCATTCAGTGATTGACGCGCTGAGCTGACGAGTGGCCTCTCTCCTCCCCACAGCGTGTGGATAGCACAGGGCGATCTGATCGTCTTTGCTGTCGAGTTTCCGCTGTACGCGGTAAAATTACACTATGACTGAGTTTCGGGACCTGGCAGGAGGGGATGCGACTATCTCAAATGCGCCATTCTGCGACTCGCTAAAGGGGACTCAGCTGATCATTCCAATAGGATTTCCTACTTCATGACTCACATGCTTGAGAAGCATCGTGAACCAATACGAACTGTTTTGCAACCTAAATATATTTTTCCTAATGACATAGTTGGATTCATTTACGAATTTATTCCTTATTTACTGGGACAAAAAATGAACAAGAAACACATTTTGGATTACCCACATTTTACAAGATGGCGCTAGCTGTCTAGAAAGCAAAATTTGTACTTTTTTATTTCAGTACAAGACTGACTTATCTATAAAATAAGCAAACTAAGCCGTCGGGAACATGGATATGTATTTGCAAACCTGTTCGTAGTTGCAAGATGGTTTTTATGTCCGTGGGTGATGAATTAGTGAATCCCTCTAGAGAGGTGAGTCCCCCTTAAGCCTTTGGTATTCGAAGCCAAGATGGTGAGGCAAGGTCCATACAAGGAGGCGATGGAGAACGACAGTGACTGGTCTGGGGAAATACCTAGGCCAAGATCTTTGCAATGCAAAGCGACCGAGTCGTATTACCCTCTGCGTATTCAGGAGACTCGCCATGGCCACTGATGGCCAAGTGCCGCACTGCTCTTCCATACCAAGCCTACGGCATGTGCACCACCGCACAGTGATACGCAGATGGTTCTATGCGGCTTCTGTCATCCCCATATTTACTCTTGCACCTCGTGCTGTGGGTGGTATGCGTCGTATCGCGTCAACAGTAGGAAACATGGCGTTGGACGCCATGTTTCCTACCGCTCTCTTCTGGGCCCCGTGCTTGCAAGCATGATTTGTTGGCTACCTACCCTTGATCGCTCGCCAGCAGGATGTACCAGAAATAACTGGCTTGCTTGTGCGCCTGCAATTTACGTTACGCTCAGCCGCGTTTGAACAAACCAAATGAACGAATCCCATGCCAGAGTCAACTCAGTAAAGGTATGACTAGAAGAAACAGGAATGTGGCGGTCACGTGCACGTGGAGACCTCCTGCATGGCAACCCCTAGCGTATGCGCAAATACACCAGGTTAGAGAGCTTAGGGCGGAGTTAGAAGTAAACAGAGAGAGATTGACTAGGTTCATAGCTGATTTAACTACACCTAAGAACTACCCACACTAGCAAGAACGGCGCGTTGGACGGAGCGAAAACGTTTCCCGCTACATTGCTTCTGAGCAGCGAGAGGCGGTGTTGTAGGCGAACCGTGAATTCTCTTCGATTGATCATGAATTCAGTGCTCATCTGTGCTTCATTGTCAGGAAGGGCACAGCATTTTTTTAGAATAACTCCGGCGTTGAATATCCACCGGTTTGTCATATATTGCATTGACTACATAACAAGGTGTCCATGCGTTCTGATTGCGGCCATTGATGTATATTTTGGTTTTTGAAAAAAAAAAACGAGACTTCAGAAACTGAGTTTAAAAAGTATATCTACAACACGTACTTCCTCTTTGTGCAGGAACTGCAATGCTTGTCGGGACTAAACAGACTGGACTTCTTTTTCGGATATTTTCTCCAAAACATGATTGTTCAAATGGTGTACGCAATCACTGCCGTTCTTTTACTGATGAACCAGCAGGTTGCAATAAAATCGGTCACGTACTATAACTGGACAGCTGTTGAACACGGTATGTATTGTATACAGAGTAAACGTAGCCCGAACCCACCACGGTGGCTCAGTGTAGAAGGCGGTGTTTATATAGTATACTAGATCTGGAACCCGCCGTGGTGCCTCAGTGGCGAAACGTTTTATTGCTGAGCCGAAGGACGTGGGTTCGATCCCAGCCGCAGTGGCAGCATTTCTGATGTTATAAGCAAAAAGTAGCAGTGATTTGGCTCGGCATGCCAGGATGTACGTAGCGTTAGCTAAGGTTCAGCTGTGTATTCTAAGGTTTTCTGGTTGTCTACGATTAGATGATTATCATGCTTACTGCTACTAAAACGATTTCATTCAAATCCAATTAAATCCAATTCAATCCAATTCAATCCGACCCAATCCAGTCCAACCCTATGTTGTCCCAGCGGTGGCTCTGGCGCGCCGTCTGCGCCGTGAGACGTCACGGCCCCTCCCGCATGCGAATCATGGCTCTCCAGGAGCCAGCCAACAGCTAAACCTCGGCCAGTGTAGCTCACGCTAGAAAAACGCCTGTGTGTCAAAGTTATGGCGCATATTAAAGATCACAAGTGGTAAAGATTACTACTAAACACTGTACTACGTCCGGCATCGTAGCCAAGGTGTCCATTCGCAGTGTTAAATCCCCTGAATGACTAAAACCTAGTTATTGCTTCACGGCCAATCGACGTTAATACTGAAAAGAAATGTTGCGTATACTCATTTCTCATGACAGCTTGAAGAAAAGTCCTGTTCCTGAAACGACAGTAAACATTTACTTTTATGTTTTTCCCGTGTGTCACTGTGTTTAGTTCCCTTATATATATAGTGCAAATGCCGAACAGAAATATATGGGACGAGGGATTCCCTAGGAACCCACATAAAAGCTGCAGTCCTTATTGCCAGTGCTATTCTGCTACTTAAAGTGCTTTATAGCGACGAATGACGTAATAGTCATTGTTGGTATTATACAAAAACCGAGACAAAATCTACCTTGATCGGAAGCTTCAAGTAGCCGAATAACCCCGGCAATAAGGACTGCATCGGTTATATATATATATATATATATATATATATATATATATATATATATATATATATATATATATATATATATATAGTATAAGTAAAGAGTCGGATACACAGCAAGAACAATAACAAACAATGTTTACTTACGTAGCGGCAACGGGACTTGCCTTCATCAGAGTAAAGTTACATGATTTTGCTGTCGCAAATATTTTGAAACCATTTCTTATGTAGGTTTGCATAAAACTGTGAGAAAGAGCGGAAAATGTTTCGGAAATGGGGAGGGTGCATACAGTCAGGCTACGCCTATGTTACAACATCAACAAACAAAAAAAAATAAAAAGGGGGGGGGGAGTGAGAGAGAGAAAAGGGGGTCGTGTTAACAATGCAGCGTTCAAGGTTGCACCATGACGGGTCAACGTATGCCGCTCGGGCTGCAAGTTCAGACAATGGGGGAAACTGGACAACCGCGGTTTGAAAAGAAAGGGAAGAGTATACACTGAGGTATTCAGTGACTGCTGAGACTTGTTCGGGGGGAAGCGAAGATGGGTGTGCCCCCCGCGGGTCAAGAGAATAGGTAGGGGGCACAAAAGAGCGTTTCACAGAAGCTGGCAATTGAACAGGAAATAGGTAGGGTCACAAAAGGTTAAACATGAATAGATCACAAAGAGTTAATTCCACAAAGATTCCACAAAGGTTGGGGAATCTTATCTCATTTATAAATTTGGGTCAGCCACGCTTGGAATTAATGAAAGTTACGGAAAACTAACGTGCTTATCCTTCGATTAAAATTAGCGGCTTCATAATTTTTATAACTATGTTCATTATTCCTACCCTCGAGTTTGCCATCAGAATTCGCAGAAACTCTCCTAATACAGCAGCTTTATTAGCCTAATGCGGCTCAACAATGCCATTTGTCCAGGGGAGGGAGGCCTCGTTCCCACCATCACTTAAGAATGTTTAACTCTTTGTGATCTATTCATGTTTAACCTTTGGTGACCCTACCTATTTCCTGTTCAATTGCCAGCTTCTGTGAAATGCTCTTTTGTGCCCCCTATCTATTCTCTTGACCCGCGGGGGGCACCCCCATCTTCGCTTCCCCCCGAACCAGTCTCAGCAGTCACTGAATACCTCAGTGTATACTCTTCCCTTTCTTTTCAAACCGCGGTTGTCCAGTTTCCCCCATTGTCTGAACTTGCAGCCCGCGCGGCATACGTTGACCCGTCATGGTGCAACCTTGAACGCTGCATTGTTAACACGACCCCCTTTTCTCTCTCTCGCTCCCACCCCCCCTTTTTTTATTTTTCTTGTTTGTTTGTTGATGTTGTAACATAGGCGTAGCCTGACTGTATGCACACTCCCCATTTCTGAAACATTTTCTTCTCTTTCTCACAGTTTTATGCAAACCTATATAAGAAATGTGTTCAAAATGTTTGCGACAGCAAAATAATGTAACTTTACTCTGATGAAGGTAAGTCCCGTTGCCGCTACGTAACATTGTTTTTTATTGTTCTTGCTGTGTATCCGACTCTTTACTTATACTATTTCTGCGCGCTTTGTGAGTTTATCTTTCTCTAAATTTATATATATATATATATATATATATATATATATATATATATATATATATATATATATATATATATATATATATATATATTGTCACGTGGATAGTTATCAGGCAGCGATCCCCTGCTTGCGGTAGGCGTGATCGCCGTGCAGTGTTAGTGTACAATCCCCAGCGAGTGTGACGGTCCCTCTCCTTGCCAGCCAGGTGTTCGAAGACGACGACGCAAGTGTGTGGGTTCACCGCTCGCGGGCAGAACGATTGAGCCTTCTTCGCTGAGACTCGCCGTGCTGCCTCTACTCTTCGGTGTAGCGCTACGCCTAATAAATAGGTACATCTCCATCCTGCTGTCTACACCTCCGTCTACTAAGACGCAACACTGGTGGAGGAGCCGGGTTTTCGGATGCCTGGATCCCTGTCCGGCGCCAGCCCAGAAAGGCCGTGTCTCATCAACACGCCGGTCCATCGGAGCAGTCGGCGCAAGCTCGGTCTCTCACCTGAATTACCGGGCCTTTCCGACTTCCGCAGCCGTAAGGCCCCGCAGGCTCCCATTATGGCCGCACCACAGGTGGTAATTCACCAGCCTCGCGAACCCAATAAATTCCACGGGGATGCCTTCGACGACGTTGAAGACTGGGTTGCTCACTTCGAGCGTGTTGCCACTTTTATTCAGTGGGATGATGCGCTCAAACTGCGGCAGGTATACTACTCGTTGGAAGACGGCGCTCGCATTTGGTACGAGAACCATGAGGCTACATTCACGACGTGGACCGACTTCCGCCAGGAGCTTCAGGAAGCCTTTTGCGACCCGGATCGTCCTGAGCACGCGCTGCCGTTGCTGGAGTCGAGAATCCAGAAACCCAACGAAAGTGTCACCATGTTTGCCGAGGACATGGCACCCCTTTTTCGCCACGCTGATCCTGCCATGTCGGACGCGAAGAAACTTCGCTACCTTATGCACGGCTTCAAGGAGCAGCTTTTTGCCGGCCTTGTCCGAAACCCGCCACGCACTGTGCAAGAGTTTATCAGGGAGGCCACGGCTATCGAGCGGGGTGTGCAGTTGTGAAGTCGCCAGTATTCTCGGAGGTCCGCCAACGCTCCTGTGACCACTGCTAGCCTGACGACCGACGCCAGCTCTTTGCGGGAACTGATCAAGTCGATCTTGCGCGAAGAGCTAGGCAAGCTTGGAATTACGACTCAACAGCCAACGCCCTCCGTGGCCAGGATATTGCGTGAGGAGCTGCGCCAAGCATTCTCGCCTCCCGACCCGCCCGTGCAAGAGAGCCCCGCAAGCTACGCAGCAGCTATGCGTCAGCAGCCACCAAACGTGCCGACTGTCCCTTTCCGTCAGCCACCCCCGCCTGTGCAGTCGTGGCCCACTTCGCAGGCGAAATTCCCACCCACCCGGGTTCGCAAAACGGATTTGTGGCGCACAGCTGACTGGAAACCCCTGTTCTATCACTGCGGTGAGCATGGCCACGTCTACAGACGATGCCCCTACCGCGAGATCGGACTACGTGGCTTCTCTCCGGCTGCTCCTCCACCCCGTCTTGGCCAGCGGCCGACCGAAATCGCCGACTACCTCTCTGCACGCAACACCACGCCGCCTACTCGTCAATCCCGCTCACCTTCTCCGGCACCGCACCTACCACCGACCCGTCGCGCCCCTCGAGACGACCCCGACGTCCGGTTTTCCAGCCCCTGGTGGGGAAACTAGACAAAGCGACCTCGGGAGGCAAGGTTGCTGATTGCAGAAGCTCGGAAGACTTCCCACCGCCGCCGACGTCAACCAATGGTTTTTCCGCGACCACTCGACGAGAACAAAGCGCCCATAGAGTTTTGCCGCTGTGTAAGCACACGGCGAAGACGACCGTTAATGCCGACGAAGGCGCTAGTGCTGAGCTCAGCGTTACCATCGACGGGCATGAGGTGACCGCTTTGCTGGACACCGGGGCAGACTATTCTATCGTGAGCCAGCAATTTGCCGAGCGGTTGCGCAACGTAAAGACTCCGTGGGACGGGCCTCAGTTTCGGTCCGCCGGAGGCCACCTGATGACACCAGTCGGTAAAAGCACGGCCAGGATTCGTCTAGGAGGCACTGACTTTGTTGGCACCTTTGTCATTCTACCTCGGTGCTGCAAAGACGTAATCTTCCGCATGGATTTCTGGCGGGAATACGACGCCGTTATAGACATAGGCGAGGGCAGGGTGAGCCTATCGACGCACCTGCCTCCATTACAGCCTACCGAGAACCGACGTCTACCGCTGCGTATCGCCGCTGACGACGTAAGTGTGCCGCCACGATCCTGCGCGTTTGTCGCAGTAGAGTGCGACGATCCTTGCACTGCCGATGGCGTTACCGAGCTGCACACATCGCTCTTCCTCGACCACGGCTTTGTCATCGCGAGAGGCCTGCTGCACCTGTCCTGTGGCCGCGGAAGCCTCCTGCTCACCAATTTCGCCAATGAACGCAAGCACATCGTGAAAGGAACTACTGTAGCCTTCTTCGAAGCTGTTGACGACACAGAGGGCTGTTTTGTGCTTCAAACTAGTGCCACGGCAACAGCCAGCACTAAACTCGCGACAGACGTCAGCACCAACCTGTCATCAGAAAAACGCCGAGCGCTCCTAGACCGACTGAAAAAGTATGCGGACTGTTTTTCCTCCACGTCAGGTGTCCGTCAGACGCATCTGACAAAGCACAGAATAATTACCGGAGAAACGACGAGGCCCATCCGTCAGAACCCATACCGTGTGGCCCCTAAGGAGCTCGATACAATACGGCGCCAAGTACAGCAAATGCTGGAAGACGACGTCATCGCACTGTCGAATAGTCCTTGGGCGTCGCCCGTAGCGTTAGTGAAAAAGAAAGATGGGACGTTGCGATTTTGTGTGGACTACCGCAAACTCAACGAGGTCACCAAAAAAGATGTCTACCCGCTGCCTCTCATTGACGACTCCCTCGACAGACTACGACACGCCCGCTATTTTTCGTCTATGGACTTAAAAAGCGGGTATTGGCAGATCGAGGTCGGTGAACGGGACCGCTAGAAAACCGCTTTCGTGACGCCTGATGGGCTGTACGAATTTAAAGTGTTGCCGTTCGGGTTGTGCACCACTCCAGACACTTTTCAAAGACTGATGGACACCGTGATGTCGGGCCTAAAGTGGCAAATTTGCTTGGTGTATCTGGACGACGTGATCGTGTTTTCCACCACGTTTGAAGAACACCTCGAACGCCTCACGTCCGTCCTCGAGGCAATACGATCCGCCGGACTTACGGTAAAGCCCGAGAAGTGTCATTTTGGGTACGAAGAACTCCTGTTCCTCGGCCATGTAGTTAGCAGTGCCGGGGTTCGACCTGATCCTACTAAGACTGAAGCGGTATCCCAGTTCTCTGGCCAACCAACAGGAAAGCCGTGAGGCGCTTTTTGGGGCTATGCTCCTATTACCGAAGATTTAAACAGAACTTCGCCCGCATTGCAGCTCCGCTGACCAACCTTACGCGGGATGATGTCGCGTTCCTTTGGAATGACGAGCTGCGAGCTGCGACGAGCTGCGCCAGCGGTTGCAAACACTTCCCGCCTTGCCCATTTCGACGAAAACGCCATCACCATGCTCCATACCGACGCCAGTAACGTTGGACTCGGAGCGGTTCTTCTGCAGTTGCAAGACAGCCTCGAAAGGGTGATAGCGTACGCCAGCCGAACGTTGTCCTCTTCGGAAGCCAACTACTCGGCCGCAGAAAAGGAGTGCCTCGCCGTCGTTTGGGCAGTACTTAAATTTCGACCCTACCTGTATGGCTGTCCATTTACAGTGGTCAGTGACCATCACTCACTGTGCTGGTTGATGAGCCTAAAAGACCCCTCTGGTCGATTAGCTCGGTGGAGCCTTCGGCTTCAAGAATTCGACGTCAAAGTCATTTACAAGTCCGGCCAAGAGCATGCCGACGGCGATTGCCTCTTGCGAGCACCAGCTTGCCCTGCGTCGGCGAATGACTCTACCGATGACGACGCTTTTCTTGGAGTGCTGGACACATCCTCCGTGTCAGAGCAGCAACGGGGGGACTTCGAGCTACAGCCGCTGATTGATTTCTTGGAGGGACGTTCATCCACTGTGCCGCGGGTGTTTTCAAGAGCTCTGTCATCCTTCAGTCTCCGCGGTGGTGTCCTGTATAAAGCGAATTTTTCTCCGCATGGCCGAAGCTACCTGCTTGTTGTACCTGCAGTACTTCGTAACGGGGTTCTGCAGGCTTGCCACGATGAGCAGACGGTGGGTCACCTCGGCTTCACCCGTACCCTGACTAGGATCCAGCAGTCACACTACTGGCCAAAATTTTCTGCAGCGGTGCGGCATTACGTGCGCACGTGCCATGAATGTCAACGACGGAAAGCGCCACCACTCCGGCCAGCGGGCCTCCTGCACCCTGTCCAAATCCCCGAGAAGCCGTTTCAACAGGTCGGGATGGACCTGTTGGGACCATTTCCGACGTCGTCCGCGGGAAACGAGTGGATTGTAGTCGCTACCGACTACCTCACTCGGTATGCCGAAACAAAAGCCCTCCAAAGAGGAACTGCATTCGAGGTTGCCAAGTTTTTCATTGACAACATTGTTCTCTGGCATGGTGCCCCGGCCATTGTTATTACGGACAGAGGCAAAGCGTTTACTGCTGGGCTTGTCGACGCAGTGATGCAACTCAGCGGTACAGCACATCGGACCTTAACAGCGTACCACCCGCAGACAAACGGTTTGACTGAACAGCTCAACAAAACAATAGCGGATATGCTGAGTATGTACACCGACGCCGAGCACAAGACCTGGGACGCCGTATTGCCATACGTGACATTCGCTTGCAATACGGCTCAACAAGACACGACCAGGATGACGCCGTTCTTCCTCCTTTACGGCCGTCCCGTGACCACTATGTTGGACGCAATGGTGCCTCACGACACCAGCAACGCCAACATGCAGCTAAATGAGTTTACGGAACGAGCGGAAGAGGAGCGTCAACTGGCGCGCTTACCAACAAGGCAGCAACAGCACTACGACACGCACCGTTACAGCCTCCGTCACAGGATTGTCGTTTTCAAACCCGGCGAACGAGTCTGGGTATGGGCTCTTGTTCGACGTCGAGGACTCTTTGAAAAGCTCCTCAAACGCTACTTCGGTCCCTATAGAGTTTTGCGCCAACTTAGCGATGTCACCTATGAGGTTGTGGACGACGGAATCGTTTCTCAACGCCGGCCTAACCGCCGCCCTGACGTCGTTCATGTCGTGCGTATGAAGCCCTACCTGACACGTTGAGGGACAATGCCTCTAGCGCATTTTTTTTCCAGAGCTTTGCACGCATCGGGACGATGCTCTCTCGACGAGGGGGAAAATGTCACGTGGATAGTTATCAAGCAGCGATCCCCTGCTTGCGGTATGCGTGATCGCCGTGCAGTGTTAGTGTACAATCCCCAGCGAGTGTGACGGTCCCTCTCCTTGCCAGCCAGGTGTTCAAAGACGACGACGCTATTGTGTGGGTTCACCGCTCGCGGGCAGAACGATTCAGCCTTCTTCGCTGAGACTCGCCGTCCTGCCTCTACTCTTCGGTGTAGCGCTACGCCTAATAAATAGGTACATCTCCACCCTGCTGTCTACACCTCCGTCTACTAAGACGCAACAATATATATATATATAGTAGGAAGTTCTCTTTGCTGAAACGTAGGCCACAATCGTGCTTTTACCTTGTCCGATGTTTTTCTTCTCTTGTGTATACAGTAATACCTCGTTAACTTGAAGTAGTAAAAACCGGGAAATATTTGGAGATAAGCGGATTTTCGAGATAGGAAAAGTTGCACGAATTGCTACGAAATGTCGCGTTCTTTGCAAAAAAGGCGCTACTTAGCAGCTCTTCACTAGCGGCTTCCAATCTTGCTTTTCATAAGGGTTTTAAAGAGAAAAAGAACACACAGGACATGATCATGGGCTGGCTTCTGAAGCCCTGCAATTTTACTTAGCATAAAAGAACTGCGTAATGCTGGTCTGCTTTGCGGTCGCACTCGGGCCTAGTAAGAAATTTTCTAGCTGCTTGACGCATATCATCAGCCGATCTTCCCCGCGCTGCACTCCACCTTATTTCACAGCAAGCGCAGCAAATTCCCCTTTTCGGCAGATGTCGGCACCTGTCGAGAATGTTCGTCGTCATCGCCCCCCGTCTTCGCCGTCCCCTCCTTTTGCGGCTATTTCAACAATTTCGGCGTCCATAAGTTCTCCAGTCACGCGCGCATACTGCTGTACCTCTGCGCATGTCTCTACCGTCACATGACGTGCCACAGGGTTGCGTGACGAAATTCATATGCCTCTAGGCTCAGACTTCACGCTTGTGGAAAATATCGGCTATGTGATAGGCTTGTCTAAACCGGAAAGAAATCGAGGGACTTATGCGCGGCAGCATCGTACGAATCTTCTGAAACGGTCGGCGGCGGCGAAATTTTCGTTCCCCTCTCAGTAAAGATTTCGGGATATCCGCAGTTTGACCCAAAAATACTTCGAAATAAAGGGCTACGAATACATGGGACGTATAGGAAATGGTTCGCTGCCTCGGAAAATTTCGACTTAGGCGATTTTTCGAGATATCCGAGTTCGAGTTAACGAGGTATTACTGTATATATATATATATATATATATATATATATATATATATATATATATATATATATATATATATATATATATATATATATCACGGGAAAATATTTCGTGCACACGGGCAAGTCGTAAGCAGAAAGAAAAACAGACGTCGAAAAAAGAGAACGTTTAATGTTTCGGCCGAGGGACCCGCCTTCGTCAGTTGAACAAAACCGCCGGTAGTCAGACAGAACATTGCAAGGTCGTTGCAAAGTCACCAGGGTGACCTTGCAACGATCACCTTTATGTTCTGATGACTACAGCCGATTTTGTTCATCTGAAAAGGCGGGTTCGTAGGCCGAAACGTTAAACCTTTACTTTTTTCGATGTGTGTCTTTCTTTTTGGCTATATATTGTGGTGTGGGTCACAATCCGATGATACTCCACCCGCGGTTGTGGTGTAGACTGCGCCGCCGTAAGATGCAGGCCAGAGACAAAGGCAACCGACGCCAACCTCCAAGGAGGGTTTATTTCAACCCCCCCCCCCCTAGCTAGTACCGTCTTGTAGGTCATCGACGGGTTCCGCGTTACCGGAGACGTTCGGCTCTGCCGCTACCGGTGTACAAGGGTCGTTGGTCCAGGCTGAACGGGAGAAAACGCCGCGTCGCTCCGCCGCCGGAAGCCGCCTCTTCCTCGCTTTGAGCCGCCGCCCGACGCCGCCGAGCTTCACCGGCGAAGTCCCTCACTCTCCGCAGCCGACTCCTCGTCGAAGCGAATCCGAGCTCTCCGCTCCCAAGCGCGCCGGTGGGTCCATCTCGTGACGCGCAAGCGAGCCCCTCTTTTCTTGCCGTCTTGTTGCGCAATTCCGGGAATCCGCGCGTCCCTCCGAGCGCCGCCGCGTACCGTGTCAAAATCGCGGGCAGCCACAATTCCCACACTCCTTCTCCCCAAATACTGGACGCCACTCGTATTGAAACGGCGCCGTAGAGCACAAAGGTCTATGCCAAACCTCGTTGAGAAATAAGCCAACAAACGTCATTCCCATGCCAGTTCACCCCCAATGTTCGTCATAAGACGCCAAATCTGCGAAGCTCGGCCTGATTGCGGTGCCACGCGTTGCACTGGTCCGAGTATCTCACCATTGGGAAGTACCGCAGGTTGGCAGGTCCAGAAGACGCCGGCAGCCGCAGCCGAAGAATGCGAAAGTCGCTTGCTGACCCGACCTCTGCTCCCAGTGCAAGGCGTTCTACCCAATGGCGGGTCCCTCGGCCTCCAGACTTCCATGACTACATCGGCGGCGGGTCCTCCCGAATGTCTGAATGGTTGCCCTGCAGGGCGCTTGCCCAGGGGGCAGGAGTAGCAACTGCCGACACCTCAACATGCTGCGCTCGGTGCTGCCTTCACTGTCCGGCCCCGCTGGGTGGTTCGGCTGGTCCGTCCTCACTGTCCATGGTGGTGGCGACTGGCGACTGGTGTGACTCCCGTTGCCGTCCGTGTACAGAGGGCTCCACTCTCACCCTTCGAAGCGAGCGATTTCGATTCTTGAGGAAGGGAGTAGCGGATTTCCGCCAACTCCTGTCACTGACGAGACAGCCTACTCGGATGCAGCTCGTCTGACATAATACGGGTGGTGGCTTCGAAATAACCGTTCAAGAATTCTTTGCCCGGGTAGTTACTCGGCGAAGCTGCATTTGCGTCAAACAGGCAGCGCTCCTAAATCTCACTTGCAGCAATATCAGCTGCTGGCGCCAGCCGCCTTATTAGCGGCTTACAGGCGCGTACGCCCACACGCATTCTCAAACAGCCAAGGTCGCAACATTATCAGCTGCACTAGAGCCAGCGCCTGCAGCAATCTGAGCGGCTTACGGGCACCCGCACACACACACACACTCCCACAGTAACGCTCGCCCCGGCACACGGACTATCACCGATCGCAGCATACAGGCTGCCTTAACGGCAGCGCCCATCGAGCTACAAGCGGCTTACGAGCGCGGCTCTCTGGTGAAAGTCGCCTCAGGTCCGTCTCTTACAAACACTGACGATCGCCTCCTGAAAAAAACGAGCCCCCTGCCTAGCCACGCGGAGCTCTTACTGCCTGAATGCAATCTCGGACGGTACCTTCTTCACCTCTAGGACAACGATACCCAAGCACCCACTAGGGTGCAGACGTTTCATCTCCCATCGCACCACCCGTAGCACAAGGAAAAGACTGACCTTTAACGCCCTCCTCGCTTTTTGTCAACGTCGCAACGCCCGAGTCGAAGCGTTGTAGTCACGTGTTTATGGTGCGCATTTGTGTACTCCCGACCGCTGCAGTCTTGTAGGCAGAGTCCGCCGCACTATTCGGGGCTTGGGGGGACAATTCATCGCTACCGCCGGGACGGTGCTCGTGCACGGCGTGGCGAGGGAGCCGACCCAATGCCATGTTGACAGTAGGCCTACGTGCCTCCAGTCTCCTCCCGTCGATCCGTTCGTAGGCGTTGCTTGCCATCTTGCCTGTATGCGCTTCCACTGCGTTTGTCGTTCAGGCCCCACGTTGGGGCGCCAATTTGTGGTGTGGGTGTCATACTCCGACGATCGTCCTGACGCGGCTGCTGAGTAGACGGCGCTGGCGTGAGAGGCAGGGAAGAGACAAAGGCAACCGACGCCAACCTCCAAGCGTGTTTTTTCCCAAAACCCTCCCCTAGCAGGGCCCGTTTTCTCGATCATCGACGGGACCCACGTTGCTCGAGCGGCCGGAGTCGTTCGACGCCGCCGCTACCAGTGGACGATGGTCGGTCCAGGCACGAAGGATGAAGGGGCCTGGTCGCTCCGCCGCCACACCCCGTATTTTCTTCGCTCGGAGCGGCCGCGCACCGCCGCGGAGCGCCACCGACGAAGCCCCTCGCTCACCGCATCCGCCTCCCTGCCAAAGCGAATCCGAGCTCCCCACTCCCAAGCGCCCCGGTTCTGGCATCTTGCAACGCGCAAGCGAACCCTTCTAGTCTTGCCATTTGGTTGCGCAATCTCGCGGAAGTCGCGCGGCCTACCGAGCGCTGCTGTGTACCGAGTCGCGATAGCAGGCCGCCACAAGTCCAAGAATATTATATATATATATATATATATATATATATGTATATTATATATATATATATATATATATATATATATATATATATATATATATATATATATATATATATATATATATATATATATATATATATATATATATATATATATATATATATATATATATATATATATACGATTAATGACGATGGGGCTGCCTAGCCCAGATTCAAGCACATACCCACTTGTAGTGGATTGTCCCATATCCAAGCACCTACATCGTCTGACGCGGGACGTGCACGACACACACCCATTTAAGCAAGTGGTATTGATATCTTCATTACAATATATATATATATATACATTTATATACATATATATACTGATTCACTTTATAGGCAAATCCTCCCCGCCAGCTGCACAGCCGATGAAAGAGGAAAGGCAGCGCTTTTTGGGCGTAATCGGTGGTGGCTCCCCACGCTCTCCGGTGAGCCTCCGCCATTTGGGGAAGAAACCCTACTTCACCTCTTCGTCGCCTCGTCATCCCCGTAACAGTCTTGGTGGAGTTGAGGGGTACTCCCAGCGGACAGCGGTGTCACTGGATCTTCGTAGCAGCCGTCGCGTAGTTTGCCTCTCGCCCGTCCGAGAATTCACAACTACCCCGGCTCAAGGCAACTCTTTCACTGCCTACCGGCTGGGATAAGCAACTAGAGCCGCGGAAGTTTAAGGAAAGCGGAAGAAGATGTCGAATAATGGCTCAGCCATTACGAACGAGTGAGCAAGTACAACCGCTGAGACGCTGCGGCCTGACTTGCGAACATCATTTTCTTCTTGGACAATACAGCGTTGACGTAGTTTGGAATCCACGAGGAAAAGTTGACCACATGGTAGGGATGCGTTGAGGAAATTAGGAAGGCCTTTGGTGAATCCGAAGCGAAAAAGAAGAGGGCCGAGCAGATTCTCCTTTAGAGACCACAAGTGCCCGTGGAAACAAGTATGACCTACATAGAGGAGATACTGAAGTTGTGCCGGGTCGTCAACACTAGAATGCCAGATGATACAGAGTTCGGCGTATACGTAAGAGCATTCCCGAAGACGTTTATAAATTTCTCATCAGTAAGGACATCCTGAACACCATGTTTACCTAATACAACGCTGTCGCAGGTTTAAAGCGCTGAAGATGCGTCGGATAACAAAAAAGTTTGGTCGACTACACAACGTTACCCCGGTAGCCAGAGTGGAGATCAACTTGCCTGTGGGCCTTGCGTCGACCATACGACAACTAGTTCGCGAAGAGCTGCTTAGACACAGTTAAGTTACCCGTCCCTGGATAGGGAAGAACGAGACGACGGCCGACCACGGGATGGCAACACGCTGTAGCGCCCGTCGGAGTGAGCGGTGTTCCGGTGGCGTGGTACGCGGGTAGCGAGGCCTCGCCGCGGCGCAGGCCTAACCCCTTCCTTCCCGTCACTAGCCATCGGCCACCGTCACGTCCCTGCCAGCGAGAGACTATCTAAATGACTACAGCAACCTGCTCCGTTGCGAGCCAGAGAAGTACGTTTCCACGTCGTCGCATCAGCTATTGTCTCGTCACGCGATGGCGGCTGTTTGCTCATGACTTTCTTTATCACTTTGTTTACTATCTTCCGCAATTCAGTGTTCCCGCATCTAGTCCGTTTGTGTCTATAGTGTCTTATTATGCTTTGTACATCATCCAGTTAATATATATGTTGTGTGTGCATGTGAGAGAACGTAGTCCAGGATTGTGACTTTCTACGCGGCCCCGCCCCACGTTCATTACAAAAGTGGCGAGCATGCAAGGATCCGCAGTTTACCATCTGTAGAGAGGAGCCTTACTACTGTTGTTCGCGTTTTGCCATACCCCAAAATGTACATAGGCGGACTGGAAAAATATTGAAAGCCGGACAGCGGCTAGGCTTGACTGGCGAAGAGCTTCGGAAGTACTTCGACACCGAGCGCGAGAAACTTAAAGCGGAGTTAGCTCTGAACAAAGAGGCCAGGCCACTTGGTGTCGATGTTGGTGTATTAAGACCAAGTGGTTTGATCAAAGAAGTGGAGAGGCAATAGGATAAAAAGAAGGATGAAGAGGAAAGGGAGGCACTCAGGCAGTATGAGAAGTGGAAGGACGAGAATGAACAAAGGATAGCCACCTATAAGAAGCAGAAGCGCCGCGATGATGGTTCCTAGATGGGCTCCTAGCCTTGGCGGAGGGTAGCGCCGATCCAGCTGAACGTAACCCAGGCGGCTCACAGATTAGTTTCCAGGGGCCGCGCTTTGTTGAACCGCCTGGCTTCCAGCCATTACCGTTCGAGCTCTCGCTATTACTGACACGCGGCCCCTCTTTAACGTCATCGTCACTGTCGGTCTAGCTGGCTGACTTCCGCGGCCAATCACTCATATGGACATTCATCACACTCATCTCACTTCAGCCACTAACGGCACCAGTCACCTCCGACTTCCTATTTTTCTACGACGCTGGTTAAATCGTTACGGCCATCTGTCACAGTGGCCCACGTTGGCGACCGGCGAGGTGACAGGTATATTAGCCCGACACGAGATCGCTATCAATGACGAGGCCGTTTCCATCGTACACAGGACGCCTACCACCCCGACGAGTACCGGCAAGCGAGCCCTTCCCGTCGCCAATTTCCATTCTGGCGGTTCGACTCTCTTTGCGAGCCCACCTGCTTGTTACGGATGTGGGGTCACTGGTCATGTCTCGTCGTTTTACAGGGGCTGCAGCCCAGATTCAAGCGTGGGCCCGCGGTTTACCTGGCCTAGGGGTAGTAATTATAACCCTGGCAATCGTTGGTACCCACCATTCAGACCCACCGGGAACAACCAGCAGCTTAATGGTCACAGCAATGGCTCTCCAGGCTCCGACAAGAGTTTGACACCACCGCCCCTACGCCAACTCCAATCTCAGTCGCCTCGGTGGCGCCCCTTGTCACTGCCGCCGGGAGACTAACCGGCTAGGCCGATACCGCGTATACTACATTAAATGGTGCCCTGCTCACGAAGGCTTGGAAGGTAACGAGAGCGCTGAGTCGCTTGCGAGGAGTCTTACGAACCGCAGCGACGAGGACCACTCCTACGCCCTTCCACCATACGAATCCTATGGAGAACGTTTTAAAAGAGAGACTTCAAAGGAGAGCGCTACCCATCCCTCACAAGGTACTAAACACCAACGATGCACAAACACTGAGAAGAATTCAAACAAATTCATTCCCCCAGAAATGAAGGCTGGCGCTCATGTTCCCAGACAGATATAGTGAGTACTGTTTGCAATGTAACGAAAAAGCCACCCTTTTCCACACCATGTAGAATTGCCCAGTTATATAACAAACGGAGAACAATACACCTCATTCACTGGAAACGTGGGAGGCGACTCTGGCCAGCGACTCCTTGGAAGAAGAGTGACAGCTCACCGACCGGGCCTGGGCCGGGGCACAAGCTTCTGGGGCCCTGGAAAGACGACTCCACCCAAGTTTTTCCCTTTAACCCCTTTCCAGCACAAATAACGTGTTACTGAACTGAACTGAACTGGCGTAGACAAAGTATTCGAGAAAAATTAGAAACATAGAGTGGAGAGAGGGACAGAAAACTTAAATCTTGCGAGGCTTAGTCCTAGCAAGTGTCCCTTAGGCGAGGAAGGCGTGCCAGGTAATATTGAGCCCTTATGGTGGCGAGAGCGTGTAGCTTGGAGGAGCTCCCGGTCACCTCTAGCCAGGTAGTGGGAGGGTTGGGTGCATGGAGCGAGAGTTAATAGGGGAATTTCCGAATGATGTGTGGCGTGATATCTTGAGGGTCACATGCCGGGCAGTTTGGGTTGTGCTATAATGCGGGATAAATGCGGTGGAGGGCGTGTGTGGCGGGGATGAAATGCGTTCGTAAGTATCGCCACATTTAAGGGTGGTGGTGAGAGACGTGTGAAAGAGATTCAGTTCTAGCCTCTGTAGGTGTTATTGTTACTAATTTCATTACAAGTAAGGAAGGCTTTGCGGGCGTTTCGTATGCCGTGCTGCGGCATGTTTACTCTTGGCGTTCGGTACATGTCTCCGCAAGCAGCCAGGTCAGCCGTTTCCGCAGAGCCAATGCCCACGTGGCCGGGGGTCCAGTGGAGGATTATTCTTTGGTCGCGAGTAGGGCGGGTAGCAGAAGTTTGGAAGCAGAGCATGAGATGTGTCCGTGCACGAAATTTCGTACGGCCCTCTTAGAATCAGCAAATTCTTGAGATGGGCGCTGTTGCTGTGTCACAGCCAGCGCTATTGCCACTTTATCGGCCTCATAACGGTGGACTCTGCGGATGGGGGCTCCCGCTGCTAGGATCCATCTGTCTCCTGTAATAATAGCGGTAGCAAAAGCTGGTCGGTGTCTGTATTCCGCGGAGTCCTTGTTTATGGATCCTGGAAATGGGCGAATAGGCGTAAGTGCTCTAACGCGCGGGTCCTTCATCGTGCTGCTTGGTGGGAAGGATGCATGTGTCAGAGAAGGGGGAGGATACGGAGGGTTTGGCGGTGGGATAGGGGTAGATGGTAAAGTTGGGAGAGCGGGACTAGGGACGTTAGGTTGAGTTGGTGCAGGAGAATCAAACGTGTGGGGGTTGCGAATTTGGCTAAGGCGGTGTGCTTCCAGCAGCTTGGGGATGATGCTAAAGGTGTCAGTTAAGAGAAGGCCGATCGTGGAGGTGTTGGAAGGAAGAAGTGCTGCTCTGTACACCCTGCACTGTTAGGTTTTCAATTTGTCCTCTTCAGCTTTTGTGAGTGTTAAGTAAGGTTAACAGTACGTGAGGCGTGATGTGAAAAAAGCTGTAACAAGTTGTAATTTTCGGGGGGGGGCGTAGCCTTGGGCGGTGATCCGGCGAACGAGTACAGCTATTTGGGTCGTGTGTCGGCTGAGTGGTCCTATTGTGGTAAAAGTTCGTCGATTTCGCTGCACGGTCAGTCCTAAGTGGTGAGGGTTAGAGTAGGTGTTATTGGCTGGTCATTTATTTGTATCTGTATAGGTGAGGCAATGGGTAGGCAGGGGGCCTAGGGCAGGAAGGAGTACTTTGAACTTTTCAGGGGCACACCAAATGGTTGCCGACCGGGCAAAGTTGTGTATAATGTCCGTAGCGATTTCAAGGGTAGATTCTATGTTGGAATCACTGTCAAGAGTTACCCAAACTGAAATGTTATGGGCATATATGCTACTGAGGAGAGAGGGGGTTAAATTTACGAGAACGTGATAACGATCAAGAATGTGACCCTATTAAGGTGGATCGGTCTGCCAATAATTGAAGAAATGATCATACAAAATGACGACTGCCTGGGTCATTGGCCGACTGCACATAGCCGATGACGGTATACTCCAAGGAAAGCTAGATGTAAAACATGCATACTTTATTTACACGACGTACTTACAAATCTGAAGACTCATGTTCGCCTGAACAGGTCGGGCAAGGCCCGCGTCGAGCTGGGCTCTGTGCTCTCTGCAGTCCTTTCCTTCGGTTTTACAACCAAAACCCCGCCACAAAAGGGACGAAACCATTTGAGAGGGATGATGACCTATTCACTAAACCCCACTAGGCCACTGATTGGCCACAGTGACAAACGAACTTATGTGAGTGAAATAGGTACGTGTCCCACGTCCCTTACTCTCGTATCGAAACGTGGAGGTGTTCCAAAAACACACATGTAACACTAACAAAAACCATCCAAGTAAAAGCAAACATCACGACAGCCGCCAGCTCTCGGTCGGGTTTAAAGTATTGCCCATACAATGCGCGCCTATAATTGTGCCCCGTGCTGCAAAAATTCTTTCGCTTTGTAAACACGTCGAGCACCAAACGAAGCCTGGTTGCCTATCCATGGACGCATCCCAGCCACCGAGTCGCCAGGGCCAGACGTGGAGCGAATGCAAACTTCGCCTTGTAACCGTGGTAGACAGAATGTCTTGTGACTTTTTCCTCGCTGTGAAGACTTGACTGATTTTCAGCCCCCGGCGGTAATCACTGTCGTTAAGATATCAATGGTCACCCTCCGCCTGTTTCCAAAAGAACAGAGGGAAATCCTTCTTCAAATGCTAGAGTTGGTTGTAAGTATATGGAGTGACCGAAGCATTTGTATGATTCCTCTCCGGGCCCGCCCTTCCGGTGAACACAATAGCGTAACGAACATAAAAGAATCTTCCGCCGTTTCTCCTTACGCCCTCACGTCCAAGTGAGCTCTGCCAGCGTGAAAACCAACACAATTGAAGTTAACACGCCACATGAAATGAACGACACCTAGTTGTCGGGCAGTATTAATTAAGTGAGAAGCGCGACCTTAACAATGGGGTTTTTGGCGAGCGCTTTAGCGAGAGGAATAAGAGCTATGTTAAACAGTGTGGGAATGCAGGTCGAACCTTGAAGCGTGCAATGCTTGGGAAGGTGCGAATTGTGGTTGTCTGTTGCCGACTTTAAGTTTGGCAGTCCGTTCAGGCAACAGGGTTTAACGAAATAAAAGAGCACTGTGACTATCTTGAAGTTATTTAATAAGGATAGGATAGCTGAGTGTGAGATTCGATCATAAGCTTTCGTTAGATCTATGGTAAGGAATACCATCATGGACCTATCTGGGGGTGTTTTAAGCAGCTGATGGTAAACTTGGTGTATGTCATTGTTTGCAAGATGTTAGTGAAATCCGAACAGGTTGTCGCCGAGGAGACGCCGTTGATTTAGGCGGCGATTGAGGTAAGATACCATCGCCTGTTCGAAGAGTTCGTAGATTCACAAAGTGAGTGAAATGGGACGTCGGTTGTAGGATGAGATGGTCTGGTGATTCTTGGAGATGAGAGTTTTGGGGGCAAGCTCAAGTTTTGTTGGTAGGCTCCCGGTTGGCCATCAGTGGTTTTAATTGTCGAGGAGTTGTTGGTGGGTGTGAGGCCCTAGGTTTTGGAGGGTGATGTATGTAATGCCGTCTGGTCCAGGTGTCGTAATTTGGGTGAGTTTATGTCGGGAAAATTTCAGCTCGGCGAATGTGAATGCAGTGTCTAGTATAGGGTTTCGTGTACCAGAGTATGTGACGAGAGGAGCTTGTGGTTCCGGAGGCGACATGTAAGTGCTGGTAAGACTTAGTGGCCACGTATGGTCATTACATATGATAGGTTGAGGCGTGCTTGTTATTCTCTTTTTAATGTAGAAGGATAAAGTAAAAGACTTTGTATATGCCATGTTTTCTTAATACTGAGGGGGTGATCGAACATGCGTCTCCAAGAGGTTGTGTGCAGTTGCTTGCCATATTCCTCGATTTCACATTCTAGGAGGGCAATTCTGCGCCGTAGTTTCCTATTGTGACGTTGTGTTTTCCACCATTTTTCAAGGACCTTGTGGGCCTGAAGTAGCTGTTGGAGTCTGGATTCTAGAGTAAAGGAGGGCACTGAAGCTTAAACGGTTGATATATGCTTTTGGGTATCGGTGTGTACTCCGGGTATCCACTCTGTTAAATCGAAAGGTTGATGTGTTGGGTTGACGGAAACTGTTTTTGCGGGGATTTCGGAATTGGGGCCAATTTATTAATGTGTGTGGTTCTGTTCATGTCGCTCTAAGGGGCCCGGTAGTAGTGGGGATATTGATGATGTTATGGTCGCTGCCGAGGGTATGCTCCAAGTCGTGTTTGGCAATGGAGATGTCCAGGGTGATGTCGCGCTGAGTGCCAGTGGTGTCCGGGGTGGGAATGTAGGTTTCGTTGCAACGGCGAGGCAGTGATGCTGAACTGTTTCCCATAAGGAGCTGCCTTTATTGTTCTGAGTTGGGTACCCCCACGCTGGGTGAGGGCATTGTAATCCCCGGTAATGATTAAGGCGGCTTTGTTCGCCTCTGTTTAAGCTATTGTAAAAATTTCACAGAAAGTGTGCGGCGGACATTAAAGGAGCCATGAAGAGAAAACACAAGTTTGGTTCATTCGAAAGACTGCCTCGTTAGAACCATAACGACACCACTTATAACGCAAACTTCGCTCAAATAAGCTACATAATTAGGAAAAACGGGAATGGTCATGCGACCCACCAGCTCATTTCCCGCAACAGAACCTATGCCGTCACATGGGCTAAGCTCTGCGATTGGCGGAGGCCGGCAAAAGCAAACGCATGTTAGGCAGGGCTTACAGTTTGCATAGCGAGCTAAATGCCCGTGAAACATACTGCACATTCTTTTTATGACAAAGAACGGTGGAGTAAACGGTTGAAGTTCCGAATGAACACGCAAGCGTGTGCGCCAATGCGTACGAAACAACCGCCTGGCCGAGCTCGACATCTCGCCGTCGCGCAGACGAATTTTCGGGTTCGAGGCGCTCGGACCTTGGAGGAAAAATGCCGTAAACACCGCGCATTGACGCTCGTATCTTTCTGGTCGAAGCAGAGAGCTCGCGCGAACGGCTTTCCATACACGACACCGGCCAACTGGCATAAGCGATACTGCTACTGAAGTTGAAATATTATTAACCGTAATAAAAATACGGCACATACGTACCAGTCTGTATTCGTCCGTGGCGACGGCGCTGACGAGGCAGCGGTGCCGACGGCAGGGCGTTCGTCTGTTGTGGCTATCGCGGAATGGTCGCTTTCCCGTCCACCGCGTATCCCACAACTCTTGCCGCTCGTGCACTTAGAAGCGTTGAGCGTTCAAGTGGTGTGAGGTTGTTAAATGCAAGCCGGAGCTCCTCGGCGAGAGTTTTGTTCTCCGGATCAGGCGATTCCATGACTAGGGCTGCGGGTGCACTAGGTTTTACTAGCATTTTTAAAATGGCCGCCGTCTCGGTCGACTCCCGCGTGTGGGTGCTATATGGAGTCGACATACTAAGTATCTGTTTCATGGACCGGCCCGTGTGACACCATTGCTCACGTCACCAAATGTGCAATTTTAGCGGGAGATTTAAAATTTTGGCTTAAATTGCCGTATTTCTCAGTGAATAAAGCATCATTTGCTTCCGGGAAAGCGCTTGGGGTACTATGAAACACCTAATCTTTCGAATAAAACAAACTTTTGTTTTCTCTTCATGGCTCCTTTAAGGCCTGTACGCGTTTAGTATGTAGGTGGGCTGCGTGCTGCGGGACTTAAGTATGAGGTGTATGAATGTGTGTTGGCAGGTCGGGTCTCAGTTCCAGGTACTGCATTTTGAGCTTTTATTGACTGGTATGGCGGTGTAAGTCAGTTTAAATTGTGGGGAAGTGAACGCATTTGGTAATCATACTTTGCAATTGTTCCCCCGAGTTACTTAGCAAGGCAACGTCATCAGCAAATCTAGGGTTACTGAGGTATACTGCGTTAACACTTACGCCCATCTGTTCCCAATCTAATTTTCGGACTACGTCTTTTTGTTGTCACAAATGACCGACGAGGCGCTCAATTTTTTCATTCTAGTTGCCGACATGACGGCTACCTCGCCAGGGGAAGACCATGTTTGGTCTGGCTTTGGCACCTGAGTCACCTCGTCTGCTTTTTCCGCGTTCGTTTTTATCGCTCCCTTTCGTTGTAACTGCTCCGAAGAGGGCACGTGGCGGGATCGAGGCAGTTCGGGTCGCTCGCGGCTATTCCGATTTCTCGTGAGGCGAAGTCAGTGCACCAGGGGGAAGCGCTATGGTCGAGCTCGGGCGCCACGATTCCGGATAGGCGACGTCACAATCGGGAGAGCAGCTCCGCAAGCGCAGGTGCGGGGTTTTGGACAGGGCCCCGCAAAAAAAGAACAACCAATGGGGACGCGGAGGTGTACATATGCAGTCAGGATCAATTTGAAGTTTATCGCGGGAGCACCGACAAAGCACGACGACAGCGCCGTTCCGTGGCACTTTTTTCATTCGCGAAGACGAGATCATGCTACCTTCCCACACCCCTTGGCTGTTCCATAGAATTAGCCCACCCCCTTCTTCAAAGGCCTACTTCCACATTCTTTTTCTTCATTCCTTTTTGAATGACGTATCCGCGTTTCGCTTCTCGTCGATTTGATAACGTAGACATTTGTGTTATTGCGGAAAGAAATTACAATTTTTTTTATACTCGATTGCTCCGGCATGCCGACATAGCTGCCCCGAGAAGGCTTCGTATCAGTGCAAAGTATATCGATGGCGGGAGGAAAGAATAAAGAAAAAAGAAACGCGCGTGGCCATCATCGCTTCTGATGGTAGGGTGCGCACTGCATGGAACAGCCAAGGGAGAAGCAAACGTAGCATAACCTCGTTGTGGCTTATGCTAAAAAGTGTCACTTAAGGACACCGTTGTCTCGGTTGGTCGGTGCTCCCACGATAACCTTCAAATTGATTATGACAATACAGGACTGTCGGTCGATCGGGCGAAGTCTATTTAAGAGTGAGCGAGCGGGAGCTTGGGCAGTCGACTGGAGATTTGAGAACGTACTTCCGCGGCTTGAGCGGCAGTACGTTGGTAGGCTTGTGGCGGGTCGACCAGCGCCTCTTCGCCACAGGTTATAAGGCCGACCAGACTCCGCACACCGGGCCCGGAAGAGCGTACGCGACATCCCCGGAACGACGCCGCTTTAGCGGAAGTCCGTCGGTAGGCCCGCGGAAGAACGCAGAGCGCCTCGTTGTCGCGAATCCGAAGGTCGACCAGTCTCTACACCGGGAGCACCGAAAACCGTAAGCGGCACCCGCAGAAGCCTACTCGACTTCGTCGTGACATTCCATCATTGAACTCTCGGTTACCTGTAGCCAGGCCTACGGTTATGATGTATGTGTTTCTTGAGTCACTTGCAGTATGCATAGTTGCTATGTCTTTTTTTGTTGTTGCATGGGGTTAAGTTGTATGCCTCCCCAAAGTGTAGGCCTCTGTATACCCCCATTGTGTATTTGGTTTTTTGTTGTTGCTTGTGTAGTTAACGCCGTGCGGTAACCACCTAGCGCCCACGTGCAATTAGTGTACGGCATCCCCCCGCTTAGGGCTGGCACGCACAAAGCCAATGCCTGCGTAGAGGTTGCTGTGTTGTTATTTGTGTCTTGTTTAAAACGTATCTTGTTTAAAACGTTCTCGTGCACCCCTTTGAACTCTGAGAAACTCCAGAAAATTCGGCACACGTGCACGGGCCGGCCACCGTGCAAATATAAATAACTCTTGTGCCCCTTTGTTTTCGAGAGCGAGCTTAGGGAGTTGTGGCAATAAATGTCTCCTGCCACATGACTAGTCTGCCACCTGTCAATGTTGGTGGCGTCCGACAGGATCATTCGTAGCTGGGGTAGCCGCGGACTCCGTGCGTTGTTTTAGTCCACATGACGCAGGCAAAGTTGGATAGTATGCTCCCCATGGGACCGTTGTTGGACCTAAAGGAAGTGTACTTGCTGGCATGGTGGGATAGCGAAATAGCACGTGAGCGTTGGTGGAGTGATGAGTGTAAGGGATGGGAGAATAGCACCGAAAGAAAGTTATCCGATAGGAAGCTATATTTTTGGTTGGAGCAGGAATGGAGGAAAGAGCCCGGAATAGATATCAAGCGTGACAGGCATGTGCTCGAGCAGGAAAGGCAGAGATTAGTGAAAGACTGCGAAGAGGAGCATGGAAAACGTACTCTACACATTGAGCAGAGAAAACTCAGTGAGAAGAGCGAGCAAGAACGAGGGAGTCAAAGAAAGGTTGCCATCATGGCACAGGCAAGATTAGACCTATTTCTCTCCATGGGAGAATTGTTTGAATAAATGGGAGTGCTCGTGCTGGCATGGTGGGATAGTGAAATAGCACGCGCACGAGTGGCTAGATAAGGATAACAAGTACGTAGGGCGACCGTCTTGTGACGAAGAGAAATTATTTGACATGGAACTAGATGTTTGGATCGAAGAGAAGTGGAGAAAGGAGCTCGACCTAGGCGCCAAGCGTGACACGGATGCGATCAAGTGGGAAAGGTAAGTTTTTGGAGGGATACAAAGAGGAGGAGAGGAAACGTTCTGCAGAGATCAAACAAAGATTGCAAAAGGACAAGGAAGAGGTAGAACTGGCGAGTAAACTGAAGGAGATAGGGTTGCAACCGGAGCAACCGAGAAGCGTTTGAGCTGGCGCTCGAGAGAGCAGACCTAGGTAGTGTTAAGGAGCCAAAAGACTTCGAGTTGGGCTCGAGAGAAACAAGACTGCGGCACAGTCGAAGTGAAAGCGAAGTTTCCGCGAGGGCTATGGCAAAAGGACTGTGAGGCGCAGTACAGGAGCAAAGTCGACTTTAAGCCGGGGCTCGAGAGAAAAGACTAAGGGGAAGTTAGGGATCCGTGTAAAGTGTGATCTAAAGGGCGAAATAGAAGACCTTAAGGTTCAGAATCATCATCGAAGAGAGAGGGAATACGCCCCGAGCTTTCCTCGGAGTGGCGAGGTGTTGAGTTTCAGCCGTGTTCCAGCTGCATGCCCGTGAGAGAGCGATGCTCACTATGCACGAGGCACGTGCGGGCCACCGCTCGTGGAGTTCAGACGCCCGCGGGACAGACGGAGACAGAGCTCGGTGAACTCACTCATGAGTCCACTCACACAGACTCATTTGGACTTAAACTCACGCGTGAGTTTGAGTTTGAGAGAGCGCGAGGCTAGTGTGGCATGATGAGTTTGAGCTTGAGTGAGTTTGAGCCGAGTGATCCCGACTGAGTTTGAGTCCGATTGAGTTTGAGTACGCCTGATATCTAGTGAATTCTGAGTCCATTTTGAGTTCTAAGTACATTTTGAGTTTTGAGTCCATTTTTAGTTTGAGTACATTTTGAGTTTTGCATGCATTTTGAGTTTCAGTACATTATGAATTTTGATTACATTTTCAGTTTGAGTACATTTTGAGTTCTGAGTACATTTTGAGTTTTGAGTCTGAGTGAGTTCTGAGTATTGCGCTCAATGTGAGTTTGAGTTTGAGTGAGCGCAGATGTGCTGCTCAGCATAGAGTATGAGTTTGAGCGAGTGGTGATTCGAAAAAAAAAATTGTGAGTGAGTTTGAGTGAGCCGCGCCAACTTTGCCGAGGTGTGAAGGGAGATGAGGGCCTCTGGCTGTTTGTCATGCTGGCCATTCCGTCGCACGTGGTGTTGAGGAATCATCTGCGCGATTGTCGCTTTCCGTCCCCTCAGGAGTCTGGTAACGCGAACCGTTCGCCGAGAAGTGTACTCTGACCGACCAATTAGAGACAGCTTGCTGTAGCTTGAGTGTGTGAATAGTTGAACATATTTTGCATGTTTGGGTATGCTGTAGTCTTTTCTTTGGGGGCCTGGTGCTGCATGAGTCCTCGAAGCACTCGAATTGAGTTTAGGTGTAGAGGGAACATTTTTTTGGCATGTGTGTACGTGGATGACTTTTCGTGTGCAATGCGCGCTCTTTCGTTTTGTGAGTAGTGGAGCGCATGTGTGTCTTCTAAGCACGTAAATCGCGCTTTAGCGGAGGATGCATTTGTTTTCTGGATTTTCCTGAGAACGAAGCGTGCCGTGTTTCTGGTTTGGCTTGTTTTCGCGCAAATAGAACTAGGATGTGTCAGTGGTGAGCACCAATCATGTGCGAAATCCTCGAACAGTTTTATGTGCCAGGTTGTGGTGCGTGAATGTGCGCAGTGCAACCGACCGAAAGTGCTTTTGTGGGACCGCGCTCGGGTCCATTTGTGCGCGTTTCAACGATGCATCGGAGCTACACGACACAAAGAACACTGTCTCTAGTAACGGATTTTTTTTACTTACTATATGATAGGTGTGTTGCTTGTTTAGAGCGGTGTGCGTATGCATGGTGGCCTGTCGTTTGTTTAGGTCATAATATTCTGGTAGAGTCATACCTCGGCAAAGTTGGCGTGGCTCACTCAAACTCACTCACAATTTTTTTTCCGAATCACCACTCACTCAAACTCAGACTAAATGCTGAGCAGCACATCTGAGCTCGCTCAAACTCAAACTCACATTCAGCGCAAAACTCAGAACTCACTCAGGCTCAAAACTCAAAATTGACTCAGAACTCAAAATTTACTCAAACTCAAAAAGTACTCAAACTCAAAACGTACTCAAACTCAAAATGGACTCAAACTCAACATGTACTTAAAACTCAAAATGTACTCAGAACTCCAAATGGACTAAAACTCAAAATGTACTCAGAATTCAAAATGGACTCAAACTCAAAATGTACTCAGAACTGAAAATGTACTCAAACTCAAAATGTACTCGAAACTCAAAATGAACTCACAACTCAAAATGGGCTGAGAACTCAAAATGAATTCAGAACTCAAAGAACTCAAATGGCCTCACAACTCTCTTGTGCTAGGAACTTACTAAAGCTCAGATGGATACTGATTTTATTAGCATTCAGTGTTTTCAAATTCAGGCTTGGTAAAAATATTACGGGTGCAAATTCGTGAGCTCAATCTCTTGCATTCGGCACGACATGACACCGGAGGTCCTGTGAGGTCGAAAACAATTTTCGTTGCAGATTTAATACAGCTATTCCTGCTGCCCATGATGACTAGCGCTGGTTGGAACACGGAGCCTACATCATGAGTTTGGTACTCCTAATGTAGGCTCCGTGTTCGTGTTCATGACAGAAGCGGTGCAGACTCAATGGTGTGCTGGGTCCCTGGGTCGAAACAAGCAAGATTGGGCGAGGGGACGTGCGCTCACTGCTCCGTTCATTTACGTCGAAGCTGTTTAGGGTTATGGTTCCATGCATTCTTGCTCTGCATCCTGAAAAAACCCCTTGTGTCAAAGCGCACTGTCCCCGCGAATCTCTGAAGCGCGAGGCATCATGCATATACCTTGGCTTTTTTAATGCGTAGCATTCTTTGACGAGTATCCCCTCTTCGTTGCCCGCCAGGATCGTGTAACGCCCTGCATTTACACAAAAATGCAGCTATCATCTAAGTTCCACCTGTAATCATTATAAAAGCGTAAATGTAGAGAATTGATCAAAATAAATGTTAAAAACTAAAACAAAGAAATAAGAAAAATATCCAAAATGGCGAACCGTGTAACACGGGAGTCATGGATAGTCTCAGCTTGAGTTAAAATTTTAGAGAGATGTGGCGCTAAAAAATGTGGGGTATCAAATTGATGGTCTCGAGGAGGGAAATCACGTGAGACAAAAAAAAACTGTCTCGTTGTTTACTGAGGCTCTTGTATCAGTTTTTATTAGCATTTGCTAGGTGGGATGAGCACTAGTAGCTCGGAAAAGCACCACGCTATCGTTGTAAGCAATTACGGCCACCCTACCCAGCTGCTATTACCTTACATCGTGTGTGCGCGCGCGCGCGCGCGCGCGTGTGTGTGTGTGTGTGTGTGTTGCGTCAGTCATCTGTACTTTCATTGTGTTTGACATGTCCTCTTTGCAGAACTTCAGAGCACGAGTTAATTCGTTTCCTTTACATTGTTATCATGTGCTAGTTTTGTAGTTTTGATTTCTTGCGCTTATTTCTTGTTGTAATTAAATCAGTTCGAGCGCACACACAAAGGACGCTTGCTTATTTTTCAGAAGGGTTTTCCTTCTGTCGCATTGTCTGTTTATGTCTTGGTGGCTGTGTTGCCTTTCTATCTCCTACACTCTAGCAAGAAGTTAATGTATCACATGTAATTGGCCAATTCTGGATTCGAGTGCACGTTGGTACACTGTGGGAAGGAAATTACGAACAGGAAACGCGGCCGCAAGGCTTATTCATGAACAAATGTGAAATTCGCCTTTCTGATAAGCTCTGATGCCCCCTGTTACCCATGGTCGGCCACAATTTCCACGACACCATATGTGTCGAAGGATTTTCTTGTTTGTTCGGACGCGGGGAAATGGAGGAAGTAACGTTTGAATGTCCGTTATGAGCACAGAGATTTTGAGTCTGGTGATTGAAGTTCGAGAGCTTGGCATGGCTTTTTTTTACCCCTGGCCCTCCTCCCGGGATGGTTCCTCAATTAAACGTCAATATTTTTATTACTATATACCGCATTGATGGACATCTCTGGACAAGCTTCCGCATTTATAAAGCACAACTTCCTTACGGGTTGGCAAGGAATTTCGGTTAAACCAGACCCAGCAAATAAAGAAAGATACCTTTTGCTATATTCTCATACCTATAACCAGAAAACATTTTTATATTTGTCCCACGTGATCCCCCTCGACGAGGCCTTTATTTTATACCCCACACACTCTAGCAGGATCATATGCAATTCATACCAGTCAAACTAACCATGCCTCTCATGACTGTAACCAGGACGCATTATTTAAATGTCCGACGTGATTCCCCTAACTGAAACCTTTAATTTGACACCCCACATGCTTTAGCGGCCTCACCTTAAATTTAACCCAATCTAGGACTCATAATGACTATCTCATAATAAACACCCCGAAGCCTTTTTTTATTTGCACCACGTTGTTCCCCTCGTCAAGACCGTAAATTTGATACCCTACACGCCCTAACGGGTCACTCCGAATTTTAACAAAATATAAGACTCGCCATGACGATCTCATGGTTATAATCAGGAAGCATTTTTGTATTTCTCCCACGTGATTCCGCTTATCAACACCATTAATTTGATACCCATCACATCCCAGCGGAATCAATTTGAATGTTAAACCAATCAATGACTAACCATGACTATCTCATGAATAGCCATACCGCATTTTTGTCCCACGTGATTTCAATCATCGGAACCTTCACTTTGATGCCCTGCACACCCAGTGGCGTCATTGTGAATTTTAACCTAATTTATGACCCACCTTGACTGTCATGATTTAATCAGGAAGCACGTGATTACCCTCATCGAAACCTTTAATTTGATACGCCACACGCCCTAGCATCATGAACTTAAATTTGAACCGAATTTATGACTAACAATAACTACGTCATAATATAACCATAAAGCATTTTTGTCTCGAATGATTCCCCACATCGAGACCTTGAATTTGATTCCCCACATGCCCTCGCAGCGTCATTTTGAATTTTAACCCAATTTATGACTCATTATGACTGCCTGATGACTATAATCAGGAAGCATTTTGTTTTATTTAGCCCGCGTGATTCCGTTAAACGGCACTTTTCATTTGATACCTTACACGCCTTAGCGTCATCAGTTTGACTTTTCACCCAATCTAATTCGGTGATTATACTGCCTAAAGGGGCGTTGCTCAGTCCATTCAGCTAATTCATTTGAAACAGCAGAAGGGACAGCCCCCGCCCCCTTTTCCCCCGGCTCTCACCTCTTCCTTTGTGACCCCTAGTATATCAAGCCGTTAACAATAGCAGGCGAACAAATAGCAAGCAAGCCCGCCATGCGCTTTCTCACCACCCTTTCCCACCCTCTTAGTGGATCTATCAGGAGCAAAAGTTCACACAACCCTTTTTTATGACCTCAGCAGTCACTTATCACTCACGCGCCCAGCCGCGTAACTTGGTATACAGCAAGTGCTTAAGGTTATAAAAATTCAACAAGAAACTAAAAAAATCAGACAGCCCTTCCCTCCCAACCACTCCTGCGGATCGCGATTGATGCCGTAGCCGCAGGTAACCTGAATTCCGAGACCACAGCGGCGCATGAAACTTAACAGCCAACGATAGCTGCCGGCTAGGCTACTCATATGTAACCAAAATCAAAATGGACTCAAAAATAATATGTACTCAGAACTCAAAATGGACTCAAACTCAAAATGTTCTCAGAACACAAAATGGACTCAAACTCAAAATGTACTCAAAACTAAAAATAGACAAACTCAAAATTGACTCAGAACTCAAAATGGACTCAAACTCAAAATGTACTCAAACTCAAAATGGTCTAAACTCAAAATGTACTCAGAACTCAAAATGGACTCACAATTCACTAGGTCTCAGGCGTACTCAAACTCAATCAGATTCAAACTTAGTCGGGTTCACTCGGCTCAAACTTAAGCTCAAACTCACCTTGCCACACTAGCCTCGCGCTCACTCAAACTCAAACGTGAGTTTGAGTTTGAGTACAAATGAATATGAGTGAGTGGACTCATAAGTCATTTCGCTGACCTCTGGGTAGAGTATTTCTTAGGGGGGAGCAGTGTCACAAACGACCGGCCAGGCCCTCATTTTAGATGCGACTGCATCTCATTCACTCGCCTTGTCCCTGCATCCGCCATGGGCGTTGTGTTGTCGGCCTCCGCCCCTCCTCCATTCTCCTCGCAGTGGGAGCTGCGCTCTCTACCGCTCAGCCCCTCTCCTCTCCGATAGCGAACACTCCCTCGCGAGCGGCATTGGATTGGATTCGAACGGATTCGCTTGGATTGGCCTTGATTGGCTTGACGTGGCTTGGATTGGATTGGATTTGGATTGGATTGGAATAAAATGGATTGTGTTAGGTTGTGTTGCATCATAGCCGCGGCAGACGCACTGGGGCTGGCGCGTCCCCTCACCGTTATGCGCACTATAAAACGTGGTGCCTACGCCGCTCCGCTCCACTGTTCCAGCGCCGTTCCTCCGCTGTCCAACGCTGCAACGTGAACCCCCTATGCGTAGCATCTACACAGGGGTTCCCGCGAGGGGAGGTGGGAGATTTTTCTTATTCATGCGGCGGACATGATGGCTTCCTCGGCGGGGGACGGCCATTTTTGGTCGCGCTTTGGCACCTGAGTCACCCCGTCTGCATTTCGTGTGTTCGTTTTTTAAAAACGATAGTTTTTTAGGGCTACTTAAACCCAGCACTTTTAGTCATTTTGTATGTCTGTCCATTCGACTCGATTCAGCCACCCGGCCAAACTAAAGCAATGCGTGCGCAATAGTCTTATATAGTCACAGCTAAATCAACACGTCTAAGTCAGGTGTAATGTTCAAACCTGTCAACATTATTGAAGAAGAACAAGACATTACGCAAATATAGGAGAACAAATTAATACAGAAGGCATGTTTGCAGTGTTCCTTTATAAAAAATCATACATGCTTGACTTTGGCGAAATTAAATACTTCATCAACTCCAGAAAAAAATTGTCTTTGCCGTCGCCTGCTGTCGCCTGCACCACTATAGCTTCTTGCGGCATTCTGAGGAATCAACTGCCAACAGTTACGAAATGTTTCACTAGATAGGTTCCAAGTTCTGCTTGCAACGCACGTGGAGTAGGGAAACGCGCTTCTATAAACGTCGAAGTAGGGCGCCTCGATTCACGCGCACATTCGCCCTACGGCAGCGTTGGCATCGAGACACTCGGTTTGGAGCAGTGAAACGCGGGAAATTTAAAATGATTTAGGGAAACCTTGGGCGTCTTTACCTTGGGACTAGCGCGACGCAAGAGGAACTACATGACAGGTGAGCGGGAAAGCGAAATGAGGCATTTAATTCGCAAAACTCAATAAAGACTATCGTCTTTTGACGACATTTGCAACGAAAGAAGCAGATACGTGGCCAATTTTTTCCCTGCCTTTCGTTTTCACTGCTCCGAAGAGGACACACGGCCGGGTAGCGGTAGTTCGGCTCGCACACGGCGGTCCCGATTTCTCGGGAGGCGACGTCAGTGCGCCAGGGGGAATTTGTATGGTCGAGCTCGGGCGCCTCCGCTATTCTGGGAAGGCGACGTTCCAATCGGGAAACCAGCCCCGCACTTGCAGGTGCAGCATGTTACAAGGTTTTTTACCACTTTTTTTTTACAAGAAGTTACCTCCGTAGAACCAAGGGAGGGTGAACCTTGTAAAAAGAAAAAAGTGGTAGTAATTCCGTATAAGCATAAATTGTCACATGGGCTCAAAAATGTAGCTGGTAGATTTGGTATAAATGTTGTTTTTTCAGCACTCATTAAGATGGGAAAAATTTGTGGTCGAATAGAAAGAAAATTGGCAGAATCTGATATTGCAGTTAAAAAGAAATGCTCTGTTAAGCACAGGTCCCCTCCAGTCGAGTATAAAACGGGGGTGGTCTATCAAATTCCTTTTAACTGTGGCCACGTATATGTTGGCCAAACCGGTCGTTGCATTATTATAAGATTATTAGAGCACAAAAACTCACTAAAAAACAAGAAAGATTCACATATCACCAGACACTGCTCCTAGCATGGGTGCTTTCCGCTTTTTCATGACACCACCATCCTTTCGGTTCACACTAATCAGATCACTAGGGAAGTTATCGAAGCATTTCACATTAGAAAAAAAAGGCGATATCTGCATAAGTGAGCCGTCGATAGCATTACATAAAAAAGAATTCTTATTTCTTGATAAGTTCGTGACTTAGAGTTTGGTATTACTTTGTAGTGATAATCTCGATGTGTGTCATGTTGTGAGCGCACGTGGGTTTTGGGGACATAGTATATATATATGCGTGTTGCAGTTTATTAAAAATAGTTGTGAGTACAGCGTCGTCCTGTCGGCTTTCTCTCCTAGTGTCCCAATTTTTAAGGTTTTTCGCCAAGATGATACATAACCAGTACCTACTTAGGCCAAGTAGTGATCCCGGATCCGAACTATGGGACAGATATAATTACAAAGATAAAAATGGAGTGCCGTGCATTCGGTAGTCATTCTCAGATAATGAATGGCAGCCTGCCATTGTGTCTGAAGAATAAAGTGTAGGACAGCTGCAGCTTACCGGTACTCACCTACATGGAAGAAATTTGGATGCTCACAAAAAGGTCCAACTGATATTGAGGACGACTCAGGGAGCAATGGAGCAGAAGATATTAGGTCTATCAATGTGGGGCCAGAACGGAGCGGAGTGCGTTAGGAAAGAATTGCATGCTAAAGACATATCAGCAAATATTTAGAAGTAATGGGCGTGGGCAGGGCATGAATAATTTCGTCATTAAGGGTGACAGAGTGGATCCCCAGAGAAGGCAAGCCTGGCCAGGGGCGGGAGAAACTTAAATGAGCAGATGATATCAAGATGTTTGCGGGAGTGAATGGGTCGCAGTTAGCACACGAGCGGTATAATTGAAAATCCATGGAAGAGGGCTTTGCCCAGCAGTGGGCTTAGATAAGATGATAATAACGAACGTATTTGGAATCGCCTCCTCCTTCTTCCAGGGGTATCACATCGGGAGATTCGGGGGTGCCATTGAGTAGGACTTGCAGCGCTGCACGTTTGTTGCGGAATCCTCGATAATTCCATTGCTATATACACAGGGCACTACAGGAGGTTTTCGGGTGGGCCATTCGGAATGAGTGGATAGGAGGCAGAGGCAAGGAGTAGTCGGGTAGTGCTTAAAGATGGGTTTGCACGTGGTATGTTTGCTCGGTGAGGGCGCGGATTATGTCCATGAGGACGCGTTGTGCTCGAAGTTTGGTGTTTCAGTTGTTATTCGATATGGGCAACACGATCTCGGGGGATTGGTAGGGGTATTCGGAAGCTCACATTTTGTTAGGGTTGCGCGGAATTCGAGACGGTTGTAGTGGTTGCGTAGGCTGTACACAGTGCGCTCGAAGTTGCGAATTTCCGCCCCTCAGGCAGGCAACGTCTGGTCGCAGTATACTGTAACTCGCGGAGGATGGGATCGGGAGGGCTGGTAGGAAAGGAAGGTTTGTAGGCTGGAGTGGCTGGTAGGTGATAGGAGCTTACCTGGACATAGGTTGCGTTTGGCTCCTGCGGAGGCCCTGCGTGTGGCGTGTTGGCGTTGCCTCCACCAAATCCGTTTTGTAGAGAGAGGTGGGGGTGTTCCTCGGGGGGGGGGGTTCAAATGTTGATGCTGTTCATTTGAGAGGGGAGGATAGTCCTTCTGGAATGCTTTGAGGGAGGTCTTGTTGGAGGTGACAGTGTTACGTGAGACTGCTTGAAAATGGCTTAACTTCTGGATATCTTGCCCAAAACTAAGGTCTCGGGTGCCCTTTCTTGGGGGTGGTTTGGGTCGGTATCATTGGGGGCAGGCAGGGGATCATCTGGGGTGTGCGCCGGAGGAGAGAATGAAGGAGGTATACAAATATGCTGGTCTGGCGGGAGCAGAAGGTCACATCTTGGGAAGCGTCGGGGAGCATCGGGGTTGGGGTAGATATCCGGTCTCTGCCCGGTGCCCAGCAGAGATGGCGTGCCTCAGTAATGCGCTTGGTGGGGCGACAGCGAAATGTAACCATCTGATGACAGATACAGTAGAGCACTCTTGTTCTGTTAAAGCTGATTTGGAAGATATGCGTAGATTCCATGCGTCTTGCCTCGGTAATTTGTTAACGATAGTTGTGCTCAATGACAGTGGGGATGACTTCTCCTGGTGGTTGGTCCAGTGGTAGCCCGGAGATGACTTCGGCGCATGTGTTTGAAGCAGCTGACACATGAGTGGCCAGGGCATAGGTATTGCCTTCGATACAGAGCGTGGTGAGTGAGGCGTATTGCTGTGCGCGGTCTTCATGACAAGTACCCACTACATTGAAATTACACTGGAAATGAAGCGAAGCTGCTCTTCAAACTGAGGGGTAGCTGCGCTTGCAGCTCGAGAAGATATGCGAATTCCAGGCGAGAACTGGGGGTAAGATTCAGGCGACCTCGTGGATTCAGGACAACCTTTATAACCGAGTGCGACGTTGGTGACTGGGGCGAAACGAACATTTACCTGGGTGGGCCCATGATGTTTCGGATACTGGCGGTGGCGTCGGGAGATTTTGGAAGTGGGGTTGTGGCTCGGTGGTCCGACTGACGGGAAGACGCGGTGTCTACGGCGCACTAGGATCCAGCGGTTGGAGTTGAGGGGGGGGTATTTTTTTTTATTCAAAGGTTTGCCCTGCGGCATAACGGTGCACGACTGATGATTACACGAACAAGTTCGCTTCATGTATAAAGTCCAGAAGTTGCCGATGATTGATGGGGTTATTCAGTGGAACAATCTTTGTCTTCATAGAAAGTGGCGTGCGTTTCGTCCAGTGAGGGTCCCGGTACCGTATTCGACGGTGGGACGTTTGGCATGGCTGGGGAAGTGTTCCTCGTACTTTATTCTGGAGATATCGATGGGATAATAGAACCTACGGTGGTATGCATGGTATCAGTGGCATTCTCGGCGAGCATCGGGGCGGCGACGTCCGCCGCTGCTCGCCCAAGGCTACTGCGGCGACGGCTGTAGCTACGCCGAGTTGAGCCGATGGCTAGGCGAGGCACGTTAGACTGAGGTAGACGACGCGCCTGTGGTAATCTTCTAACGCTGATATCGGGAGTTCGGGGAACCAAATGGCAACGGAAATGGTATCACTAGATGCCACTTGACTCGCTGATAAGGCTGATAGAAACTGGGATGGAAGAGTTGGCTTGTCGCGTAGATACGGCAGGTTTGTTGGAGAGTCCATACGACGTCCGGTCGACTCGCCTGGACCTAGAGTGCCTGTGCTAAACGTGGAAAAGCCAGGGGCGTCCATTTAAACTAGATCGAGAGCCCAGTTCCCGAAGCGGCCGTCTCAGACGCCAAGGGGGGTGTGGTACGCGTAGCTCCACCGAAGGTCGTCTTAATGGGATCGTCTGGTTGGTCGGTGCCCTAACGCAAACGCAGCAAGCATCTCTTAGAAAAAAATAATGCTGGGCGACCGAAGATCTCTTAGAAAAAATGATGCTGGGCGACCGAAGAAGAATTCTACAAAACGGAAAACCCAAACTGAACGCGGGCTTTCTGGTAATAAGCAAGTACACACTTTTCGCTGACTAATCCCAAAAATGGTAACTGTGATACCTAATGTTTTTGTAAGGCTCATCCAAAGGGTGCTCATGGAGGTCAAAGACACGTTGTGATGCTGAAAATGGTGCTTATTACAAGTGAATCTCTTCATTGTACAAATCTAAGTGTTAAGACATACAGGCTTGAAGTTCAAATCATGATTGCAATGGCGTGCGACTTGGTTGATGTGAGCATGCGAATAGCAGACACAGCTGCATTTTTTTCTGCCGTCTGAAGCGTCAAACACGTAAAACTCCCGGGGTTTTCATTCTGTGGCATAAAAGTGCACCAAATTGCAGTCATAAAACATTTGCGTGATACTGCCTCGCCATCGAAAAGTATACATTGTCGTCACAACAGAACACGTGCATAACGAGAAATTCAATGCTGGTCCCGACGAGATAACTACTGCGTACCTAGTTTGGCCCGAACTTTGCCTCGAGTTCATCAAGAATACAACTGTCAAAAGGCCACCGTAAGGGTGAGGAGTTCCGCACGAACCTATACCAAATTTAGCGCCAGGAAACCAAACCATTAAGTTCAGCAGACTTTCCGCAGTCCATCAAACCAACCACAAAGCATATAGTGGTACTAAGCAGTGATCGTCTGGCCCCGTGCAAATTATTGGGTGCAGAAAACAAGTGTGTTGTATTCAAAACAGATTAGTTCACTCTTTAGGCAGTGCTGCACCTACTCTCGAGGAACAGAATCTCAGTGGGCCGAAATTCAAAGCGTCGTCTTACTGCATAGAGCTGTGTTGCCCTTTGTCGAAAAATAATGCATACCGTTCACTGCCCAGCTAAAGCCAAGAGTTTACCAAACCGACACCTATCATACGCCAACGAATAAATCAACGGAATGGCTCGAAGTGCGTTTCGGTGACATCTATTTTTTTACGTGAATGTAGAGCAAAATACGCAAGGTCGAATGCTGCCGTTTTGGAAGTTTGCCTCGACCACGTCCACGCGGGGCTAAGCACAGTGGTTTTTGTGCTTACTTTCAGGCCTAATGGCACTACGCCTAATTGACAGTACTCATGAGAAAATGCACGTCTCACGAAGAAAAATTTCAGGTGATATAAACTCAAGAATTTAGGCCAATAAACAAGGGCAAAAAGAAAGCGCACTTTGTGAAGTGCAAATCAGTAGCATTTATTCTCAAATAAACAATGTAGCCAAGCAAGGGTTGCCAGAAAGGCGCCATCATACCTTTCTTGCAACCGTGCAAGCCTGCTGTGGCCAAACCAATTACTGTTAGAACCATACTCTTTCTGGAATTCTGCTCGCAGGCTGTTAGCAGTTATTCAAACAGCCTATGCTGTATGACCATAATCTCATCGATTAGTTTACAAATGTAACTTGACGAAATTCAATGAATAACCGCATCCTGACGCTGTATATCTGCTCTTTCCCCTCAGTGATTGAAGAGGACCTTTTTCCCAACATAGACCCATCCCTTCTACTTGCGACCATCACAATTTTTCTGGTCACCCTGATCCTCGACGCCATGTTCTTAACTTATCTTTTTCCTCGAGGTAAGTCAAACAATTTGGTGCGCGGAGTATCTCTACAATCACTATCTCGGGAGGGACTCATTTTGAGATTCAAGAGGGCTGGAATGCACTACTCCAATTTGCTTCATCCCAAACAAACAATGCAATCGACTAAAATTTTGCACTTGCATCACGTAATAAAATGTAACCTTGATGTGTTCAACATCCTGTAACGTCGCTCGCACTCCTACCACATTTTGGATGAAGCATGGACCATCACGTCTTCACAGTCCCACTAGAGTAGCAGTCCAAACCCTTTTGAAGGTAAATAAAACACTAAGTAGGCGTAGATTTTTTTATTAGGGAAATCATACCTAAGATGGCGAAATACTCTCTATTGAAACAGCGCTTAGGAAAACAAAAGCCAAATTTCGCGCATATCAATTGACGATACACATGCCCGCTGTGATGCTGTAACCATGCACACTGTTGGTTACTGCAAGCCATTTCTCACCAAATGTCTTTTGGTAATGTAACCATTATTGTCTGGAACACATCATATTTAGGATTATTCCAGGCTAACTATTATTGGCAGCCACCACTCCACTTCAGCGCAGTGTAAGGCGAATTACTGTTGGTTGTTACCTATACCAACTCATTCAGCCATAGGGTAAGAGACTGATCGCTGATGGTTGCTGACCCTTTAATGGAAGACTGGAGCACCCCCCCACCCCCAGGAATTACAGAGCTTGGTCTTTTTTATCCCGTCAATATAGTGTCCTGAGTTGTATGGCAGAACAATCGCCACGTGTCATGAATGCGTAACTGCAATTAGCAGCCTCGCGCATTTGCATTTACGCTCTTCGATCTATACGTGAGTGTGCAGAGGTTCGAAAGGGGCATATGGGCCATAAACAAACTCCTACGGAGGTCTCGCGCCTTTCTGAGTGAAGGAGAAGTAATCCTGTATCAAATGGCTGGAGGTGACTCCATGTTTTCAGGCAACGGCGAAACAGAACCTATTACACTCTGATGCATGCTTCGCCCCAGGAGGCGACACAAAAAGACCGGGTACAACAAAAATACCCTGCACTACATTAAAAAGTTAGAGACGGTTTGCGGGTGCCTAAAGCGATTAGAATTGAACATGCAATGAACATGCAATGGGTCGGCGGAGACTGAGATGCGACTGTTCGATAGACCTCATGTAGAGCCTTCTTGCTTTCGGGCTAAGAATACCACTGACCGGCGGTGGCTTCTCCATCTGTTAGCAGCCTCTAAGTAACACTTTTAAGTGGCTGATGACTGTGCCTGTTGTCTGGCAAGTTCTGATCCAGTCTGTGCCGCCCGCTAAGCAGGCGATTGTTCGGGCTCGAATATGTAAGGCGCATTGCAGCTATGCAAGCTTTTGTCAGAGAAGTTCTGCGTTGCACCCAATCGCGGAATGGAGTCGATAGAACACGACTTCAAATCTTCACCATTTGGAATCCCGTAATGACAGATTTTTTTTTCTAACAAATTGTACCGCGCTCCAGTAACGACGCAAGAGCGCGCGAAAAATTACTGATACTTGGAACGATGCTTGATTGGAAAACAGTGAATGTCATGGAATTGTTACCCCGTATTTTTGTAAAAAAATATCTCTTTGTACAGAAGCCCACCTAGTATTTCAACAATATTGTTCTGGTGTTTTTGGGTGTGTCAAGTTTACATTATTGACGCTGGCCGATTGTAGAGCGCCTGACAAGAACAAACTCTTGCTATTCATGGTATTCGGGATTTGAAAAAGCAGCCCTGCTTTCTCGCGGACCTCTCTTTGAAAACGCTCGCCGTGTGGAAGACCGTTTTGCTGAATAAGTTCTTCGGGAGTATACTGAGGCTCCCACATTCAATATGACTGCCCAATTTTTTGAGCTGCACATATACATTAGCTTGAAATTTCTAAATCTTCCCCGTGTGCGTAAATGCCTCATTATGCAGAAAGCAAAAGTTTGAATCTCGAACATAAACATTATTGCTACAAACATACTTACGTTAAAAAAGCCAGTGCGTATACACCTCCTAATTGAAGAGACTGTATTTCGCCTTTCACTGTTGCTCCAATCGGGGAAGAACAGCACATAACTAAGCAAACAAAGGTGAGAATACAGCACTATATGTGTTTTGTGGCAGTTTCCTAATAAAAATAAATAACTACAAATAACGTAATAAGCTAAACCCGACGGTTTGCATGCAAAAATTTGAAAAGCTTCTTTATGGGTAATATTAATCAATACCTTAGCGCGTGGCCTGCCGGCGCTTTATATTTAACGATAGCCATTATTATGTAGTAAACGAGGTTCATCCAGTAGGTTCAACTGCGCTGCCTCGAATGCCGAAGAGTGAGGTCCCCCATAACGGAACAAACCGAGCGTTGTGAGTGGCGCAAAAACCAAAAAACCTGGCAATGCTGGGCGCGTGCTTTAGGAGCTGACACAGCTTATATATGTAATAAAACGAGCATCTGAGTCGGTTGTGCCAACAATTTCGCCTTGGGCTACGGTGGAACCGAGGAAACCTACAGGCGTCGCTCCCCCTTCCCCAACTCAAGTCACTTCAAGCAGTACACACAATATGGATACGTGCACTATATACTGTAAGTCCCTGAAGAAATATTGTCGTTGCCTATTGATAAAATCGCGTTGAAAAACCGTTAAAACAGGGCGTCCTTCTGCAAGATTCATACATTTAAAAATAAATTGCATACAGAAAAGTTGCAAATATTTGGACATAAATTGCAGATAAAAGGCAAATAAATTGCAAGGGACCAGCGCCTGGCTTCCCGGGAAATAGCGGTTTCACATTGGCGCTCTCGTTGCCCAGCGGTACTGCAAAATGTGTGAAGAAAAGCTGCTTTTCGAGCCATGGTATACTTGGAGAGAGATTAATCGCCTTCAATATTATCAATACGTTTATTACAACTTTTTTCGCAGCTCTGCATTCTGTGTTATGCCTCTTGTCCTAATTGAGCAACATGTCACCAACGACAAACGTACCAGACAAGATTTACTCTACACTTACTCCGTGTTTACGAATACGTCGTGTCTCTACACCAAAGTTTTAGGAGATGCTCCTTTAATTGCTGACATGAGGCTGCGTGCGGAAATACGCCGGCGTAAATACGCCAGCCGAAGGTCAATACTATTTACTGCGCTTTAGCACGAAGAATAGAGTCTCAGGTGGCAGCATCCGAGCTGGCCGAAATTACAAACTGTGACCACGCCAATATCTGTCTTAAGCGCATTGTCAACAAAGCGACCCTAAAAAGGCTACGGAGCGTAACTCTGAAAAATTTACACATGGAATAAGTAACACTTTTTTACGGTGTGCTGCACTCCTAACATAATCTTTGGACCGTCACGTCAACGAACCGGCTGAGAGGAGGCGAAGGCTAATGAGGAAACGCGTTCTGCTCCACCTTGGAGCTTTAATAGCTCATTACCAAAAGAAAACAACGTTTTGTTCTGTTAGATGTGCCAATAGCCTTTTAAACATCTATTGTGACGCAGACTACCTCTCACCAGTCAAGACAATTTTGGTGTCCGCGTCAGCAGGAAACTTCCAGGCGAAATAAATCACTGGCACGGCCAGGAGGCGAACCTGGAACCGCAGAGACGAACGAAACGAGCGCGTGTCGTCTTGCCGATTCAGCTACACCCAGACGAGAAGACGGGCAGACAGACGGTGTACTCAAGAAGGAGAGCATCCGGTCTAGCCACTACGCTCATTCAAAGCCCTGGTGTGAATTGCAAACGGCTAAATACAAGATGACGAAGTTGTCGTGGGTTGAATTAGCCGCGAACTGAACCGAGTCTAGGGAGGGGAAGAGCAGGGAGGGCGCTGTTTGGCGGCGACGCGTGAAACAAGGGTGAGGGGGACAGAGTTAGCGAAATTTCGGCATAGCCGCGCGCGCCACCCACCTCCTGACCCTTCGCCAGAAGTTCCTCGATTATCTTTCCGCCGTCGCTGCTGCGTTCGGACGCCGCTCCGCGCCCCCCCCCCCAAATTTACGTAACAGTGGCCGGAGCCTCTGGTTTCACTCGTTGTAGTGCCACGCGCATGTGAAGTCAAGTGAGATCATACCGATATTAGTGTTGGGCATCGTTTGTACTTCGCAATGAAATAACCTTTGTAGCGGGGATTGGAGACACAATTTTTTAGACCCTAGACCCTAGACACAGTTCTGTGTATAAGGAGGAAGCTCTTCATATGCGAAATGGACGCTGATAACATATGTATGAGTACCATAACAAAAATACACCAAACACAGTCATCGAATTCAATTTCAATGGCCACTTGTCTGCCGCAGGTTCCTTCATACACCTTGTACTCTTCCTAATGTTCTGGGAGTTTCTGGCTCTAGGGAAGAAAGGTACCTATAACATTCTGCAACTTCGAACAAACTGGGAACTGTCCATCGCCATTATTCCCTTTTCTGCTATGGCAGAAAGCCTACGTATCATCACTCTACAGCAGCTGCATGGAGGTCAGTACATGTGCTTCAATGTTCCACCGTTACTTTGCATGAATGGCCACATGCCCTTGATCAGGCCGTCCTCTTACACACCCACCTTTAAATTATCATTTTGAAGATCCCACTATATGAGCCTGTTGTACTATAGAGCGCATTTAAACATCTCCGCTACGGTAAACAAAAGTGTTTATTGACTGATTTCACTTTGAAGGCTTGGAGAACCATGTGATACTCCTGGACATACATTTGCCGAGAAAGTATATCAGCCAATCCTTTGGATTCAAATAAACCTATTCTGTAGTAAAGTATTTTTTTTTTGCTGGGAATAAAGCTACCTCTTGCCAAGTTTGCAGAAAAATAGCCCGAACAGAATGACTGATTTGAACATCACACGTTACACATTCACGAAACCCACAAGTTCGAGTGTTAGTTCCTGCAACACTTTAAAACAGGTGAAAACACACAATCGTATTCAAGTTGTTTGCGGGTGATGGTATCATTTAACAGAAATATTTTGCGAAAGTGCCACAAGCGTGACAGTAATCGTGTGCTTGTAATTTTGACGTGTAACCCTTTGGGGAATGTCGAAAAGGGCCTTAAAACAGGCCGCATTCTGCTGGCACAAATATCGGATAATATGTGTACCTAGGCCCTTAATAAAAGTCCTGTTTTAGGCATTATTATTTTACATTTCCTTCACAAGAATGCTCACTGGCCCAGAACACGGGCTTTGTGCAATACAAAAGCTTTCGTACCACAAAATAAAATGAAAACCATCCAATAAGCATTACGCTTCTTGCAGGGACTTTATATATTCGCTGCAATCTTGAATATGTGGCTACATCATTAGAACGAAAATATGCAGAAGCGGTTAGTGGTGGCAGAAAATTCAGTAAAATTGATTGTTTTGAAAATGCGTTCAGCAGGAATCTTTTATTTTTAATGAATGTTACTTAGATTCCCTATTAAAATCACGTGGGAAGTCTATGAACTTTATTTCTTGCATGACTGCTGAAAACAGGTGAACTGAATTATCTCGAATACTAGGGAGACATAGGAGCTCAGTAACTTACGTTTTTGTCCGTACTGCTGCTTTGAAAATCAGCTATATTTCCCCTCATAAGAGATCACAGAGATGCTTATTACAATATACTGTTTAGAAGGGAAATTATTTCTATATGGCGACACGTGATTGTTACGGGTTTTCTTGCGTGTATTGAACGCATTAGGTTTTTCTCAAATATTTGACGCAGTTTGCAACATTCCGTTTCTGTGACGTAGTCTTGAGTCTTTCTTGTACTGCCCCTCAACCTAGCCCAAGTTATGGCAACGAGTATTCATTCAAATTATAAGCAACATACTTTTCACACCTTTCCTTGCCATGCCATTATTTAGGGATGTGCCAAATTGTCACTAACGTTTTGTAAGTTTGCGGTGCAATTTCGAAAACTTCCATCATGTTTCTTGGCTGACCTGCACTAGTACACTATCCTGCGCTGCGGTATTGAATGTGGCTTTGGTCAATTTCAGTAGTAGTCAGGTAAATTCCAGTGATGCGTCCAATGACCTGGTTCAGAATATAATGTACAAAGCGTAACGTAAAGACTTTTATTACCACCAAAAAGTCTCGCTGCATCGCCATTTGCTTGATACAGCACCCCCCTGTGTGGGGGCATCATTGTATCTCTGAATATTTAGGTGGCTACCGCATGGTGCTGCCATGGTGCATAACAGGCAACATGGAAATGAGCGGTAACGCACTTTTCTGCTGGGGAGCTAGTGTTGTTACCAAATGTTAACCTTATAGAAAGACTACGACGGCGCCGCAGAATTGCGCTACCACAACACGGGCAGCGAGGCTGGGGACATAACCATCATCATCTTTCGGATTGTGGTAGCTGCACAAAGGTCGCCCCTAAACGTGCGCTTTTCTAGCCCGCGTTTGCCTCCCGGTTTTCAACAATTTCGTGTCTTGACCACTATAGAAAGAAGACACGGTCGAACACACTTAACGATGAAGTAAATCCACCGAAGAGGACGCACCGGACTCGAACAACCCATCGCATCAACTCCCGCCAGAACGCCATCTCCGCGTACCCGATGCCATCATGGACCGTGTGAAACGAAAGCTTTCTGCGCTCTGTGCCTAAATTACAAGTGTAAACAACGGAATGAAGGCCGTGGTGCAGGCGATCCTACTATTTATCAGTGAGCAGATTACACCACTAAATACGCGTATTTTCAATGAGTCTTATAACTCGTAAAAACAAGGAGATTGAGGATCACGTCCCGGATGAGGAACTAGACGACCAATTGGCAGCCGTACACCACTACCTTAAAAATATGGGACACATGGCCTCCTCCACCAAGCCATCTTGCAACCGCGTGCCTTCTAATGGAAAATAGTGAAAAACCGGCTGCAACCACACGCCTAGAAAAAGTCAGCGTCGTTTCGCGAAGCTTAAAATTCAAATTCCTCATGAAGAATTGATTGAGTGGCTCTCATTTTAGTACCGATTCAAGTCGACGATACATAAGGAGTCACCGCTAGCAGAAATGACAAATTCAAGCACCTGCGGAGTTTTCTGAAGATGTTAGGCAAAGGCTCCTTCAGCTGCTTATGGGTATTTAATGGGAGCTATTCGTGGCTGTTCAACTGCAGCAGCAGTGATTTGGAGAACAAACCCTGTTAATTAAGGAGCTTAGTATCAAATTGCTAGACTTTCTGTGACGACTCGAATTTTCTTCGAGGATCCGTGTACGGATTAAGGCACATGTTAAATCACTAGGTAATTTTGGGTGGACACATCGAAAATAACGCGAAAGTCTTGAATGCTGCTCTAATGAAGATATTGCTATGAGGCATCGCTTTCAAGTTCACCCAGCTAACGTAAATAAAAAATCGTCAGAGTGAACAGGAGGGGAATGGCGTGATGATACCTCATGGTTTCTTGAAGTGATGAACCAAGAAGTAGTGTCGGTAGTTTATTTTTATGATGCCTGAATAAGCAACTAACGAGCCTAATAAACGAAAGCAGCAGACGTGTTTATACGAACGTCCTATAATTTTATATTTTCTGCAGAAAATCTGCCATGTGTGTTCTGATTCTTTCTCACTCTTCTTTCATAAAGTTCCAGCACGCCCTTGTGCGTAATCTGAGCCTCTTCGCAACAACAGGTTTAGATTTAAAAACGTTATCAACATCTTGTTTTTTTATAAGCGCCAGTGCGGCCGTGCGTTTTGGGTAGCACTCAAGCAAAGCGAAGGCAGATAACGTCCGCGACAGGGTGACCACTGAAAACTATACTCGCGTAATCGTGTTGCTGTTTCGATAGTGTAGGAAGGTAAACCAGCTCGCTACGTGCATTGTTGGTGAAGTTAGAGCCAAAAGTCCAATTGTAAAGAGCCACCGTACGTTCGAGAAGGTTCCATTCAAGCCAGACGTGTTTATACGAAGCTAAGCGAATTTTCACAGTTCGTAAGAAAACCTGCCATGCAGTTTCCCATTCATTTGCACACCTCTTTTATATAGTTCTTTAGCACGTTTGCACCACATTTGAGCCTCCTCGAAACAATAGGTTTACAGTTTTAAACGTCTTCTTTTATGTAAGCACGGGAGCGGCCGCGGCCGCTGTGTCAAACGCAAGCAAAACGAACCTAGCTGACTTCCCCGACAGCGTTACCGCCAAAACAACATACTTGCCTCATCGCGTTGCTGTAGCGGTTGTTTGAGAAGTTATATCAGTTTGCTAGGCACATTTTGGTAACGTTACACCCAATAGCCAAAATATGCACAGTCACTATTTATTCTTTTCATTCATTGCGCACATGTTTGGAAGTAGGTAAGCGAGGTCAGCTTGAATCTGTCTCGCTTAGCGTGAACTGAGAAGCTCAGCTTCTCTTTGGCTAACTATCTTTCCGTAGCTGTACTCCAGAGTATGAATGGCGCTTACATTTACAAATCCCAGACGTCAGTGAATATCATCAGTAAGCCAGCATGACAGTTTATCCCCTAATAACGGCTGGTATAGAAGCAAAACCCCCAAACGCTGGCTCAATATCACTGCAGGAGTGCGCAGCGGCAATGTCGTTGGTGCGAACTTCTCTCGCTCTATTGCTCTTTTTTGTCTGGCTCCCTGTGCCGAACTTCTGCAATTATTGAGGGCCGCTTGCTGCGGAAGCAACGATGATTACAAGTACCTACGTGGATACACTAGAAACGTTCAACCATGGTACGAAGGATCTTAGAGTCATAAACAGCCATCCCTCACGAGAGAAGGATCTGGCCACCCTGGTGTAGTAGTTGGCCACCACCTCACATGAATAATTAACTCAACTCTCGGCCCTCAGTACCTAGGAGCTGTAGAGCACCATCCCACGGTGGCGGTCAGAACAGCGATACAGCAGACGGTGCTAAGAATATCTGGGTCCGGAGAGGCCCCGAGTGGGACTTTACCCTGGCAACGTGCAACGCACGCACTGTCTAGCGAGGGAAGCTTTGCTGTACTGGTAGAGGAGGTACCGGACATTAAGTGTGATATTATAGGGTCAAGCTAAGTTATAAGGCAGGAGAAGGGTTCATAGAGCTCACTAGTGGGGATATTCCATGATACAGAGCACCCCAAGAAAACAAAAAACTTGAGGTGCGATTCTTTTTCCACAAAAAAATGGCAGAAACCTGGAGGAGTTTTGAGAATTAACGAGAGAGTATCGTCTTTTGTGAGAAAGTTAAACAAGCGGTATAGGATAAAGATAGTAGAGGCCTATGCGCCAATAGTCAGCTATGGTGATGAAGCTGTAGACTGCTTCTACGAGGACGTCGAATAAGCAATAACAAAGAAAAACATGCAGTTCACGATTGTGATGGGAGAAAATTACGCAAAGGTCAGTAAGAAGCAGATGGGTGATAGGTAAGTGGGAAGCTTTAAAATAGACAATCGCCGCAGTCGAGGAGATCTAATAGTCGAATTTGCAGAGAAATAACGTGAGGTGGACGAACGCATTCCCATAAAAACGATAGAATGAAAAAACTAATAGGAAAAAACGAAATTGACTTCATTCTAAGTGACAACCCTGCTATCGCGCAAGACGTAGAGGTGCCAAGTAAGATTTAGAGCAGCAATCAAAGGATGGTTAGGTGGAAGCTAAAGATTATTCTAAAAAGAGAAAGAACAACACTCGTGAAAATTAAGAACTCCCGCATGAAATCCGTCAGAACCAGATTGCACGATTTTAAAATAACTCTTCAAAACAAATTATTGTTTTTGAACAAGCAAAACGAGGTTAGTGTACACAGGACAAATGACAACCTAATATTGATACTCAGTGAATCAGCAACGGCTGTGGGAGAACCATCATCTAGGGCAAATACTAAAAAACTATCGAAGACAACGAAAAAAATATTTTCCAAGCATAACAACATCAAATGGTAAAGTACGGTGGATCAAAATGAATTATCCAAGCTGTCGAAACCGATTAATAAAATAAAACAAAGAATATTCCTGTATATACCCCGGCAGTGATCGAAGAAGCGCCGCAAAGGGAGGGAAGCTTGAAAACAACTAAGAGAAAGCTAGCTATGTGCAAGGACAAGATGTAGGGACACAGAGAGCCCAGAAACCTTACGCACAACTTCGACGAGGTAATTCAGATAGCAGAACGATTCTACAGAAGACTATGCCAGCGACGTTAGACTGGAGGTAACTACTGAGAGTACAAGTTCAACTTGTGATGTTGGACTAGTAATTAAAGAAAAAGTTAAAAAGGCTCCTAATAGCATGAAACTAATAAAAGCTGCAGGTGACAATGGCGTAACCGTAGATACCTTGAAGGGAGGAGAATTTGTACTGTAAAACTTGCTGTCCTTTTGCGGAATGCTTGAAGACTGAAAAAGTGTCCATAGCCGGAAAGACGCAAACTTTATTGCGGTTCATAAGATGGAAGATCCCAAGTGCCTCAAGAATAACAAACCCATCACATATGCCAAACCTCAGTTGTTTAAAAAGCTGTTTACCGAAGTTATAGCTAGCCGCATAGGTGATATCCTAGATTTCCATCAGTCCAGAGTGTAGGCTGGGTTTAGGAGAGGCTGCTCAATCATAGGTCACATATTCTTCGTCAACCAAGTGATAGGAAAATCCGCAGAGTGCAATAAACCCCTGTACATAAATTTTGAAAATTACGAGGGAGCGTTTGACTCTGTACTCACCGCCGCCGTTTTAGCAACAATAAAAGACAACGAAATAGAGGAAACCTACATAAGTCTCCTAGAAGACACATGGAAACAATGCACGGGCAAGATGCCCCTTCACAAGGAAAGCGATGAATTTCCGATTCGAGAGAAAGCAAGACAGGGAAATACCATCTCTGGAAACCTTTTCGCCACCGGTCTGGAGGGGGTACCTAAACAGTTTTAGTGGGAAAACACATTATTAAGAATAAACGGGGAATACCTGTGGCATTTGAGGTTTTCGGGTGACATACTCGTGCTGACTGATGCTGCAGAACACATGCAAAAATTGCTTGAGGAACTACAATCAGAAAGCACGGCCGTGGAGCTAAAAATAAATATGAATAAATATAAAAAAATGAGGAATAAGCATGCCAAGAACGTATTCTTCTGCTTAGGAAGATAAACGCTATAACTACCTGGGACAGATGGATAGTGCTGACTCTAACCATGAGAGAGAAATTTGGCGCAGAATAGGTACGGGCTGAGGAGCACTGGTCAAGCACCGAAAAATAATGAAAAGTAAGCTCCCTCCGTCACTCAAAAGAAAAATCTACAACCAGTGCATACTGCTTGTGATGACATGCGGAGTTGAAACTTGACGCCAAGCTATACAACTAGAAAGTAAACTTAGGCCGGCTCATCGAGCCATGGAACATATCATGTTAGGAAAAACACTCAGGGACAAGAAACGAGCAATATGGAGTATAGAACAAACTAAAAGCGACGAGAGAATAGTTCAAATAAAGAGAAAGAAATGGACTTGGGCTAGTCATGTAGTCATACAAATGGACAACAATAAGGGTAATAGAGTGGATACGAAGAGACGAATACCGAAGAGGAAGGCCAATAACAGGATGGAATGACAAAATACGCAACTTCAGCTGTAACCTGGGGACCCCATTAGCTCAAGGAAGTAGCGGTTGGAGGTCAGTTTTAGATGCCTTCGCCCTGCACTGGACCTGAAAAGGGTGATGATGATGATCGAATTCGATTGTTCTACAAATAATTACGCCGAGCACAAGTTCACTCAAACTTTTGTTTCCTGACGAAAACCGGCGTCGCCCATATTTACGTGACATCTGGCGGAGGTGGTGGGAAGCGTTGGTCATCGTGGCTGCTTTATTGATGGCGCCAGTTTTTATGTCTTCCTTCTTCATTTTATTCTGCAATAGCCTAAAATCTCGTCGGTCGCTTTGCTGTCGGCGGCAGGCACGAGTGGGGCTTGGTTGGTGACCTGAAGAGAGTTTAGGGTGCATGTACCCGCACCTCTACCTTCAACCGAAGGAAGACCAATGTGTGGCAAACGCTTTACTACCACTGCGGCGAAGCCAGCCACACCGACAGACGCTGTTTATGCAATCGACTCGGTGGGCGAGGTTTCCCTACCGACGCACCTCGTCCGTTGCCCGGATAGCGCCCTGATAATATCGACGCTTAGTTATGCCCGCAGGAGCCGAGGTCCAGCACGCTACAACCGTTCGTTGCCACCCCACGCGTACGTATCGGTGAGCAGCCGCAGCAACGCTGACAATGCACGAGGAAGTTCCGCCAGGCGAGCAAGGTGAAACGAAAAGCAGCAACTTCGGGAGGTGGAAATGCACTATTGTTGACAAAAAAAAACCCCGACACAACGGCACACCCAAGACCAAGAATAACGACGTGCCCTCAGCCCGAACTAGTTTTAACCCACTTAGCCTCCGCTCCAAGAGCGTCCCCCATACCAGGTAAATATCACAACATCCTTATTCAGAGTTATTGCCTAACAAGTATATTTTAAAGCAAAGCAGTTTACCTCTACTCCTCAAGGGTTCTTTCGAGACCGTTGGTGTCACCAGAAAACGCCATAGAACTAATAAAAGCATTTACTGGCACCGCCGGGAATTGAACCTGGAACTAATAGACTAACAAAGCGAGAGCCCGTTGTCCTACCAATTTAGCTACGAGCCCACGCGAAGACGGGAAAAACAGGTGGTGTACTCATCAAGCACATCTACGGGTTTACCCCCTGCGGTCTCGCTGAATGCTACGTGAAAGTGTCACGCGAACCCTCATGCCTGTGTAGCAGGCCTGTGCGCACCTTGCTCACGTGCTAAGAGTTACAAAAATTAAAGGAAGGTCACATAAATGCATGTAATCTCATTTATATTACGCCAATGTGCTAAAGCCTGTGACCTCCAGTGTTCACGTAAAAACATCACAGCTCCTTGTCCTCAGCCCTTACGCCAAACCAAGGAATACATTCAAATACTCCTTGATGGCCAGGTCATCACTCCAAGTCCCAGCATCAAGATCTTGGGCCTACATCTAGAGGCTAACACCAAGATTGACGTCTCCTCGCAGCTGCTCAAAAATAGCATTATTGAAATCATACACATGATTAGGCGAGTTGCCACCAAGAAGCGAGGCCTAAAGGAATCCGATACGATCCGTTTAATTGAAGCTTTTGTCCTCTCGAGAGTCACTTACGCCAGCCCCCTGTCTTCTGCTCGACAAGGAAGACATAGAATGCTTTATATAACGATCAGAAAGGCAGTCGAGGAAGCCATCGATCTTCTCATGAGTGCCTCCACACAGAGGCTGGTTAGAACGGGGCTCTACAACACGGTGCAAGAGCTGATAAAAGGCCATCTTTCTAACGAGAAGGTCCGACTAAGAACTGCGGTGGGTAACCGCATGCTTCACCAGATTGGCTGGGCAGCCCAGAATGTCACTCCGCGTGACTCTTGGCGACTAAAACTAAAGGTGCTCCCTTTGCTTAGAAATATGAACCCCTCAAAAGACGATTGTCACAGAAGAGCATGGGCTCAAGCACTAAACACCACCCTCGGTGGTGACCATGCAGTTATCTACACAGACGCCTCCAGACATAGAGGGCAGCAATACGCCATCATTGTGGCTACCTCCAGAACCAAACTCCTTGCGTGTACCTCCCTTAGGACCCAAGAAATGACGGCAGCAGGAGAGGAAGCCATCACCTCGACTCTCACTCAACCAGGGGTTCGGAGGGTAGTCATCGATTCCCAGCAAGCCTAATGGAATTACCAGTAGGGTTGGGTGTCCTGACCTGCACTGCCCGTGCCAAAAAACCACTCCCCAACCGTTCCATTCAGCTCATCTGGACACCCTCTCACGCTTCAATGGAGGGCAACAAATACACCCACCGAACAAGCCTGCGCTTTTAACTCGCGTGCTATGGAGCCGCACGAAGACACTCACCCGCTTGTCACGTTCAGGGAGATAACCCAGCATTATTGCCTCATGAGACAGAGCGTACCTTCGGCTTACCCTGATTTTTCCAGAGAACAAACTGCCCTACGGCTCATACAATCCGGGCTCCTTCCCACAGGCTACGCGTCTTCACTTAATGCATCCGAATCGCTACGACACTGAATGTATATTTTGCTCAGAAGTAGGAACACTCGGCCCCGTAATCTGGGTGTGCGACTTTACCCCCTGAGCACCCTCCTCTCTTTCCGTCAACTACCTGGCAAAAGCAATGGCAGATGCTGCTGTCCAGCCCTCTCCACCTACCCAGCTTCAGAGGGTGGACAGAAAACAGACTGTGCGGACTGCATATGGGCCCCACAGGAGAAGGAATCACTCCCCTCGGCAGCACTCTGGGCCATTCAGAAATCTGAACTGAAGTATTTCTTCTTTCTCCTCCTCCTGCTTATCCTCCTCCGCCTCTGTCGAAATCTCGTTGCCTCCGTCCGCGGCGCAGACAGAGAATTCAGATCGTCTAACACTGGGCTGGAGCTTACTTTCATTTTATAAAAAAAGTTTCCACCCTTGTGCTACACCAATGCAAGTCAATCAACCGCCATTCAGGCATCAGGCATTGATTTAACCTCAATAAGAATATCTCTTTGAAGTAATAAATGGTGTGGTTAGGTGCATTTCAGTTTTTTCTGGTTTGACTATTTGTACAGCGATCTGAGTGAATTTAGGTGACGTCGGAAGGGTAATCGTTGTGGGTCCAGTTTACAGCTTTGCTTTCCAACCACATTCACGGGATGGATTGGCGCGATTTTTTGAACCACCACGGGTTGCCTACTGATGCGTTAGGTAGTTGAACGAGTTTTTATAACTCTCGCATCAACCGACAGTAACCAACTGGCTCCATGCCCTCTATAAATTTTGGTGTAAGATATGCCCACAAATGGCCACCATGCCACACGGCGACAGCACGGCTTCAGACGTTTACCTTGTAGCGGCAAGCCACAGTGCCAGCGGCAGCAGCGTGACGCAGGCCCACGGGCGCGCTCACCCGCCGGAGGGCTCGCGCGCCCCTGGCTTCAGTAGATAGAGACCCCACGGCGTTCAGAATAAACCGGCCTTGCTACGTGGTCTGGTCGTCTCTGCTTCAACGCCTCCGTGGCATGCGCTCTACAGTTGGTGACCCGGACGTGATATCCCTCCCAGCGAAGTTGTACAGCCATGTCCAGCAACGACCAGAACCAGCGAGCACCGCCAGCAGCCCGCAACGAGATCGCCGCCCTGGCTATCAACTTGCCACCGTATTGGGAACACAACCCGGCCATCTGGTTCCTCCAGGCCGAGTCACAGTTCGCGCTGTCTGGCAGAACGCAAGTTTCACTATGTCGTGAGAGCTCTACCAGCGACTGCTGCGGAAGAGGTTGCGGACATTCTTGCTTCCTTCATACGCAACCCTCCGGAAACGGCCTACGGCCAGCTCAAAGCCGCGCTCCTCGAACGTACAGCAGCACCTGAGCGCACGTGCCTACAGCAGCTACTTTACACCGAAGAGCTTGGCGACCGCAGACCGAGCCAGCTACTACGGCGCATGACCCAACTCCTCGGCTCAAGTGCCCAATCCACGGACGGCGCATTGCTGCGCGAGCTCTTTCTGCAGCGCCTGCCTGCGAACGTAAAATTGGTCCTCGCCACAGAGTCATCCATGTATCTCCCTTCGCTCATGTCCCTGGCCGACAAGGTAATGGAAGTAGCCAGCACAGCTTCACCTATTGCTGCTGTGACCGCGACGCCAGCATCACCCGCCCCTCGCACGACGCCAGCTCCTGCCGACGAAGGTGCGTCTGCGTCGCCTGGCAGTTTCGATCGCCTGTGCGAACGACTGGAGCAACTTGTCGCGACGACGAGGCGAAACAGCTCAACACATTCTCCCCCCCCGTCACCCCGACGCGACCGCTCGTCTTCCCGACGCCGTGATACTGCTCGTGGACGCAGCCCTACATCAGTCCATGGTGTATGCTTCTACCACCGCCGTTTCGGCGCAGACGCTCGCCACTGCCTCTTGCCATGCTCATGGACGGGAAACGGCCCGGCAGACCGCTAGCGGCGATTAGCGGTTCTGGCCAAATTGAAGAATTTCGCCTACCTACCTTCAGAGGTAGGTTGATAGCACGACAGAACAAGGCTTGGTTACAGCAGATCTGCAGTGAGCAGCAGGCATAGATTTTATTCTTGTTCCTGTTCAAAAAAACCGTTTTTTATAACCACTGAGAGGATAATTAGGAGACCTGGTATATGCACCGGCGTAAGAAAGTGTACTACTGACACGCCTCCTCCTGAAGTTGGTAGCTAGTTCAGGCTGTGAGCAGCACTTCAGAGCCAATTTCGGTACAAGGCGACAGCGGTGGCTCTGTTGCACACGATACGTCTATAACTGTCATCCAGGTTTGATCTCTTCCGGCACAGTGGTATCATAATCCCGGAGCCTCATTCTTCATTCCTCTTCAGCGGTTACCTCAGCCTAACCTCAGAACAAAAAAAACCTTACTGCAACTCTTAAGGCAACACAAAGCTTTTTTTTTTCAATTATAACTTAAAAGCCATTGCGAGTGCTGTAGCTGCAACTAATTAAACTTACTTAATTGGCTCGCACACCTTCACCATCATATTTTCTTCGTTTTCCAGACAAAGTCCGTGAATCCTAGACTTTCTTCATCACCGGTATTTTTCTAGATGCATCAGCGGCAAAAGTTTCGGCTCGTTTACACCAGTACGAGGCATACCACAATGATCTGTTTTGTCTCCGCGACTTTTTATGTTGTCTTGTTGCCGCTAGCTAAACACCTTTCCACTATCCAAGACATGTATGTCCTCATGTATGCGGATGACAATAATATATGTACAGTTCATCCAGGCCTGTCACAATAGGCCGAGTACCTCCAGAAACCGTAATGTCACAAACCATGTTAGAAACCCTTTCTCAAAAGAAGACTTCGGCGCTTCCCGTCGCAAACGCTTGGGACCGTCACTCCGTTACATTATCTCCGATCGCACTGCGGCTCAATGAGTACGCCATTCCCATTGTCGAACACCTTCGGGTTCTGGTATTGGAGATATCGGCATCAAGTTCAGCGGCCTAGTGGCAACGATCTCCTCCACAGAAAGCCGGAGAAATGCTCCACCTTGTTCGCCGCATTTCTGAGAACTCTGGCGGGGCTTGCCTGACGATTGCCCGTCTTCTAGGGCGCTCCGTACTACAGCCAAGGTTGGCGTACCAGGCACAGGTACTGGCACATGACGCAAGCGGTCTGGAATCGGCTGGAGACGATTAACAGGACTACTATGCGTGCCATTACTGGCCTCATAGCCTAACGCCAGTTCCACAGCTCCCCTTAGAAGCCACACTATACACGCTAGATGAAATCATTCATCAGCCTCACTCCGCATGCCTGCTTAAACATGGACTGGTTCCAGAAGCAGCTGCTCTTGCCACGTACATGGCAAGCCACCTGATACAGTGTCATCCTTTTTCGCCCATACCTGCCGTGGCTGTACCATCGAGTGATTAACAACAAGTCTCAAAAAAGGCTTCATGTCCGTATCTATCGCCTTCACCAGACCCAGCAGCTATCCTTCATGTCCTGACTGGGTGCCTGACGTAAAACCGCTGGTTGTTCAGGCTTTTGTGGACACAGGGCATACGACTGCGTAGTCACCATGGCCTTGACGTTCCCCTCTTACCCTGCCCTAAGCCAGAGCTTCTCGTACGAGACACTCCGTGCACTCCCAAGCCTGCTAGCAGAATGTACTACCATTCGGGATGGTCTGGAGGTGCTTGTACTGACATTGAGTAGTGGGGACAAGCTGGAAGTTTATACTGACTCAACTGCAGCGATTCAGGATTGGTGTCACGATTTGTGCTGTAAAAGCCTGCCGCAAGCACTCAAGCGCTTATGGACGCTTATGGATGCCCTGTCTGCGTTATGGTGATTCGCCGGGACATGCTTCCTGCTAATATAGCGGTACATCGCGCCTTCCACAGAGACCTCCACGGCCACTACCACTCCTTCCACTATCCATCACAGAAGAACTGCTGGTAGAAAAGGAAACCCCCTGCCGCACCGCACCTGCTTTTCTTCCACCGCGTGGAACTCACCTCTACCAGTGGGATCGATTGTTGCGAGGAGCTCGTGATGCGAATGCTTTGTCTTGGGGTGGCGGTATCCTCCCCAGCAGTTAGGCGCGCTTGGGTTGCCAGTTACCTAGCGGCGTTTGTGGACACCTACCCCTTCAGTTTGCCTCGTGCGTAAGGAGCTGACGTTGATCCCCTGCTGTGTACTTGCAGATGTCTTAGAGACGCCCGAACCCGCAACCTGCGAGGCACAGGGCTCCATCCTGGGAGACCCCCAGATCTGAAGCGCTGGATGGGGCCCCAGGACCGGTATCTTAGATTTTGGTGGGAAACGGGTGCAGTGGTATACCTATGACAACGTTTTTATGCTATAGGGCAATTTGTCGCAAAAAAGAAGTTACAAAGCTTTTTAACGTGAACGCGACATAATAGGAGGACACGTACATCGAATGCTAGGCGCGGCGTTGCTCGCCCAATATTGAGTTGCTGGTGCCTGCCCGTCGTGTTGATTTGGTATAAAGATACTTCTGTCTGATTCTCCCAGAACTACAGGCAGTAAAACAAGATAATTCCAAAGGCGTGCGTCCCATGACCAGCACTGATGATGTTGGTTGTTCTGTAAAGCGTAAAAAATCTTTCCCTTAAAGATTTGTGTGTGCTTGTGCCAGGGTGTAGATATGTGTGTGTACTGCACATTTGTACTGAAACGTGCTGAAATAGAATAGGTGCCTGTTGCAAAATTGGTCTCCCTTCAAACACTTTTTATAACAGATAGCACGTTCCTGGCAATTATTCTGGAAACATCATAAAACATTGCCCAATCAGGTAAACGGCAATGATGCTCTGTTTTTCGTGGTTCAGTATAGAAAAGTTCAAATCAGCTGCAATTCTGTAGTGTTCTGCGAAAAAAAGCCTCAATAGGAATATGCCTTCAAAGTGGATCTTGCACGATTACTATTTTATTTAAGAAATACTGCACGCAACTGATTATACCTATTGGTTTCTCGCAGGCCGAGCCGACTGGGATTTGGTCAATAGACGGTTCCCTCACAAGGACAATATTACCATTCTCAATATTTGGGTGGCGGTGCTGTTAGCGACTACCATATTTGGGGTCTTCACATTGTACTTATATAGTGTGGTGACTCGGGTGGCAGCAAAGCTGCAGTCGCAATGTTTTTTTCTTTTGGTAAGCATTGTGTCATCCTGGATATAACACTCAGCGACACGGAATTGAACTGCATGATAATTCTAAGTTGTGTCCGTTTCGAAAGTGCCCTCTTCATTGAAGCCTGATTGGATTAAAACGTGCAATACCTATCGGACGCTACACAGCCGGGGCGTAGCTTTAGTTCCTAAGCACTACTCAGAAGGTCTGCAAGAGAGTATGTTACACGAGCAGACAGTCCTCAGAATTTCTTCCCGAGTGCGTGTATGCTGGTCAAGCTTTGCTAGTGCATACGATATTAAAAACAGGAGCATACGTGTGCAGGTGTGTGCGTTTGCGTACGTGCATGTCGAAAACTACAAAAAGCATTGTTGCAACCAAAGGTGAAAATGGTTTGTACTAACGTAGGCTCTCTACACAGGCGATTGTGACACTAGCAGTAATAAATACTGCGTGTTTCTACAAAATTGACAAACTCAGAGTTCAATTCAAGGTCCTTATGAGCAGAAAATATTTGCGTTTTTCCTGCAAACCAGCAAGGTTATTCTCGCCAGCACTAGTCGGAGATATAATCACATAAACCAGTAGCGAAGAAAAAATCCACGCCTTTGTGGAAAGAGCGTTCATTGTGCCAATCTCTTGCTTTGCAGTAAACTAGGTAGAACACAAGCATCCAGGAAGCAATCAATAAAGCGACGTTTAGGTTAATGTGCCGGCGGTGCATACGACAGGCGTTCAATGTCCACACGTTTATCTAGGCAGATCTTGCATTTGCAAACATCCAATTAGATACAGAACATCGTCTATCCAACAACAAGCATAGTGTGTAGACCTACTAAACTTCTTCTTTTTAGGAACAGCCATTTATCATTGGGCGGTGCCAGCTGATCTATGACTGCGCAGTCGACATGAAAAGGTAAATGCGCATGCGGAGCACTGTCCACAACATGTCGTGATCCTAATATAGGTTAACGGATGAAAACATTTATAGCCACAAAGCTGCACTCTCTTCATCACACCTATTGCCCTTTCCTATTACATTCAATCTCCGCCATGGCGTTAGAAAGAGAGAGGTAAAGTTTATTTTGAGGAAGGGTCTCGAGGACAATTGAAGTCCGGATGGCGGTGGCATGTACCGCGCTGAAAGCCCGCCCCCTCCTAGACGTCTTCTGTTTGCTTAAATTGGTGATCCTGTGGTGGTCTTTGGCTGGTGCCTTCCGGCCCCCAGTTCCGTCATCTTGACCAGGCGGACCTGTAGGTCCGGGTCGGGCTGCGAAACGAGGCCTCCCACCTCTCCTCAGAGTGTATTACAGGAAAGGGTCCTTGAGGCATGCCTACTAGATATGGGCCTGGTTAGCATGGGCGCCACATAAGGGGTACGCCGAGGTTGGATAAAGGCTGGGATAGACACAGCTTACAGTGGCCGGATTGGAAAAGACTCCCGTGGGGCGTTGGGGACAGACGTCATTTTGCTCTAAAGTGAGTGCTATGTTCGCCCGAGGATTGATCCGGTGAGAGAGGAGGTAGCAGGCATTAGAAAGTAGGAAGACAAAAGGCATCAGTAAGGCTAGTTAGTACAGCATTGTTCGGGTTGAAAGAGCTTATACTTTGAAAACTGCAGCAAGGACTAGAAAGACAACACCATATGAAGTACAGTGAACAAGTTAATTATAACATACATTGAACATATATGCAGGTGGTTGTTCGAAAAAAAGAAAAAAAGTGAATACTATGCAGCGGTGGCTCAGTTGCAAAGGCACTTCGCTGCTAAGCACGAGGGCGCGGGTTCAATTCTCGGCCCCGGCTGCGGATAAACTGATAGAGGCGTAAAAGAAAAAGGCCTGTGTGCACGAGATTTCGGCTCCCGTCAATATCACCAGGTGGTCAAAATTAATCCTGAGGCCTCCACTATGGCGCACCTCATCGCCTGCGTTGCGTCGGAGCGTTAAACAGTGCAATCAATAAAAAAGTAAGTTCAGTCGAGCCTTGTTAATAGGTTTTTTACCGACCGCAAAGACATAAACGTAACAGCTGTAAAACCTAGGAGTCAGAAAATCCAGGAAAATGGGCTGGCGTCTAACAGGAGTCACTAAATCTGAGGACCGCCATTAGGGGGCCGAACGGAGCGGCTCGCACTCACCATGGCTCTGTAGTTTTTTCGACCTAGTGGCCGGTTTATTGGCCAATGACGTTCGTTCGTTACTCGCTCTTGTTGTGAACGTGTTTCTGCACTTTTTGAGACCAACACTGGACCCTATGACCATCGGACTGCGATATATGACTTTATTTTGGTGACCACCCTAGAGCCGCCTCGCTAAGCCCAGGCAAGGCAGCGCCGACACCGAGTAGTTTCCTGGCAAGGAGAAACAGCTAGGTGATAAGGCTGCTGGTGCAGTTGGCGCCGTGACTCCCGTCGCCTCTTTTTCTGAGCAACATGCGCCCGGCGTTTCCACCCAGGGTGTCAGTGCCACCGTAAAAACGGTCACCGTAGTTGAAGCGAAGCTATCTCTTTTCATGAACATGATGGCCCGACAGGATGGCTACCTTTCTACCGCCGAAAATTTGGTCAGGGCCAGTAACGTCACCTTACCGCCGTGACCACTACCAGTTTAGCCCAACAAGGTACGGCATCGGCACCCTCATCACTGTCCGCCGTGTCGTCCCGTACCGGCGAAACGTACGGGACTCCACCACCTTCAAAAAAAAGTACCGAAGTATCGACCAGCTACCTTTAGAAAAGAGGACATGGAAATTGTCATCCGCCCTGGCGAGGGGCTCAACGTCACCAACCACTCGGGGGCTGCCCGTTTCAATGCTGTATGCCAGGCTGCTGCCTTTACGCCTGAGCAGACGCAGGGAGACCATCTCAGCGTGAACCTGGTGCAGAACCATCTTTTCCTGAGCTTCCCGAACCCTGACAGAGTGGAAAAGTACACTCACAAGACCCCCCCCCCAACCTTGAGATACCCAGTGTTTCCTGTTCGTGGCTACATTGCTTGCCCAGAGAACACTGTCAAGGGAGTGATCCATGGCATCCCGCCGAACAACTCTGCCGCAGACATCCACGCTGTAGTGGTGGAGACCTGCAACCTCAACGTTCTGCACGCTCGCCGGACGGGCCATACCACTACGGTGCTCGTATCTTTTTCGGGCAGCCGGGTAGCCTACTACGTCGACTACCAGGGCCGTGTCACTCGGTGCTACACCCATAAGCCAAAATGCGAAGTTTGCTCCGCCTGTGGCAAGTTGGGCCATCGAGCCGATGTGTGCTCGTATCCTGACAGAGCTTACGGCACTACACTCTGTGCACTCTGTGGCCTAGCTCATCCAACTGGAGATGCAGTCTGCCAGCCGAGGTACTGCACCCAATTCGTTCTTCGACAGCGGCAGCTACACAGGGCCAGCAGCCGAAGCCGCAAGCGTAAGGATGACCCCCACCACAACCTTGATCGTAGTCGCTATTTCACAAGGCTCTCATGTGACTCTGCAAGCAAGCCTACAATCCCGTCGACTGAGCAGCGGGGTCGATCGCGTTCGAAGTCCAAGCGTCGTCATTCCCAGCCACTCACATCGGCTACGAGTACATCGAGTACCCAGCGACCACCGTCTCAGGTGAGCTGGCCAGAAGTAGTCTCCCCTAACCATGAGCAGCCTTCTCACTGCCCTGCTTTGACACTTCGTCATACCACATTCAACCCACCTCTCCCCACCCCTCCCAGCCCAGAACTTGCCGACCTTACCACCTTGCTTGAGAGCGTGGTCACCACTCAACGCCAGCTTCAGGCGCACGTCCATCCATCAGACGGACGTTCAGAGGAGATCCATATTACCCCGGTTCCCAGGGCTCCTCTCAACTCACTGCTCACCATGTAATGAGCTCATCTCAGTCTACCCAGCCACCCCCCAAACCGTCGATCTGGTGACTCAACTGCTGAAACCAACTCAATGGTTTCCGATCTTCGGGCTCTGGAGAGAAAATTAAACGCTGCCAACACTCCCGTGTTAAGGAGCTTACGGCGCTCACTAGTGAATTCGCGGACTATAAGGAATCGGGTGCCACCACCCAAATTATGATTGCCTCCCTGAACATGGAGTTCCGCAAAGGCCTTCAAAGATGCACCTGTCCGCATAAAACCTGAACCTCCAAGGCCTACGCGTCACACTCTGTACACTCGCATTCTGGTCACCTTAGTTTCCGTTAATTATGGCGACTGTTCTGCAGTCTCCTACTCCCCGGCCAACACCCCAACCCTCGAAGCCCATTTAAAGTCTGGCAGTGGAAATGTCGCGGTTTTCGGTAGCAGCACAGCAATATCTAACAACATATTATTCACTTGCGCCAGCGATTCCCCCAACACCTGACGTAACTGCTCGGCAAGAGACTGAGGTACTTGCAAAGTTACCCGGCTATCGAGCTTTTCACTGTCAAGCCACAGAAATAGATGCCCCTACATGGAGAGTTGCGACTACCCTGGTGCGACATAATAACCAGGAATACCAAGAAAACATCAGTCTTTGGGCCAGGAATATCTTTTTATCAAAATCTAACCTGCCTCAAAGAACAAAAAAGCTACAATGCCTCCGCATACTGAACATCTATAGTGCCGTCAAACAAGCGTTGAACCTCATGTTAGTTCTGCAGAAGGCCTGGTCCTACGCCCAAGGCAAGCCACTGCTTATTGTCGGTGATTTCAACGCCCCGCACCCTGAATTGCACCATCCACAAGTGTAACGCAAAGGCCGTGGGGTGCTCTATACGCTCCTCGCCCATCAGACGCATCTCATCACGGACCCAGAACACCCTTCGCGGCAAGGCAACAGCATTCAGAGAAACACCACTCCTGATCTGACCATCACACATAACATTGCGACTGAGTCTCACGCAGCAGTGGTCATGTTTGGGACTTTACCACTGCGTTGTTGAAACCCTCATTAAGGACAGACCCCCACTGCCGAGCACCCGTTCCTACAAGCTGGTTCACTGGGAAGTCTTCCGATCACTGTTTGGTGCAAACTTACCAGACCACTTCGAAGATTTCAATCACCGGACTGCGACACTAAAGGAACAACGGGATGGTGCTATCAAAACAGTCCCCGAGCACGCTCACTTTGGTGTGGTTGATTCCCATCTCCTCCACTTCGGGAAGCCGGAATATCCCGACCATGCAGCCTGCGTCACCGTCGTGGTGAACTCCCGAGCAGACTCTGTTACTTCGTGCTCGTTCTCCACGCCTCACCCTGAAGTTGGTGAAGAGGTCGGCATTGTTACGCCTCCCCCGCGCGCAATGGCCTGGCAGGATCGCGGGGAGCGGTTTTCCGCAATTCCCACACTCCCGCCTTAATGGTGAGTCTCCCCTTGAGCTCAAGTGACGGCACGTTACATACTCTCGTCACAGCGCATCAAGTCAGAAAAGCTACCGCCTTGAGCCACTCCTATGGCAGTGTACTCCAAAGTTCGCCACGCGATGCCGTCGTCGCGATGCTGGCGTGACAAACCTGCAAACACATTGCACTAGTTCCGAGTCTCTCGTGCTTGGGCAGCACAGCAGGTTGGCAGGTACGGGGTAGCCTGCAGCCACAGCCGACGAACGCCTGGGTTGCGCCATGAAGCGACCTGTACTCTCAGCTCGACACGGTAGCAAAAACGGCCGCGCCCACTGCGGCGGCCCGAAGGCTCGCGCAGCTTGCTAAGGCATGAGATCCCGCTGCTTCCTTGGTTCCGTGGCCGCCTAGACTGGAGGTCCTGCCGAACGGTTGGCCGCGGGAAAATTCGTTGGCCCGGCGGTCCGGAGCAGCAACTGGCGACAGGTGCGCGGCCTGCGCTCGCACCACCGGTGGTTCAGCAGGCCATCCTCGCCGTTTTTGGCAGTGGTGGCTGGCATGGCTCCCGGTGGTATGCGTTGCCAGGACGTCTCGCTCTCATCAACTGGTGCAAACGATTTCCCTAATTGAAGTAGGGAGCAGCGGTTCTCCGCAATCTCCTGTGACTGGCCGGAAGCCTTATCGACGACCTCGCCCAATAAGGTAACAAAGCTGCATGCCCGAGGGTTCAGCCAGTGCAATTCGCTCGCTCGCATAATTACGAGTCTGACAACCGTGCTCCAGCAGCCACCCCCACCTGGAGGCAGCTCGCCTGACTATAGCGGGTTGTCGGCATCGAAACGCCCAACCTAGTTTTTTCGGCCTGGTGCGTTTGTCGGAGAAGCTGCTTCAGCTTCAAGCAGGCGGGGGTTGGGCAACTGACTCGCAGCAATAGAAGCTACCGTACAGCCGGCGCCAACCACAATACTAGCAGCTTACGGGTGCACATACCGGTAGAGGTCACTGAGAGTCCTTCTCGTCCAAAGACTGGAGATCTCTCGTGACCAATGAGCCCCCTACCGAGCCGCGCGATGCTCTTACTGCCTAAGCGCAATCTCGAGCGCAGACTTCACGGCATCGAGACGAACGCACTCAGGAAGCCCGCAGACAATGGTCACATTGGTCCCGCTTCCCCCGCAGTGAAGGGAGACTGATTTTACATAGTTTTTTGTCAGGCATCAAATTGACAAACACTCTGCCTGGCACTCGAAGCACAGTAGCGAAGGGCTTATCGGGCGGATTTGCTAACTCCCAAACATGGCAGCCTCGTTCGGTAGTGCCCGCGGCGCCTGCGGAAAACTTCAACTGCCGAACTGGCGGAACTGCGCGGACACGGCACCACGAGTACGGCTACCCGTCGCCATGTTGGAACAAGGCCTGAGTATATCCCGCCTCACAAGCGGGCCACCACTACGGCTACTCAGAGGTATCCTTCGTACATACCACCGGGTGCATTGGGAAAGGTTTACACATTGGCCGTCACAGCTGTATCGGGCACCGTAACTGTAAGCCTGGCAACACCTGGCGCGAGTCTTTTCGTCCGGGATATCTACGGACAATGCGTATCGCGCTCAGCCTCCAGCAACGCATACACCACCGAGCGGGCAGTCTGAACCACACCTGCAGTCGATGTAGCAGTCCCAGTAAAGGTCGAGACTACCCGTCTTCACCGCAAATGACTGCACAGACCATCGGCATCGAAGGCTCGGCATCGCTCTCGGGGAGCTAGAAACCTCAAAATTATCTGAACACGAGAAGCACGTTCAGGTGCCATGTGGGATATCGTGAGGCGCTTCGTGGGACCTAGCCAGTACTCTGGCGTACGCGACGTGGCTAACTCCCGGCAAGTCAACAAGGTGAGTCCCCGCACCTACGGGGACCCAGCAAGGTTCGCCGCTACGAGAAAAAACACCGTAGAAACTAGGGCCGAAGCACAGGCATTTATTTGGGACCTCCCACATTATGCTAGCACAAGGCTCGACGTCGTTCCCAAATCACGCCGCCCTGGCTGTCATTGCGAATGGGAAGCAGGCACTAACAGCGCACGACAAACAAACGTTCCCACCTGAGATACATGTCCGCCGTTACCGCCGCCGCGCTGCTCGGGTGAGGCTACCGAGCCTACCCTGCCAGGACATCCTAACTCTCTGTGCCTCCCGCGCGTACGTTCGCGCAGCCGGTGCGCCTCGGCCGTGTCCGGACCGGTGGTTCCATCTCTCGGGGGCACCGACAAACCAGCGGAGAGGCGGGTCGGTTTGAGAGCGTAACGTCTCTCCTCGACACTACCGGCCTGGAGGGATCGCGGGGCACTGTTTTCCAAGATTCCCAGAGCTTCTTTTCATTCTACCTAATTTTTCAAACAAGCAGTTAAATATACGTGTTCAATGTGTGCTCACAAATCACTTGTTAGTGGTGCTTCGTCCGGTGTTGCCTTTCTAGTCGTTGTTGCTACTCTTCAAAGTGTAAGAACTCCCCGAGAATGCATGGTTTGATGTATTATTTACGGCTTAGTCTGTTACGTTCAGGATGAGACCTCGATTGTCGTCTAACATCTCATATCTGGTGTTTTCGAAACGTATACTTGGTACCAGAATTGGCGTTTTTCTCTTGGTTCATTTGATTACCTGCCCTACTTAGTTTTCCAACTTTTTGTAGGAATCCTTTTTTATAGTCTGCAATTTTCGCCTCCGCGTTACGTGTCATCTGAAATGCATATTTCTGTGGGCGTCAGCTGTCATGCATCTCAACCGAGATCGTTTAGAGTTTTGTTGCGCTAGTATCCTTATCATAGCCTGTAATGTTTTTACAGGTAAATGTGAATTAGTGGGCAGCTCGACGCATAGTATATAAGTCTAGATGCAGTGAAGTGAACCTCTTAAAAGATAATTTCAATGCGTATTTTACTGGCCGAAGCTGAACCTCAGCGCGATGAAGCGCCGTAGTGGAGGGCTATGGAATAATCGTAACCACCAGGGTTCATTTACCATATTCCCAAAATATCGGCACAACAGAGGTTTTGCTTTCTGCCTCCATGTCAAAAAAAGGCCGCCGCATCGTGGAATCGAACCTGCGTCCTCAGGATGAGCAGAACAATGCTTTTGTCACGGATCCACCGCCCCGGGTGTAAATTGAGCTTTTTTTCGCACCTATACGGCAATCAGGGCTACTCGCAATCTCTTTGGCGACGGCCTGCTTATTACAGATCGTCCCTCTTGGGGTCTGACTTTGTTTTGTCGTAGAGGGGTTGGGAGCCGGTCGGGATACCGTTAGCGAGAAAAGGTTGGTGTTACGTTAAAACTCAATCCTGTAATCAAAATTGTAAGTTCCGTCGAGAGGAATTAGTATTGGTTCAGTGGTGAAGAGGCCTTTTTAACTAATTAGACGGGCTACGAAAAAGTAACAAAACTTAACTAGCGCGCTTTCGTATACCGGTCTCTATTTACGCCCTTTATAAACCAGAAAAGCTTTTTGCACTTCGCGTTTGCGAAAGCCTGTCGTAAGTTGGCGAAGCGTACCTTTCACCTTCAAGGCAATGTCATCTCGCATGACCGTATTCTTGTACGTTTATAAACCTCTTACTGATAAACACTGCCGATGCATGTGATCGCGTTTCAATTGTTGCCATTTTGAACGTCCGTATGGCTAAGATGCGTGCCATCGTGCGATACTAACGGCTGATACATGCTAACGCGTTTCCAGTGACTTCTTACAAACTCCTACATCAGTGGTACATTTGTAGGGGAGATATACGGCATTGATTGCACAAAAAAGTGACGTTACTGCTTTCAGGCAAATGTTTGTCTGCGTATTGCCATGGCCGCCTTTGTGGCACTTCGGACTGATAGATTCCTTCGCTGGGCAAGCCATCCTTTGGTGGCTGTCTCTACAAGACAGGCGGGAAAGTTTGTTTTGAAAGTTTAGCTGCAGTGTTGTGCCGGGGCGTTTGGGATCCTTCCAAAATTCCTTTTGTAGCGTTTTCAAGCGGACAGGGTTATTTGTGACATTCGGTCTCCTGGTAGTGTACCACCGGTGTACATTTCTTCTGGCAGGCTTAAGCAAGATCTTCCGGAGCAGCATGCTTTGAGCAGTATTTTTTTGGACAAATGCATGTAACCTGTGGCGTACAACAATACGATCCCTTCATAGTTGCGGTCGCAGACTGCCTCAGTTGCACACGGGGGAGAGCTGGTGAAACACTGTCGTCACCTCGAATTCTATCGGTTGCTGGAGCATTTTGTTAAACTTAGGTCCCTTAAAATTTCCACTTCACCAAGGTACGAAAACTTGCTTATACTTTCCAACGACCTTGTTCAAGTACATGCCTTCGTTTACAAAAGGGTGAAGATGCGACGAATGTATTGGTTTGGAAACCAATCAGATAGATGAGCGTGTTGACCTGCCACTGCCCAGGCTGGATTGGACCAGTGAGGCCGCGTGTTAGTGAGAAAATCACTCTGTGATAGGCAATCATTCGCTGAGAACTAAATGATTCGTCCAAAGATGTCCAGAAACGTAACCTTATGCCACGATGACGCAACGGGTATCGCCCAATATTACTCCTGACATCAGGTTATAGCTTTTACGGCGTAGTGAACACCACGGCCAAAAGTACAAAGCACACATTTAGTTGTGCTCAAGTCAAGTCATAAACTGCGTTTATTTCCCAAGCATGTTCATCTTCTGGTGGAGCGCAAGATTCGGGGATGGGCTGCGTGCGACACATAGCCCTTCTTACAATACTGCGTCTTTCTTGGCTCATTTGGTGACGGGACATTAAAATCTGCTTACATGAGAATCTGTTTTTTAATGACACATTACACTAAGTGTGCGGAGTATACATGGTTTTTATACCTGCAATTTAAATGTATGAAGTAGGCTGCAGATAAAATTTCAGAGTGATCACACATTTTCCTACAGCCCTTCATTCTACACCTGGTGCCGTAGCCTTTATTGACAATTCTTCTAGTAAGTTTTGCTCATGTTCCATTTCAAGCATTTATTACCTATGCTAAAGCTCAGCATAATTTCTGCAAGTCTCTCTCCCATTGGTTTTAATTTTTGTTGTAAATATCTTTAGGTCTGTAACGTAGCTTTTTTAGTACAATTCAAGCGGCATACTTCACTGGTGTTCTTGAAACTCACCCAACTAGAAAATTCCATTCACATCCTAGATGGACCTCAAGTTCTCTTCATTCGCTGAGTATTTTTTACTTTTCTTTTTTCCAGCAATTGCCCCTGTGACGAGGCCACGTGCAATTTCGTGACAAATGGTGCTTCCTTGCGTGCGCACTCTAAGGAAGTATTTACTCTCAGCAAAAAATTTGTTCGTGGCCTTTGCACATGTTCCCCAGGAGCATGACACAGGTTTTCTCTAATCACTGGCCCCTAAGTGCGACAATTGTGCACTGTCCTGCGAATATTCCTAATATTTGCTTCATGCTATCAATGTGGTGACTGTCGAGAGACGTCTGCTCAAGCCAGCCTGCCTTCGGATTTTTAAGGATTCGGCTGTTCCGCTTGCAGTCGCAAGTACATTGGTAAACCGCACCTATGCATCCAAATGTAATCCTAAACGAAATTAAAATGAGCCTAAAACGAAATTAGTTCAAAATAAATCGGCCTTGTATTTTGGCCCGTTAGGCTTAGCTGCATCTCCTGACTCTTTCTGGGGTTTTTTCAAGCGTTTGCCGAGCATTCTTCACTGAACCTTTTTAACAATATTCCGCATCTCCCCTCCCTTAAAACTTTGATGTGCCCGGTCACATCCCCATTTGTTACCGTTGTAACCTCCAGAACCAAACATGTCTTTTCAGCAGTTATCAGGTTGATGTTACTTGTCTTTGGCTTGGTTTATGTACTAATTTCGCAAACTGTGCTTCCGTCAATTTTTGTCATTTCGGCAGTTGAATGTGCCCTTCAAAGCGGCAACTTTATTGCGCCCAGATTGTGGATCAATTCCTGGTAAACTGCCATAGCAGACCGCAAAACTGTTGTGTTGTCTTCGTTCTACACCAACTGTTGAATCTGTGATTATCCTGGCTTTGTTGTCATTTAAAATATCTCGCTTGCTTCGTCCTCCCAGGGTTTTCTTACTATTTTAAGAGCGTCATTTTGAAATCATGAGTCCGTTCTTTATTTTAAAGTTTGTACCTTTGTTTTTTTCTAATCTGGTGCTTTTCTTCTACATTGTATGATAACTTTACTGTTTCCCCTTTTTTTGTCTGGAATATATTATCTCTCGTATGGACCTCGTGTACAACCGGTAACAGACGGATAAATGATGGTGTTGTCAATGTAATTTTTTTTATTTCACATGGGGCTTCTCGATTTCGTTTACTATTAGATATTTCATTACCAGCAAGTTTTCTGTTACCACGAATACTACCTTCATGTCACCCGATTTATTGCCAACCAGCCAGCAATTCCACATCTGACCTGATCCTACCTGCTTATCGGCTGCTTTCATACTAAAGCATGTTATCAATATTGCACTATGAGCTTTCGTTGTGCCTTGCGCCATCCACAATTTTGTATAAAATGCCAACATTAGCATTCCCGTGGGTTACACTACGCATACATTTGTTCTACCTCAAACAACTACATCCTAGGTAATTGATGACAACGGCTTTACCTTTATGCTAATGCTTTTAAAGTATCAACAATATGCGCCGTTTCTTTGTGCACAAAGACTGCGACCCAAAGCACTGTGTTTTCTCGAATCCCTCGGCGGCATAACATCCGCCCTTAGGTATACACCTTCCATCTATCACCTGTTTATTCTTGCTTTAACATAATAGATGCCTTTGAACGTCTGAGATTTCTCCCGCAAGCTCACATCAGCTTCCCTCAGTATCAGTATTCCCACGTGCAAACGTCAGACATGGCCAACCAGGACCCATGTATACTTAAGAATCCGCTGGGCCGCTGCGCTCGTGCTGATTTATTCAGGCACATGATTGAGGGCTGTGTGTTTACGTTTTTATTGTTCCGAAAATGGTAGAAAATAGCCTACCGCTATAAGGTTGCCACATACTTAGCAAGTGATTAAGTGGTGTTTTGGTTAAGGGAATCCTTCCTACTATAGCGTACCCCTCCAAAGTAGCCTCAGTGGTAGGCTACGAATGGTTTTTCTATGTACCAGCTTTCACACTGAAGATAGCTGTGCTTTGTCGACTATGAGCGTTTTTCAAGAGTTCCTGTCCGCACAAAAGGACCATCTTCCAATTGCACTTAAGAGCTTTACTTCGTGCATCTCAAATAAATCGATCGAGACGTGTTTCGCAGCAATACCAGCACTCACCTTTTTAGTGCCTATGGATATATAAATGTGGGGACCTCGCACGTCTTTATTAATAAAAATTATGTTATAAACTTAGATACCCAGTCAACATGTCCCTTTGCCACCGTCATTCCTCATCGGTCTTCTACACATCTGTATTCATTTTGATCTGTTTTGGGGAGTAAGGTTGCAAATATATTTATTATATAAATAATAATGCCTCACCAAACCACACAAGTCAGTTTTCTAGTTCATACTCAGAAATATAACAGGGTGGTTTTTTCAAATGCGACAATTAGGTTTCTAATGGCACCACCAGCTGCAGACTTCTCTATCACTTATCCTCCGCGATTTGAGTCAAAAACAAAACATGAACGTTGTGAGCGCCCTTCCAGCATTTGAGCTCAGATTTCGAGGGCCTTGTGAGCAGCTACCCGAGCCCTTCATTTTCCTAGGCGACCTCAATGAACATAATTGACCGTGGGGCTCTTCTCGCACGGATACCCTGTGGTCGCCTAATTAAGAAATTTCTAACATCTTCAGGAGCATGCTTATTTAGAGAAAATAAGCACATATACCACATTATAGGACACAATACTTACACATCGATTTGGCTATCGGCTCGGCGGGAATCTTTCCATCTCTTTAGTGGAATATTAACACTAACCCATATGGTAGGGACCACTTCCCAACTGCATTGACACAAAGAAGTAATGGGCCAAACAATTCCCCTTCCCACAAATGGTTCAATCAAGCTAGAGCAAACTGGAGTACATGTTGAGGAACATCCAAACCACATCGCACATTTATAAAACACGTACACGTGAAGAAGCTGCCCACGTTTGGGCTCTGCTCCTGCAAGAGACCAACTCTCTTCCGAGTGTCTCCGAATTGAACGCCTATGCCTTGCCCACCATTCCGGATCGTGTTTGTAGCAGTGTGAATGAACCTCCAGGCAAGGCTGCTGTTTATGTCGCCAGCTGTTACCACTAGGCTAAACTGAAATTAGAACCGTGGTGCAGAGAATGGCAAAAAGTGGTGGCCGTGTTAGTGCGCCTCCCTCTAACAGTCATCATAGTGGTGTCATGTAACGTGCGCACGCACAGCCGACGCTCCCCCGTGTTGCGTCTCGATTGGATTGAAAATCTCCTTCGCGCGCACACAGGGTGCGCAATGCTGGTAGGTACATATTTCAACGCGCCACATCCGACTTGGGGATACCCCTACTCAAGCGCACGAGGAGTTCTGGTGTTGGACGCGTTCACCAATCCGCACTGTGTGCTGCTTAACCAGGTCGACACTCCAACTCGTCGACGTGACCACCCACGCAGCCCTTCGTACTCCCCTGACCTTTCTTGGTGGCTTGGAGCGCAGTCTGTGCATTGGAATCGGAAGCCGGACTGCTGGGACAGTGATTACTATTCCATCCATATCGGCTTGGCCTGCGCCGTAAAAAGTCCGCACCGCCGCCGCTGCTGTGTCATAGACTGGGACTTGTTTCGTGGAGCTCTGAACACCTCAGTCCACGAATACCTATCTGATTTCCTGTATGTGATACGTGCAGCTCTCCGGGATGCCACGTGGACTTCTTGGGTGCAAAAAAACAAGCCAACACCAAACCTACATCTCTTAAATTTGTGGGCTTCTCACCGCCCAGTGGAATTGGCAGCCAATTGAGATCCTTCACGTCCAGAACTGCGCACCTTGTTGCACCGTGTTATGGCTGCAGCTCGCCGCAACAAGAAGTCTATACCGCGGCAATAGTGGCTGGTCTGGTGTGCCTCACTAGGGCCATCTTCTACCACTGCGTCTACTGGCGCACGTTTCGCCGTATGGAGCTCGGTGGGCACCCCCAAGAACCGGCTGACAATGCATGCCTCGCGTCTGGATGGACCCCGTGTCAGTTTGCTCCTCACGTGACCAAGGAGTTCTTCCCAAAGTACGACCAAGCTCCACCACTATTTGCCTACTCATCTACTCTGCCCCCATAGGCTGGTTCGCCTCCCAGTCAGGAATACGTTGACGGGATTCCGGCACCATTCACCATGGCTGAGCTTCTGGTGGCAATAGACAAGGCAAATTTACGCACAGAACCAGGTCCAGACGATGTGACTGACGAAGCGTTCAAGAACATCGATGGTCCAAGTCTACAATGGCTAATCGACTGGCTGAACGCTATATGGACCTCTGGTGACCTTCCGGTCGCCTTGAAGCACGCCGAAGTAGTGCCAATACCAAAACTATGGTAGCCTCCTGTCCATCTGAGTAATCTTCGCCCAGTCGCACTAACATCGGCCATCTGTAAGCTCCTTGAACGCATGCTAGCGATGCGCCTCTACATGGTGGCTAGGACGATACGGATGGTACCACCCGGCTCAGATTGGGTTGTGTACGCACCTGGGCGCAGAAGATGGCCTAGACCATCTCTCATCTATGGTGCTCTTAGTGTACAGATCGAACAAAATTCGCGCGATCCTTGCTTTGGACTTCCAAAAGGGCTATGAAAACGTTAGCCACGCTGCAATAATCAGTATTCTACAGTGGCTCCTCCTTCCGCCAGCAGTATGTCGTTTCGTAGCGTCGTTTCTTCAGAGTCGCTCCTTGTCCATTCGCATTGGAAAAGAAGGCGTGGGGCACTTCGTTTCGGACCTAGGCGTGCCCCAAGGCTCTGTGCTGTCCCCAGTGTTATTGAACATGGCCATGCTGCCTTTGACATGGAAGCTGGCTTAAATACCGGACTTTTTCTGCCTCCTTTATGCCGACGATGTGACTGTGTGGTCTGCCAACAATCAACTGCACCGGCAACAGGTACGACTACAGACTGCCTTGAACATTACTTCATTGTGGTGCTCAATGAGTGGATTGAATATGTCCCCTTTAAAGACTACATACATGTCAGTCACAAACCATAGGGACCGGCACCGGTTGTCGCAGACACCAATATGCCTGTCCTTGAATGGGGTACCCTTTGATGCCGCTGCTCATATTTGTGTATTGGGGTTAAAAATAAGCGCAGCAGGTTCGGTAGCTTCATGAGTACATTGCACTTGACACAAAGCTGCCAGAAGTCGGGGAATTCCTGCTCTCCAGTCTTGCGTGTATTCATGCGGGCAGTCTTTCAGCCTCGTATCATCTAAAAAGCCCACTTCCAGCATCTCACGTTGCGCGACTGGGATAGTTTGGAAACCGCAAACAGGGAAGCAATGCAAGTGATCACCGGCCTTCCTCGCATGACCTGCATTCCGACCCTGCAAGCTGAAGCACAGATTACCATATTGGAGGAACTTGTACACCAGCGTCGATCGGCACGTCTTGTAAAAACAAAATCGATTCTTACCGCCACCTCACTTGCGCACTACTGTGACCCCGCATCACCTCTGATACCACGTCCAGCTGAGTCACCACCATGGCAATGCCCACAGGCCACCGACAACCGGCCTATCGGGCGTATAAAAAGTATTAGCCCAGTGGATCACACCACCGCACCCCTCCCTATCAATACACCAGATGGCCTCCAGGCCCATGTGGATGCAGGGGTGGACAATGGCGTCATCTACACGAGCCTAATTTGCCCTGCTATGCCGTCTGTAAACCAGACATGCAGTGATGTTACAGAGGCACCACTTTAGTCGGTTTTGGCAGAGCTGGTCGCCATACGTGGCGGCTTGTGTGGCCTAGGCCCTCGCCGATGTGTTGACCCACCGTCTTGCTGATCATATATACCGATTGAACACAGGCTACTCACGAGATACGGTGTGTATACAGCACACTGGGCAATAAAAGCGGTGTGCACCGGATACTGCAATCGTTACCGTGCCCTGCCCGCATCCTCTGGACCCGCCGTAGCACGCCCACCCACGTGGAGGCCGACTTTGCTGCTCATCCTCCACAGGTTATGTACCCGCTCCCGCTTCTGAAGCTGTCCTGGCAGGACGCTCTTGCAATCAAGAAAAAGTCCCTTCGGTGCTCCACACATGCCCTTCTTCCTCCGCGTGGGACTGACCTTGCTTTTGGCTCAACCATCTGTGAGGAGGTCACACTCCGGAGAACTCGCCTGGGTGTTGCACTCACACCAGCTGTTCGTACAACATGGACTTCTTCTGGCCTTGCGGTTACCTATGCCACCTGCCCCTACGGCGCTGTTTTCGCTACGGAGGCGACATTAGACCACCTCCTATGGACATGTCCAGAACTCCAACCAGCCCCAATCCGGCCGATGGTAGCCCCAGGACACCGACCAGGCCACCCGCCCAATATTCATCGGTGGACCCATGGTCCTCTTTACAGGCAGCTCTTGGACTTTCGTTCTAAAAATGGCCTATACAGCATTCTATAGTCAATGAAGCCGCTTGCCTCCCACCACTTTCGTTTTTTTTCCAATTCCTCTGATGCCCTGGGGCAAAATGGCGCAATAAAAAAAGACTGCTCATGAAACATATTCTCGACACCGCCAAAAAGTCCACTCTCCAGGTGCCCGGTGCCCTGTGCAACCCAAGGAGACCATGGTGGAATGAGAGCTCCAGGCAAGCACGAGAGGGCCAGAACAAGGCGTTGGGTCTGCTTTATCAGTACCACACGTCGGATAACCTTATCTCTTTTGGACGGGCACAATCACATGGAAAGCGCGGGCGCTGTGAGGCCAAAAAGGAATGTTGGCTCACCTTCCTCGCATGCATAATTTCCTACACCGACACTCAAAAAGTGTGGGCACATGTACGAAAACCCAAAGGACAACACACACACAGCTTGCCACTAGTTAGTACTACAGGTGACACACTGGAAGACCAGGCTAACACTCGCACAACACTTTCAACACGTGTCTACTTCTGGACACTACACAAACACTTTCATGAAGCAGAAAATGTCCTGCGAAACGAAGCCCCTGCTTGAAAAGAAGTCGCATACTGTGCAATTGTATGTTTTTTTAGCTGAAGGCTGCTCTGAACACATGTAAGCCTTCCGTAGAGCACATCACAGACACAATGATAAACACTTACACGCACACACTCTTGAAGCCCTCTGTCATTTATGAAACAAAGTTTGGCTTTCGGGGCAGCTTCCAAAGTCTTGGAGGGAGTCCATTGTAGCGGCTTTCCTGAAAGAAGGGAAGGACGTTTCTTTTCCGTAAAGTTATCGTCCCATCGCCCTGGCACGGTGCCTGTGCAAGCTTCTACGGAAACTGATTAACAGGAGACTCGTGTACTTTTTGAGTAAGAAGGTCTTCACGACAGCTTCCAGGAAGGCTTCTTACGTGGCGCTCAATTGACGATCAACTCGCTGCATTACTGTCAAATATAAGAGATGCTTTCCTCCACTAGCAGAACTGTATGACAGTAATCTTTGTTCTTAAAAAAGCGTATGATACTGTTTGGAGGTATGGTATCGACAGCGATTTGAACTCCTTTTGCATGTCCAGTAACATGATAAACACGCTAGCCTTTTATTTGTCTGCGAGAACCTTCCGCACGCGAGGTGGAACTGCACTCACTAGCGTTCATGTGCAGGAAAATGGCGTGCCGCAAAGGGAGTTTTGAGTTGCACTCGGTGTATTGTAAAAATGATTTCTCGTAAGAAGGCATTGCCATCATCAATTTCTTGTTCAATCTATGTAGACGACGTACAACTGTCTTTTATGTCCTGTAAGTTATCTGTGTGTCAGCGCCAAGTCCATCTTGGTGTTAATAAGCTAGCTCGCTGGGCAGATAGCAATAGTTTTAAATTTAATCCTGGAAAGTTCACTTGTGTGTTCATTTGCAAAAGGCGTGGAATTGAGGTGTATCCTGACATCAAACTAAATGTTGTACAAATTCCCGTAAAAAGGAGCAAATGTTTCTTGGTGTAGTGTTTGACAAAAACTAACACTCATCCCGCATATTAAACGACTTAAACAGAAATACTTAAAGGCATTGAATATCTTATACGTTGTCTCACAGACTTCATGTGGTGCCAACAAACAGCCTTATTTACGTCTTTTTACTAGCTTAGTAGGTCCACGATTGTATTATGGTAGCGTTGTCGATGGGACAGCAAGTAAAACACCCTTCAAAATGGTGCACCCAGTGCTTCATCTTGGGCTGCGCGTGGCAGGTGGCGCTTTCCGCACGAAAGCGTGAATGTGAAGTGTAAGAACTGGAACCTACAACATCAGCGAGCATACACCAGTCTCCTGTATTCTTTTCAAATCTGATCTAGGCCTCACCATCTTTTTAAGTTAGTGTTTTCCGATACATCTATAACTAAACTACTGCCAAATCGACCACTGTACACTGCGCCTTTCTATTACAGAGTTAGAAAAAACGCGTCAGAGCTTGCTTTTGCCTTTTGATAAAAAATCGAAACTTTTCTAACAGATTTTATAGCACCATAGCATATCCGCCCGCTATAATGCGACACATCTTTTACACATATCGAGACAAACCGAGTGGCATGTTTTGCATTCCTGCAGCACTTCTTCAATGTGCAGCTAAAGCATCCGTGTTCTGAATTTTATACGGACGCCTCTAAAAGTGCCACGTCTTGGGCCTTCGCTGCGCATTGACCGAATGTCTATGTCACTAAAACTCTGAACAAAAATACAAGTATCTCTACGGCAGAGGCCTAAGGTATACTTCCTGTTGTTGATCATATGTTTCCTCATCACAGCCCGAAATGTATAATCTATACATGTTCCCTAAGTTTCGTGCGTGCATTGCCATCTCCAAAGTCTTTCACTTAAATCTGTACTGGTCCTTTGCAGGGTCTATGGCCAATGTGCTATACCCGGTAAGGAATTGGCAGTTGAAAAGGCCGCTGCAGCTACACTTGTCAATAGAGTAGACAGAACAACATTACCCTATACCGACACCAAGCCGCACGTCAGGCAACTTCGAAAAAGATGCAAACACATTGGAGTAAACAGACAGATAACAAGTTACACGTATAAAGCCAAACTTGGGACAATACACCACCGAAACAAGCAATAGACACACAAAAGTCGCCTTTGCTAGATTACTGGTAGGGCCCACACATGCAATCAACTCCCACCTATTCAATGGATCTCCGAGACCTCTGCTTAGCAGGTGTGCAGACTGCCTATCCCTGATCCACATCCTCATACAATGCAAGGCACTAGAAACAACACGACGCACACTTCTCACAACTATACATACAACACATTCTAGTACACCCATCGTACTTTTAGGGACGACTGCATAATTACCCAGAAGCGTAATTTTAAATTTCTTAGTGATGTCCAGTTTTTACACCTCGGTACTTACCAGGGCGTGTTGACACCCTGAGCCTTTACACCAGTCATCTGCATTTTCTTTTATGTCATTTCACGTAAAGTTGTGTTTAATGTTTTACTTTTACTGACTTTATTCCTCGTAAAAAACTTTTCCTTGGCGATCTTTGCCCGTTGTAGTTTCCGCAATAAAAAACAATAAGAACCTAGTTCTAACTAAAAATTACAAAACACCTAAAAAATTCAAACGCGACAAATAAGTTAGCACTGGCACCACGAGCTGAAAAATTCCCCCTAACTTAGCGTCCGCGGGAAGAGAGAAACACAAAGCATTAACATTGTAAGACAGAATTGACTAAACTACAAGTTTTGAAATCCAAACAGAAACCGAGTGCACGCTTTTCTAATTTCCTGAAACCTGGTCGTAACACTTCAAATATACTGTTTTTTTTAACTCGCTATTTTTAAGGCAAGCTACTGGCGTCCAAAGGCAACTGTTGACAAGGAAGCTACTGAATCAGAAATGAATGATTCTCAGCGATTTGAGGAGATGCCACCATATCTTCAACCTATTGTTGTGGCAAAAAAACTAACAAAGGTAGGTGGTCATTTCCAAGGCAATCTAAAAGCATGCGTCCGGAGGTGGAGGGAAAGTTCAAACATATTGTTACAGTGGTGCTACGTGCCATTGGGCTCATCAATTTTTCATTAGGGCAAGTTTACTTGGTTAGACGTTGTGCTTAAGATCACCGTTAGAGTAAAATATCTCTGATTTCTTATATATGTATCTTGTTAGAGCTATATTTCAAACACATGATTGGCATTGATACACTTTTGGGGCCCTTAAGGCGTCCTTACAGCCTTACGGACCGTTACTGCCTCCGGACCCTCCTTACTGAAACAATCAGACTGAAAGAAGGGACATGATCAGGAATGCAAAGGTTAAACTTTGTGCCCTGCCTAGGCATTCTGGTACTGCGAAGCACTTTCAGGACAAAGCTGATGTTGAACGTGCTTCAACCAAGTACAATCGTTTGCGTATCAGTTTCGTTTCGGTCTTTTTGTTTTCGCCTGTTTTATTGCCAGTGAGTTTGACAGTACAAACGACATTGTAGAAACAGCTCCATCCCAAACTCCACAAGAATTGGGGCGCAATATACTTGCCTCAATTTGGAAATGTCCAATTATTACAGACCCTATACGAGGAAATAAAAACTTCGAATTTATTTCGTAACAAACAGGAAAATACACTGGAAGTGAATATTGTGGCGCTTTTGAGGTTCGCCTTGAAAAGCAGGAACTCCTTGTGACCGATGCTGCATGTCCTAATTACAAATACAAGCATTTGCTTTAGCAATGATATGCAGGAAAAAATTTTATGTGGTAATAACAGTACCACCGGATGAACAAATTAAACTCTGCGAAGAAAGTTGCCTCTACTGAACTACTTTTGGTTACGACGCGTAATTGGGGTTGTAGTGGCTGCAATACTGAAGAATATTGGCGAGCACGGTTTCGCTAAGACAGACGGTAAGACGCAAAAACTTCGCAATGCTTCAAGTTGGTGACATGTTAAGATGTCAAATGTAAACCACGAAAATAAACGAAATCAAATGGGAAACCCTTAACCAGGAAGACCTCTCCTAGACAAAAAAACTCCCCCCACCTCCCCGAAGGGGATCGTGCGGAAATGCGAATGCACTGGGTGCACCGATGAGTGCGCTGCGGCAAGCAGTAACGGAGAGAGGCGTGCGCTCCACTGCATTTATATACATTTTCTGAGCGCAGCGAGCGGAGAGAGGGTACGCGGATAGGAGATAGAGACCCGCGCAACACGCCCGCCTCGCGCGCGAGCTCTTTCTCCCGCCGAGCGTCGCGATGCGAGCGCCCTCACACGCCCGAGGGCGCTCCTCCTCTCCACTCACTCTCCGCTACTCCGCCCGAGCTCCGCGATGCGAGCGCCCTCACACGCCCGAGCGCGCTCCTACTCTCCCCTTGCCCTCCGATCCTTCCGCCCGAGCTACCACCTGCTCCGGTTTTTAGGCGCGCCACAGCTGTTGCTAGGGGCGAGGAGGAGCGCGGAGAGATAACACCTGCGGGCGCACGCCGATGGAGCACGACAACCCCCCCGCCGCGCCGAGACGACGACGACGACGACGACGAAGGCAGAACTACGAGGCGCGCGCTCACGTGCGCTCGGGCTGGAGGAATGCAGGCGCACGCCGACGGAGCACGACAACCCCCGACTAAGAAATGCATTCGCATTTAAAAGTGGTTAGCTAACATACTCTTTGAAAGCAAGAATTTTTAAATGTTCGTGGATAGACGAAAAACAAAAATTTAGCGGGCATTTTTTCAACATGTCTATGATAAGTGTGCGCAAAACGTTCACTCGATAGGCAAAAAGGCACATAAAATTGGATCCCGAGCAAGATTCATTGCTGCAAAGGATCTCGACAGAGAATAGGAGCTTCAGCACTGCCGTTTTATTGCCCTGATCCCTAATTTTCTTTGGAATTGTTTCACTAGTGAACACCCGTGCCGGAATGCTAAGCACCCTCCTTATTATGTGGGGAATGTAGCCCGATATTTTTTTAAAAACAGCAACAGATGAGCATGTTTCTCTTTCAAAGCCACGGTACCACTGAATATTGGCGTTACCCGACACGTATTAAATACAGTACCATGTGGAACACGATGAACGTATAGATCATAAAGACGACCTCAAAATACCTTTGGTTTCGTAGGATATCCGTCAGTCATTTCTGATGTGGGCAACTGGTAGCGTTTCTTTTTACGGCGCACAAAACGCAGTTTTCATTGCCAGCGGTTTCTTTTCAAAAATTATTTTAAAGGAACTGACATCAGTACTTCTTGCGGTACTTGGGTTGTAGGACAGGCTTTCCACGCTTCGCTTTAGAACAGCTTATACAGCCTTTAAACTGTTCGTCTCTTAAAAAAATTTCAGCTTTCCAAATTACATTTCGCACCTCAGTTTACCTTTTCCAAGACGCAAAAAAATATTTCCCTTCGCACACTAAAACAACAAGAAGAGGTCGTATGGGAAACTGATAAGCTACCTGCTGTGTAACCAAAGCTATTCTTTAACGCTTTCAAATATCTGTATACCAGGAGTGCTATATTAGCGTGAAAACAGGTCCCTATTTGCTTGCCTGGGCTTATAAATAAACCTTTATTATTCTGCTAATTGCAAAAACTACGCGCCAAATCACTGGAATCTCAATACTAGCATAAACTGTTGTTGGCATGCCGCCTAATTTGCACATAATGGAGACACTATCCTGATGAGTCATCACGCTTCGGACAAAGCATCTTGTTACGAAGCGAGATTCTCTTTACACTAGGTTACTCGCAACAACAGTATTGACATTGTCTTACTTTTCCTTCTTGCGCATAAGCTTGAAGGCTCACTAAGAGGGTTCAACCTAAATTGAGGAAGACTTAGTGAGCCAGGGAGCGGAAGATGATAGGAGTAATAATAAGGGACAAAGGAAAGAGCGGGGAAGGTAAGGGAACAAAGGCCTGTTAAGGACATCATAGAAGTAATAAGAAATGGACGTGGGCAGGGCATGTAATGCAAAGGCAAGATAACCGTTGGTCATTAAGTGTAACAGTTTGGATCCCTAGAGAAGGCCAGCAGGACAGGGGGTGGCAGAAAGTTAAATGGGCTGATGTGATCAAGAAGTTTACGTGGAGTTAGCACCGGATCGGGATAATTGGAGATAAATGGGACATGCCTTTGGCCTGCAGCGGGCGTAGATAGGCCGGTGATGTTGATGATGATCATGATGATGATGATAAACTTTTTGTTCTACCGTTAATTAGCATGTAAATTGCGTTAGCCTGATCCCTAGCCAATACTGTCCCCTAAGCGGCATTGAAGTGCCAGTTCTGAGACTGGCTGAATGATATTACGACATAATCAATTATGCAAAAATATTTCACACGATAAGCATTGCAAACGAAATTTGTAACATTTCTGCACTTGTATATTCTAAGATTGCGTGACTTTCTGAATTGGTGTTCATGGTGAAAGGAAGCGCGAAGAAAGAATAACAAGGGGAAACAAATACAACGGTACGGAGTGCTCCGTGCATTGAAACGGCAACAGTGCATTGAAACGTCAGTGCGTATTCAAACACAGTTTATGTCACACAGCACTATTTTTCGCGTGCGCAGTGTTGTAAGTAGCAGGTAACAAGTTTGTGTTCCTATTGAAAGGGAGATCATGAATCTCCGCCTCACTCTTTTACTTTGCACACCACTCCCCATCAGAGCGAATGTAATTCTGATCTGGTTTCTGAAAATATATAATACAGGCTGAGTTCACTCTGCGGCGTACTGATCCTGGAATGTTATCTGGAAACTCCATCGCCATTCATCTTCAAATCAGGCCGACGTACTAGCGTTTGTACAACAGCGCTTAACTGCTGTCGCTTCTTTCTCTAGTTGGTTTCAAAAACTACTGGCACCACCTTACATGATTTCGCAGATTCAAATGTTTGTCTTGTTCCCTCTACGTTGTTGAATGAACAGTGCTGGCGGACACCTGTGCTTGTTCTAAAAAGTTTGAACATTCAGTCGGCAACTTCCTGTTTTACACGAGCAGTATGCTTACTAAAAATTCAAGCTAATGGATTGCACGTTAGAGCAGAATTTTTATCATTTTAAAAGCATCGCCCTTGACATTTCGGTTTCTAGGACTGTACATTATACCAAGTTAATTCAAAGAATAAAATATAAATAGGGCAGCCGTTGAAACTGCATTACTATGGATTCTCATGACGTCACAAGTTCGTTATATTGCGGCAAATATATAGAGTTTGGAGAAAGTCTCGCTGATTGCTTCCCTGTTTTCTTTCTTTTCTGACCAGATTTACGGAAACCATAGGGCCCTCGACGAAGCGGACTTTAAAGTTTATGAAGGAAAATGTACTGTTCTTCTCGGACACAACGGAGCAGGAAAAACGACACTTCTGAGTATTCTCGCAGGTCTGATACCTTGTTGTCATTTTCGGGAGAAAAGTAATTGTAATGATTATGCACATTAAACTTGCCTAATGTGACCACGATTGTAGCTAACATCAATGTCGGTCGAAAAATTATAACATTGGGTTTTGAGAAAGTACACTTACTACAGCTTTGACCCCAAGTCGTTCGATTTCCCCTGCTGCAACTGACATTGCAGATGGGCAGTGGTTTTTTAAAACGGGTGCCCCTCCACTTTCTTCGCAAATCCATGGTATTGGGGTAAAGGTGAGAAGAGTATGAGAGAGGTTCTCAGCCTGCACCACATATGTATATGACTGCCTCAAACATTATCTTTGATCGAATTACTTTTGTGTGGGTACTTACACCAATTTTAATGCACATCTCTCCAGCATAGCCGAGCTGTGGAAAAGCATTGCCGACTGCTGAGACCTGCTCGAGCAGCGCAGGCTGAACCACAGTGATACACGAGCAGCAGCAGCCCGCGGCTTGCTGGACTGACGATGCCGCCACTTCTTTTCTTTTTCGGCTCAATAAACATTCTTTCTACCCTGTAGTATTGCTTTCGAAAGATACTACTAAACTTCGTTCTCCGATTTCAGCCTTTCGGTAAATTCGAGAGGATTTGTAGGACCGTGACGTAAATATTTTTTCTGCATAAAGGTTTTATACTGAACGAGCCGGTACAAAAATTTAATCTTCAACCAAACGACCGACGTTGGGCTGCTGCCTTCGGTAATTTAACCAATTAAATTGGATCCGAATAGGTTTCTGTGCTTTGAAAGGCGATTGAAGGTTGCGCAAGGGATAAGTACTGTTCATTTCAACCATGTTTTCGCAACCTTCAAAAGTTGAACGGATTTCCAAAAATCAGCCTTTACGTGAAACCCTTGTATTTTGGTCGTCTCTTTCCCATCCACGGCATGGACGAAGCTAAACACTAGGATGATGTTTGCGTCAGTGTGATCTTTGCGAAGCGTGTCACGATCACCGAAATAGAAACTGATTTGCAAGCTCGACCGGTGCGTTGCTCACATAGGTGCCTCAGTATTAGTTTCCATTCCTTAACTTCCCGTAGTCGTGTTTAAAAACTACTTCTGCATTAGCATAGTACCTGCAAAGGCACAAAAGATACAAGCAAGTTACCGCATCTCAGGCGTTCGATCAGGTTCTGACACTCAAGTCACAGGCAGAACGAGACTATCCTCTTCGGTTTTCACTTGATGAAAACTTCAGGTGGACTGTTTTACTTAAACACCGCACAACAATCACATATATGCCTCAGGCTAATTGCGCACATCCTAAGTTAACAAAAAATACACTTTGGCATAGTGTTCCACAGTACAGCGCTTAAATTTACGGGCACACGTTTACACTCCGCAGGAGGAATTCAAAGTGAATGCGAAAGCAAAGATGCCCACTGAGAAATGTGTTCTTTTTGTGCTATCATCATGCTCTTTTGTTTTTTATTTTCTCTCTTAGTATCATGGAGGGCATATGCAGCCAATTGCCCCTATAGGCCTAACACATGATTAAAGCAAACCAGCAGTAACAGTAAGCATTAGGGCGTGTCAAGCAACGTGATTTTTAATATACACCTTGAGCTTTGCGATGGCTGCCCCACCTGCCGCCGCTTCTCTGCGGCATCCGCGGGAGGTGAGCTGCGCAGCTCATAGGGGTCAATGCGGTGTTTTGGCTCTCTGTCGCTTCTTTATGCCTTAAGGCTCCCTAAACAACTTGTTATGGTGACGTCTGTAAGCAAATGGTACGTTTAGGGCGCATGAAAACAGGTGTCGCTTGGCAGAGATCTCGAACACCTACAGAAGCTATCCGGTCGTTCAGTTCTGCATGCTTCTTGACCGTTCGTACTGGTGTCAGCGACACCAGTAGCATTACGTTACTGTCACCTCCAGGTACATCAGGCACAAGTGAAGTCTGTTATCCTCTCGTTTATCCCTAACACTGGCAACAGGAGAGGTTGGTTTCGACTTGAAGCGCGTACAATGAATGCCACCAAGCCCGAGTTTATTCACTACAATGCGGCTTTGTTTCGAATACGTTTTGGGAATGCGATTACACAACTCCTGACAAGCGTAATGCAAGGCTCTGTCTTTTTAATTATGTTCACACTCACTTTTTATAGCAATAACCATGGAATTTAATAAAACTACAAAATAATAAATGATCTGCAAGTAGGGAAGAAACAACATCTGGTACGGGAACAAAAAAGCCCATCGCAGCTTCGGAAATAATAAGAGCGATCGTGTAAACACAGGCCAGGTAGGACACCCTACATTCAACTACCAAGATATAAAAAGCACTGCTATTTGGCAGGATATATGAGAGGATTGGAGGGGCATGTCCAACTGTCGTTTGATCGGAATGCGAAAGAAAATCAACAAGTTAACGTTTGTGTATGAATCGCATACACAAGCTACGTGTTCACGTCCCTTTTTTTGAGACTTCAACGACCAGCTGTTCAGTCGGCGGACACATTTTTCGAAACAGAGGTTTGGCGATTCACAGAGGATAAAAGGTGTCGTTGGAAGTGTGTGGTTTTGTAAGGCCCTCTAATTTTATTTTGTGCTAGTTTTTGCAGGCTCCCCGCATCACATGACGATGGTTCGAAGAAGAGGTTAGTTGTGGGCGTGGCTTACCCTTTAAACCAGTCGCCACGCTCCTCGCGGAGGATACATAGCTGATGATGAATGAATGCGGGCGCTCGCCTCAAGAGAAGATGATACAGCATCAATTTTTTTTGTCGCGTGCTGATCCACAGGTATAATCTATCGTACTTCTGTCATAGAGTGCTCGTGAAATTTGTGCCACAATGGTTATCGAGGGCAGCAAATATGTGAGGTATGATACTAGAAAGCGTAAATGGCGGGTGGTGAAGTATGAGAGTGCTGCCTTAATTATGCACGCACACAGACAAAGCCGCGTTGCATCGTAGTGAATAGCCTTGTCATGACCATCTGAGGAAAGGCTGCTTACGGAGACAATTTAAGTAAATTTCAGGGCAGTGGAATTGCAATCAGCTCCGTGCATATGCTGGTTTCGCGACGCCGGCCTGTAACATACACCTGGCGCTTAGACAGACCGAATGTACCCCACTAACACCACGTTAGAAACATTTTCACTCTCGTAAATACAATACATTTGCAAACAGAGTGACTGCTCCGCATAAATATGTATTTGTCACGCACAGAAATGATAAATCTCAGTCGTCAACAGGCCGAAAAAGCAGCGGCGATAGTGGGAAGCGTGGCGGAACCTCCCGCGGCTGCTTGGGAAGAGGGCTGCTAGGCGGATTTTAGTGGCGCCCCTGCTGGCAGTGCTCGAGGCGTATACGTGAACCTGAGGCTGACACTGGAAAGCGGTTAAGCTGAATGCGTTATGCTAATCCTAATGTCATAGTGGCACACACCCGCTTTCGCACTGGTCAGGCACGATCTGTTTGTTTAGCGCCGCACAACTGGAGTCATTAGTGCATGACGGGTCATGAGGTTTTCATTGAAAGCCATGCTGAGAACAATCGGCACACTTATCTTTCCAATCGCCTAATTTTATGTTCAATGTTTTTCTTGCTCAAACTACTACTGCAGACCTTAACACGTCCCTCTCACACATGCTTCCAAGTCGAAGGCTACGCCGAATTCCGTACATCCAGCCATAGTCAATGTGCACCGTCAACCCAATATGACGTAGCCGATGGGTGATTGTTTTTCGTTAGAAGTCTTACAATTCGCATCCCGAACGAAAATTTAAAAATTTCTCTTTAAACTCAATTACTTCACTGTGCATCATCTCTTGTGGGAAATTTGGCATAAATATCATTCTTTTTGGAGAAGTCCTTTGCTCTATCGCCATTTTGTCATCCACCTCTTGCCGACTGCAAAGCAAGATCTTCGACCTACAATGTAACTTATGGCATCGCATAATTACACTGTATCTTTAAGCTGGTACTACCCGGCAAATATTAAAACTTCCAGAAACGGCCTGCAGCTCATAGGCACAAACAAATAAAAAAATCGCAGCAGTGGCTGCACCTACGAGTGCGTATGTAGGTAGAAAACTGTACATATCTCTGAACGACAATACGTCGTTCTAATATTTCTGGTTTCAAATGCTGCATGATTTCTAAGCCCTTAGCGCTTAGGCTCACATTAATGCTTACAAAAAACCGTAGTTGATTCTTCTGTCCTAGGGATTAATAAAACACGAAATTTAAATGTGTAGCAAAATCTGCAGCTGAGCATGATTTGCCGGGGTCGCTGGGTTTGCTTGGCGAGGGATGTCCTGCTTGCAGGTCGCTTCGGCAAAGGCGTCATTTTCCTGACAGATATGGCGTCAGCAAAATCAGTGGTGTGTCCTGGGATAAAACACGTTCGTGTTAAAATATAAAACCCGAAAACGAACGACCCTGAGTGTAACGTACTTTTTGGTTCTAAAGGTTGCTTCCCCGCAGAAAGACCCTATGTGCAGGGGTGCACCCTTTACAGGCCGCAAGCGTTATTCATTGTACTGGCGTCACTGCCGTGGTGGATATGATGTGATGTCACTCAATTGTTCGTGTACCCCGGAATGAAACACTTTCGTGCTAAGAAGCCTCGAGGGTTTAAAGATAATTGCAAGAGGGAATGTGGGTTCAGGGTGTCTCGGGCCGGTATTTTCTGCAGCAAAACGCAGCCGCCTCCTAAGTTTTGAACTTGCTGACGAGCAACAGCTCTATAATCTAACATCATCAAATCTGGAGTAGGGCTACAATAACGAGGCAATGACTATTTCCAAAAACACGGTCATTCCTGTGGCATATATATTATGTTATTAGCCATTTGTTTAAAGCTTTTTTCTACCTCATACATTTCCTTTCACGCCAATAACTTTTTCCTGTGTACCGCAGTAGCTACCGAATCAATGGCACATTTTAGAATTTTGATTAGAATAAATTCCGGAAATCTGACGCCATGTTTCAAAAAGCATTGGGCCTCTCTAGATAATCAGCTAAAGTTCATTGGCTGCTTCTCTTGCAGGAATTACTACTCCCACAAGCGGCAGTGCCTCGGTCGGAGATTTCAATGTGGTCAGCCAACTTCACATCATACGAAAGTGCATCACCATTTGCCAGCAAACTGATGTCTTCTTCGACGATTTAACGGTTGAAGAGCATTTGGCTTACTTTTTGAAGGTAAAACACTACTTCAATAAAGACCGTCTAGGATTTAACGGCATTTTTGATTATGGCCCGAAAGTGCCTGTCTTCTATATCCAAAATTTATATGAATTCTCAATTAAATTTCAATTGTGTTCTCTATGCCCACTAGAATCGGCAACAGTGTCCTTCGTTATACCATTTCGGATATCACAGGGTCCCCGAATGGTCCCTATACCGACTGGACCTGCAACTCGGAAACCCTTGGTTTCTTATATTATCCTGATAAAACTACCCATGCACAAGAAAGCAGTCAGCACAGGTACTACAAAACTAAGACTGACCCTGCTTCCGAAAAGACGCCGAAGCCCTTCAACCCATTCTCGATGACCTAAATGCCTGCACGGAGGCACTCGAACCAAAAATTAGGCGCTCCACTCATGAACAGACACTTACAGACAATCACCCAGCAGCCAAGGATCACCTGCTACATATCTGGGTGCCGTGGCAACCTCACTTAACGTTGCAAACATCAACGCCACCATAAAACTCCAAGGAAACACATTGTTCTCCTCTTAATCAAGGGGAAGGAACATGTATCGACGCCCCACCGGCAGAACTGGTTCTAGCTATGCTACCAACTCAAAGGGACGTTCAGCTCAAAACGTACTTCGCATCTACTTCGCCATATAGGTGGCCGCCCCCCCTCACGCCCCAGAGTAACCACCAAATAAAGAGACTTATTCAGAACAGCTCTCTTCACCCGACAGGTCTGCTCCGTACAGCCCAGATGAACCTCTTCAGCACGTCACAATCTTCCCTCTCCCCACTACCGGACTTACATGGCAAACCCAACCCCACATTTGACGTCCCCTTCACTATGCAAGAACTACAAACCTTATTAGCCAAACTGAAGCATAACGCCACACCTGGAAAAGACTGCATCCCAAACCGCCTCCTCCGTAACTTAGACATCCTTGACCTCGACTTCCTCCTGAAACTCTTCGCACTCACGGTAAGAAGGGCACTCTTCCAGAGCACTGGCGGCACTAGGAAATTACCTTGATACCCAACCCCACAAACCCATTTCGTTGACGTCGCTACGTCCGATCACCCTTACCTCATGCTTTGGGAAACTATTCGAATGTCTTATGCATCACCGCCTCACCGACTACCTCAAATAAAAACACTTATATCCACTAACCATGCTTGGTTTTACCACCAAACTTTTCACAGAGGACATTCTCCTATACCTTAAGGAGCAGGTGCTGGACTACCCTAGGCGAACCATGCCACGCAGTAACCTTGCGCTCGACGCTGAAAGCGCAATAGAAAACGTTGCTCACCAGACAATCTTACACAACTTCAATGCCACCCACTGCGGGTCTCGCGACTTCAACTACATTGCAGAGCTTTTCTGAGAGCCCACGGCTACTATAAAGTTCGGGAGTCTGACCTTGCCCATCATCAGCACACCCATTGAAGGCATACCACAATTATCGGTATCCCCCCCCTGCTTTCAATATTGCATTACTTGAACTACCCTCTACTCTGAACCAAATATCTACCAGCATCAAACTATATACGGTGACGACATCACTTTCTGGACCATGTCAGGTCCCAGTGGAGAAACGCAACACGTCATCCAACAAGCTACAGATACCACCGTTCATATGGCCGGTCATGTGCCCACCATACTCCTGCAACACCTGATCCTGAAGTGTCTGTACAAGCCGAACTTACCCCCTTGGTGATAACCCTCCGCGTCCTAGGCGTCCCCTTCCTCAGGTACGGCACGGGTACAGCGCTCTTTCCGCAACTTCAAACCTCCATTACTCGCCTGACCCATTTTATCGGCACCCGACATCATGGCTTTCAGAATCGAAAATCTGTCGTCTGGTCTAAGCACTCCTAATGAGCAAAATACCCTACCCGAAACCATACGTGAATCTTCGACCCCAAGAAACCGCAAAAAATAAAGCCCTGATTCGTAAGCATAGAAAGCACCTCTTGGCCTCCCTATTTGCACCTCCACGAATGAACTGCTCAAACTCAGACTGCACAACTTCCTTGGAGAGCTCATGGCGGCTTAGAGAAACTCGGAACTTCAACAACTTTGTTTCACGGCAGGTGACCATGCCGTTCTCTGCACACGTAACTACCCTACACCGCCAAATAAAGACCAACTACAACATCTGACAACCACCATAAAACACCGCATCCACGCTTCCCCTATACCAAACTATATATATCAAGGCCGTCGGGAAGATTGCGTCTGCTGTCCTATGAAGAAATTAGCGGATGACCACCAGGTTCATACACTGACGTCGCCTGTGACTCCTGCACTCGATGCACAACTTTGGTTACCCTTAATCACACTGGCCGAAACTCCACGGCCGCCAGCACGCCCGCCAACAAAATACAGATGGCAGAAGCTCTGGTGATCGCCTTCGCAGCCACACCCCACGACAAGCTTCTTCACACCAATGTAGACTTCTACTCCCAGCAGCAATGCCGCCTCTACCAGACAGGTCGATTCCCACCCCAGGCCATTCCTCTTTTCGAACGTCTACCCGAAAACACCACCATCACGATTATTTAGGCTCCCAGATTTTCAGACCTTACGGGGAATAAAGCCCCCACGCAGCAGCCCCTTCTCTGCACTTCTGCGTATTCTCTTCCGATTGCCAAGTGATCCACCCACCCCACACAAAGGGAACCACCACAACCTCCATATTCCTTTCGATAATACATACAACGCCCTTTTGTCTGACTACAACCTTAACCGCCGGGTCTACCCGCCTCTGACCTCACCCTAACCAACCTGCCAGCCATACACTATCGGCGCCTTCAGACCAGTACGTTCTACAATCACGTCATCTCGCCCCAGATCGCACCCACTGTCTACCCCGTCAAGATCAACCCTGCGACACCCCTCTCACCACATTCCACCTCTTATACTTCATTACCCCCTCCTTTAAACAACCAACTTCCCCACCCTGGAGCAGTTGGAGTTTGAGCTGTACAGCCCGGACTCGGCACACCAGAGTGCCTTGGTTTCTGGGGCCATCGAGTAGGACCGGTAAAGCAGTGTCCTGGAATACGAACGCTTCACCACCAGCCTTTTCTCTTTTCCTCTTGCTCAAATAAACGTCTTGCTACTACTTGTTCACAAGCATAAATTATCCTATTCGCATGTCCAAAAGCCAGGAAGATATCTGTTGCCGTTGTAAAATCAAGCCCTGTAAATTATATCTTTAAAGAGGCCACGAATACAAAATGCATGTTTGGTTTATTGGAAAATTGACTCGCCACAATAACAGTGACACCCCTCTTAACGAAAAACTTAAGTTAAAGAGGCTAAGTAATGAAAACAAAGAGAGTGGTCATGCGACCCACTAGCTCATTTCTCGCAATAGAACCTACGACGTAGTATGGACATGTGTGTAATTGGCTTAGGTCGGCAAAACTCGCAATGTTAGCCAGGTCCCGAACTAAACCCTATGACGTATTATGGGCAGTTACGCAATCGGCTCAGGCCGGCAAAAGCCTCAATGTTATGCAAGTTAGACCGGGCTTGCAGATCGAGTTATTTCCGCCTACATTTATTTCATGATGTTTGTATAGCAGGAACAGTGGTGTCTTTACAATGGTGGTTATGGATGTGCCCATAAATATAAAGCACCAATGCGTAATTCGGGCACTATACCGCCTATAGCTGCATAGCCGCCGGGGATGGTTAGGTTACAGTGGCCTATTGGCATAGGCCACATTGTCTTCTGTGACTTTATAGAGCTTACCCTATGTTTCCCCAAACCATTCTTATCAGCTGTAACAAAAATAGGCCAGGTAGAAAGTGCGGACAGTTGTCCTGAGCAGTATCTTGCCGCAATTTGCGAGGACCAACGGCAAACTGACAACAAAACACTTTGGCTGTTCGCTGCAGCGCTCGTCACTATACTAACAATAGTTTCAAGTACCTGCCCTGCATACTTCATCGCAGACATCACAAAAAAACAAGATTTCGGGGGAGAAATAAAACTTAAGCTTTCATTGTTTTATTTTTACATCACAAAAAACAACATTTTGTTCTAGAATCGAAGTCTCGTCTTTGCTTTATTTCTCCGTGAATAAAGCATCCCTTTCTGCCTAACAAGCGCTGGAGGCCGTAAACAGCGAAATATTTGAATAAACAAACTTCTATTTTGCGTTCACGTCACCTTTAAAACAAGCAAGAAAAACATATGCTGAATCACACTTAAGTCAAAAGAAAATTGCACGTCCAAAATGTTCTGCATACAAATGTTCACCCCTAACCATTCTTAAAGGTTAGGGGTGAACAAAAAGTGTAAAAGTGTAAACTACGTCAGTTCTAGTCTACCCGTAACCTTGCAGAAATGGTGAACACTCGGTGTTTGTGTTTGTCGTGTAAAGGTTTTCCTATTGACATTTTAAATGGGCAGTCAGAAGTTCACCGAAACAAAAACAATTCAAGATGTAATGTTAGATATTCACAAGGTAACCAAACGTTCAAGCAAAGCAGTTTATTATGGTTTCATTACGCAGAATAGTATAGTGACACCTTTAAATCAATATAGGATTCCTACACGTAGCACGAACAGACCTCTCTCGTTTGTTTACCACGTAATCATTGGATCTCAGTGGTTGTTTTTGCATTAATTGAAAGTCATTCACCTCCCAAATACCTTGTGAAAATCTTATCGCGGATTTTCTTCCTTGGTCTTAGTCCTAAAAGTCTATTTACATCAAAGGTAGCGCCGAAAAGACGGCTCAGGAATTACATTGTTAGTAAATGAGACATTGGCTATGTACATAGCGTTTCAGACACAGAGACGGAAACACTCAAACGAGACTGTTTTCAATAAACAATAAAGGAATACTACTGCGTACACTTTGCAATGCCTTGCGGCAGCAACATGGCCAAACGAGTCACTTCATACAGTTGTATCTAAGCTGTACTGCGCTTTCCATAGCTTTTATTTTATGTGTTCTCCCCATTTATTCTGTATCAAATCTCACGTCATGAACCTCACCGGATATTCCACGAGAGGGTATTCTCCCTCACAAGTGGAAGGCTAAGTTTCTTTTGCAACTACACGAACGTTAAATGCAAAGAAAAAATGGCCCGCCCAAAGATAGCAGACTACCCATCTTAGGGTGGCAAATAATAAGCGATAAAACTGGGTGACAGGAGCAAGCCAAACTGCCTGCATTCACCACTCCACGACATATCTAAGCAAAACTTGAGGCAATAACACAGGAAAACATTGTGCCATGAGGCTCAATGGAAAAGAGTTAACGGGCATTCGCGTAATGTGACAAGTATTTGATTTGGTACCTCACGTATGTATAATGAATGAAGCAACCAAATCATCCAAACTGTATTTCATTATCATTGCCCCTTTAGGCTTGTACCAAGCATGACCCCCTCAATATCTCCATCGGGACAAAAATATTACGTTTTTCCGTTCAAGGATTGCACTTATAATGCTGAAACAATTTTAGGAGCTTTATAGGTTGCGCCCGTAGCCATGGTGAACGATGGAGTCCACATTCGTGGTAGCACGAGCAAGCTCAAACATTACATAGGCCTCAAAATTATTAGATGCAATTTTTGCAAGGCCTAGAAGCAGAGTGATGAAAAACATTTCGGAATTACCCAATTGTCGGTTCTTCAAGTTTCCGACATGTCCTCACAAACACGTAATTATTCCGTTGATTCGTAATTTTTTATATTTACTGTGTTTTCGACGGCTAAGATTACCCTACAAATGCCCGCAAATAGATTTCAGAAGTGCATCAATTTTTTTTCATCACTAGGCCTAAGCACTGTGTTTTAGATAAGTGACATACAAATTAAGAGCGTAATATTTTCCTCGCCAGTGGAAAAACGAAACTAGTACTCCAAAATTTCTTCCGTGCGGTAATACAAAAAAGTATGGGTATTACAACCAGTACGATTGCTAGTTCAGGACTGATCGGCCGGAAAAGTTTTACCTTAAGGCTAATTTTACTCCACATCTCATCGTACCACGTGGCGCCTCATTACACCCACTTCCAGTGGTGACTACGCCCTAGTACGTACAACTTTACGATCTGGAGCATCGATTACACCCTTCGGAAAGCCTAGCCATTTGGTTTTGGATGATTCAGCGCTGCGGAACCCTATTTCGTCAGCTTCTGAATTTTAAAAGTTTTTAGGCACTGGCCTCGTTCGGTTGATTTGCGGGTATTTTTCTTAACTGCTATAAAACCTGCTATAAAACCTGATATTATAAATTCGTTTATTTCACTACATACTATACTGTAGCGTCAACATCGGCATTTTCAGGCAGAACTGCTCGCGAATAGCGTAACCTGTCTGCGCAGTGCTACCGCATCTTACGCACAATTCCTTCAATCAGTAAAAACATGCCGCAGCAAAATAAAATCCTGTCGACACACTAATCAACGTCCAGTTGATATGACCATAATTATCAGGAGAAAATTAAATTGCTGACACACAAAGAAATAATATATATTTGTACAGGCTCATTCAAGCTTATCCTTTCTAAAAAGAACCAGTGTAATAAAGTGTACGCAAAGCATAGCGAACACCTTAAAAACAGTGATGAAACGTGTTTTTTACTGCTACAGGTAACATGTCTTAAAACGATACTTCTGTTTCCGGGCAGATTGCGGGTGCATCTGACGTCAAAGACAGCATCCGGAGTGTACTGGACACAGTGAGGCTGACTGAAAAAGCACAGACCTTCCCTCGTTACTTGTCTGGTGGAATGAAACGACGATTGACACTTGCCATTGCACTGGTGTCCCGACCACAGGTGAATGGACTGATTCCAGTGTAGAGCAGATTTAAATAATTCAATGGAAAAGAACCTCTTCTGACACATTTGCCTGTTTACATTCGACATTCTTTTAAAGTTATCTCTGAGCAGTGCGGGCCAGCTCTTCCTTTCTGTGTTTACAGTGCTGAATCTTAGTAAAGCCTTAAAATGTAATTTCATTTTGCACTAAAGCAGAATATTCGGTGTTTATGGTGACCAAATAAACCAAGGGGTCACCTAAGGTTTCTTTTGCGATGTCAAAATGCTTGGGCTTGTGAAAAATCGCGAGCATGAGTTGTGGAAGCATACACTTGTTTGGGTAAGTAGACGTCACTGCCAAGGGGGACCGGTGAACCCGTCATTTACCTCTCACGGTTGTTCTCATTGTCATAATCCAAACTCCCTGGTAAGGTACTGAAGAATGGTAGGCCGGTATGCTATCCTCCCGACGGAATTGGGACTTAAGCGTCAGGAATTCGCTTTTAAAGCCAGATTCCATAATCACTTGCCAATCCCTTGATGGGCATGCATGAATTGTTGATTGGTAGGTTAACGTCTCAACCAAACAGGAATTGGGGATTTGCTGTTAGCTTTTATGACTTCTGCTGGTATCGCCAATGGTTAGTTTATGCGAGTGTTATGTTGTTATGCCCATATTTATTTTCAACGTATGGTGAACTTAACACTGGCCATAAAGATGTGGAACGCAAACTGGAACGCTTTCTGCGGCAGCAGGTACAGCTTGATGATAGTGAAGACCAAAGCATAACGTTGGGCTAAGCCTGTACCATCGCATACGAAGCTAGAACGTCATCTCGTCGCGTACCCAAGATCCCAGATATAAATGTCTGGTTGGCCCTACACTTCTGATAGCTGCGGCCATGATCACAGGCCAATCTTGGGGTCGGAGAATACCGTTAGGTCGTCACAGATAAGGTGATCTTCAACGAACGGTTTCAGCTATACGTAGCCAATGTTTTCAGTTTTCGGCCACTTGAACTTTCCATGGCAGGTTCCGGCTATACTCTTCTGATAATACTGCTTGAACTACGCCAGAGCCTAGTCTTTATCATGATTTTTATCAATAGCCTATTTAAATCCACTGCTGAAGGAAGGCATGTCCCATTGACCTCCGCCTTCTGTCCTGGGCTGCCCGAGTCCATTCTGTGCCTCCCAATTTTCTCATTTGTAATTTCCACCGATTTAACGGCCATCCACTTTTTGTAGTGCTGTCTCTCGGGGTCCATTTTGTTGCCCCTGTGGTCCACCTGCTGTCAGTTGGTCAGTTGGCTAGTTGGTATTCCATACCGTTCATCTTAAGAGCAGAAAAAAAAGGGGCACAGTAAACAAGGACAAGCGCTACTTGCAACCTAATTTTATTGAATCAAGGTGAAATATATAGCAGCAAAAGTACAAGAGATACAGAAAAGGTTATGATTATACACAGAAAAAAAAATACTGGAATTGGAAAGTGAGAGAGATCGGTGTATCTCGGAAGGCGTCGACTTTCTGTTGCATCGAGGACCTGTCCGTCATCGGTTACCTGTTAAAGGCGTCGTGTCGTATCTGAAACACCACAACTTGTGCGTCGTCCAGTGCGACAAAGTAGGTGGGTTTGGGGTTTTTTGGCATGGCTTGTTCTTGGCGAAGGCAATGATAGCGATTGGTGATGTAATGTTGGCGAGATCTGATGTATCGCTAGAAGCTGTTAAGGCGAAGGCTCGCAAGCTATGTGAACAAATGAACCGGTCAGGGCTGTCCGAACAAATTAAAAAATGCACCAAACTGGGGCTAGACATGGACATGTTTTTTGCGGGGAAGACACTTAAGGAGGGGATGACTTTTCCAGTGAGAGTATCAGAAGAGCACACCTGGCAGAAAGCCGTAGGTCTGTTTCAACAGAAGCACCTTCAGCGGCTTGACGCTGGGGATCCATTTCGTTCTAGAAACTCCTAAGAGGTCGGTGACTTCTTGACACAGCACTCCCACTGTACATTTAATTGGTTTTCTGTAGATATCAAAGACCTTTATTACAACCCTGCCACATGTCCGAGTCCTGGAGTGTGTCGAATAATGCATTTTTGAGTTTGGTGTAATGGCCTTTCAAAATAAAAGTGGAGTAACAATGCAAGGGTTTCTCGACCTGTTGTCGATGTATCTGCAGTCCACCTATGTTTCCTGCAACGGCAAAACCTTCATACAAAACAGGGTGTCTGTAAAGGGTCTTGTGTTGCTCCAGTGCTGAGCGATCTTTTTCTGGGCCTGATCGACCGGGTGCTGTTGGGTAGATTGATGTCAAGAAATGTCGTCAAAGTGTACAGGTTCGTGGATGATTTTTGGTTGTCCTTCGTAGGGGTGCGTCTAGCTTTGACAATGATGTGAGATCAACACTGGCAGTTTTCGAAGTTTGCCTGAAACCACTACAGGGAACTCACGAAGTACCAGAAGGTAACGCGCTGAAGCTTTTGGACATGAGCCTCATGTTTTCGGACAACCTGGTTTGCTGCCAAAACCTTGTTTTCTGGTTTTCTGCCCCGCAGCCAGAAGCCCCTCTTGCCATTTAGCTCTGCACACACCAAACTGGTGAAACGCTCAGTAGCAACGATGTGGTTCAGCAATGCTATAAAGAAATCCTGTGTCCATCACTTGGAGAGCGCTGTGCAGGCGCAGGTCTCTCGGCTAAGACGGTCAGGGTATCCTGAACACGTCATTGTGGCAGTCGTTGAGGCTGTCAGCACGCGTGAGAAACAGGTAATAACAGCGACCGAAACGAATGAGCATGACTGCCACGAGTGCCGTAAGACGGCAGTTATACCGTATTTGCATGGTAACGCACATAGGCTAAAAAAATCGGGAAGAGGGCTAGGGTTAGCGTTGTAATGTGTGCAACAAGCCCATCTTGCAGCTTGATATTGCAAGAACGGATGGTACCATCGGTGCTTTTGTAGACCTCCTGAACTATGGCCAGTTTCCAGATTTGGCGCGGTGTTTTTTCTTGGTACACTAACACCACGTCTCCTACTTTGACTTCAGTGGCCGCTTTCTTCGTTGTGAAGTGTGCAGACCGAAGCTGCAACAGGTATTCTTTCACCCACCTAGCCCAGAAGTGTTCGGTCAAACGTTCTCGATACCGATACCACCGCACGGCATCAGTGCGCGAACAGGTGGTTGTATCGTTTCCCGAGTCACTCTTGGTAGGCACATGCGTAAGTCTGCGACCAATGAGGAGATCGGCAGGAGTGACAGCACACGGCTCCCCTATGTCCGACTTCACGAAAGTAAGAGGCCTGGAGTTCACAACGGCTTCTACTTCGGTGAGGACGGTAGCCAGTTCTTCAAACCCAAGCTTGGCTCTCCCCAGTACCTTTCTGAGTGCTTGCTTAAACGTCCTAACCAGCCGCTCCCACCAACCACCCCACCACGGGGCATTAGGTACAATGAACTTCCACCTGATCCCAGCATTGCTTAAATGCTCAGTGACTTCTTGATTGGAGAGGAGTCGGCAGACTCGTTTTACGTCCACCGAGGCTTTCTTGAAATTTCGGGCGTTGTCTGAGTACACGACCCTGGGTAAACCTCTGCGGGCCACGAATCTCCGAAAGCCGAGCAAGAAGTCATCTGCTGTGATCGAAGAGACTAACTCCAAGTGGAGCGCTCTTGATGCGGTGCACGTGAAGAGTGCGATGTAGCACTTGGATTCGCCGCTTGGTGATCGTACGTAGAGAGGCCACGCGAAGTCCACTCCTACAACCTCAAACGCGTTTGTAGACGATAGGCGGTCATTCGAAAGGGGGGCAGTCGGAGCATCTCCGGGCCTGACTCGGAACCGCTTGCACAGATGGCAGCCGTTGACCACTAGCTTCACCAAGGATCTTGCTCGGTAAATCCAGTATTTCTCTCGTAGTTGTGTCATCGTGTCTCTCACGCCGCCGTGCAGAACTTGAGTGTGGGCTCTAGCTGACAGCAGAGACAAAAATGGGTGATTTGCACGCAATATGATTGGGTTCTGAATTTTCACAGCTTTCAAATGGGCTAAGCGTCCCCCGATCCGAAGGATACCGCCCGCATCTAAGGAAGGGTTTAGCTCGCTTATGCTTGAAGCACCGGTAGCCCCTGCCACCGAGACATAGTTGATTTCTGTCACGAAATTTCCGGATTGCATATCCTTGTTCGAAACCTCGACGGTAGTTTTCCATGGTAGCTCCACTTGGTATCGTCCATGTCGGAAGGAGCCCTTGTTCTCGAAGTGGTCTAACGCTGAGCTCTTTGAGGTACCACTGCTCGTCGGATCCAAGATCCCATTGCTTTCGGCTTCCCAAAACGATCGAAGGATATCGTCGCATTGGGTTACGTCGGCCTTCAGAACGCAAACCATCGTGCGCGAAATAGTTGCTGTCGCTGTCAACTCGGTGCTGCTGCCTTGAAACGTCCATCCAAGTTTAGTGTTTATAGCAATCATAGCCTGGTTTTCTTGGGACCTCACGAATTCGCCAGACATTATATTCCACATCTGGTCCGATCCAATGAGGATGCTTATGCCACCGCGAGTGATGACGTCAGGGTGAAGCAGCTCATCAGCAATGTCCTTTCCCGATGTTTTCAAGCCCGAACGAAGGATGAATCGATCGTCGAGCCTTCAATGTCCTGGCAAATGTGGGGTATTTCTATGGCGCTGAGGACAACTTCAGTGTCGGAAAATTGGCTTTTCAGTCGAAGCTCGACGATACGACGCCTCGCGGCCGGTTGACTTTTGGCGCTGGCGAACGTGTTCAGAGCAATATTGATGACTCCAACGCATTTCAGCTTGAGGTGTTTGCAAAGTTCTTCGGTCACGAATGTCCGCTGGCTGCCACCGTCGAATATGCCTCGGACGTATAGGCAAGCGTTGTCACTCACTGCCCAGGCTCGAAAAGTTTGGAGGAGAACGCATCCACTTGTGTCAACTCCTGACTTCTTTCCGACTGATGCGCAGACCGTCGTGCGTGGGTTCAGACTTCCTTCAGAACAAGAATCCTGTGCGTTGTTCTTTCTCGGGCTACAGACGCTTGATGCATGTCTACCGGCGCACGCATTGCAGGTAATCTTGCGGCGACAGTCACGTGCTCGGTGTCCTTTCAGCGTGCAGCGAAAGCATCGCATCTCCTTCAACAAAATTTGCTGCTTCTTTTCCGAAGGTATGTCCGCAGGACAAGACTACGTGATGTGAACTTCTGACTTGCAGAATGCACACCCCTCACCGGACGTCGCTGAAGTGCTGGAGAGAACACACGACGTGGGCTTAGAGTCTCTAGGGCGGATGCTTTTCTCTGCCTCATATTCAGGCCTGTTGTCTTGTCCTCTCTGACCCCTGAGATCACTCTTTTCAAGGTTCTCCAGCTCGGTGCTGAGGAACTTCAGAAGATGGTCTAGGTCTGTCGGCAAATCCTCAGGTGCGTCCGGTTGCGGTGTAGGTGTTTCAGCAGTGCGCGTGCGGTAGTACTGGAGCACGATGTCGTGCGGAAGGACTCGCAACAGGATGTCTGAGAGCATCGACGAAAAGGAGGACCGTTTCACGCCGAGGGTTTCGAGGCCACGGATGTTGACCAAAACCTGGTCGTTGAGCTTGCGAAGGCCACTTGTGTCACTTGAGGATCTGATCGGGTTGATCATTCGGAGCCTGGCAAAATACTCTTGCTCGAGTCGCGTGCGATCGCCGAAACGCTTCTTCAGCAATGCAAGAGCATCCTGGTAGCAAGCCTCCGTCGTAGGTAGCCCTCCGATTGCCGAAGCAGCCTCTCCTTTCAGAAAGTGTCGTAGGTAGTGGAATTTCTCGCAAACTGAAAGGCCGCTATTCTTGTTTATCATTTGGTCGAATTGCTCCCAAAATTCATTCCATCGGCACAGGTCCCCATAGAAAGGAGTGATGGTGAGTTTCGGTAAGCTTGGCCCGGTTCTCTCCGAAGTCGTAGCAGCGACTGGGGGCGTGACGTTCGCTACGGGTCCTGTCATAGGTGCAGCTGCCTGGGAAAGGCAGTTGCTCTTGCATTTTAGCTCATCGAGGACGCGTGTCGCGTTATCTTGATACTCGATCACGCTCGCATATTCGGCCTAAAATGCCCCCTGATCCTGCATATGAGCTTCGAGCTCTTCGTTGATCTTATTTAGCTCGTCGTTATTAGCCTTGAGTCTCTCGTAAAGCGACGCTAGCTGGTCGGCCGTAGCGCAAGGATCGGCCATGGCGGCACTTGCCTCGTTGATGATCCTTGTGTTCTGCGCCCGCCTCGATGTCCTCTTGCATTTGAGCTTCTCCATGGTGGCTCCACTGCCTCGATGCTCTCGGAAGGTCCCGCTGTGGGTCCCGGGTCGTCGGCACCAAAAATGTTGAGCCAAGGCGTGGCGGGAGTCGAAAAGTGAAGCTCTCCAAGCAAAAAGCAGAGGGTTTATTTTCGTGGCACCCAGTGGTGTCTTTGTCGTTCGATTCCTCGAGGAGCCAGCCTCGAGCCGCGAGAGCGAGCTCTGAGCGCGAGCTATCTCTCACCATCTCCGTCGCATCTAGGTTTATTCTTCGTCCTCTTCATGCATCGGAGAAGCGTGGCGATGATGATTTTCAACAGTGTGCACCAATCAAGCTTGAGAGGCTTTGCAGAGATACATGTCCTATACAAAAAGAACATACTGGTTGTAACGTTGGAGAACAAAACAAGTACGTGAAATGCGGTATAGGGGTTGTGTACCGTGTGCCCTTAGCCTGCGGAAGGGTATATGTAGGTCAGATGGCACGGTGCGTAAACTCCAGATTACATGAGCATCAAAATAATGTACACAAAAGAAAGGATGGTAACCTGTCGATTCACTGCCGTAAATGCCCCAAGTGTGAACCATACATTAACGATTCTGATATTGTTTCGTGACACACGCGTGAGATTGTAGAGGCAGCTGAAATGCAACTAGGTGATTTTGAGTGTGTCAGCACGACATCAGTTGCCTTGTCCGGTAAGGAGGCAGCTTTCTTATAAAAGAACTGGTGGTGGTAATTTCTAGATGACACGTGTGGGACAGCGGGAACCGATTGCGTTATTTTATTCTGTGTATATTCGTAACCTTTTCTGCATCTTTTGTATTTTTGCTGCTATATAATTCACCTTGATTCAATAAAATTCAGTTAGAAGTAGCGCTTGTCCTTGTCTACTGTGTCCTTGTTTTTTCTGCGCTTAAGATGAACGTTATGTCAGTTCGTCGTACTACATGGTCCGCCCAAGTCCATTTCTTTTTCCTTGTCTGATCCATGATATCTTCTATTTGAGTTTGCTCCCTAATTCAGGTGGCTCCTTTCCTGTCCCCAAGCGTTACTCCTATTATTTCTCTCTCCGTGGCACCTCATGCAGACATAGTTTTGCTTTCTATTTGCTTAGTAAGGAGTCAACTTTCCGGTATTTATGTTATCACCGGCAGGATGCATTGGACGATTACCTTTTTTCCTAGGGATAGAGGTAGCTCATTTTTCATCAGTTGTGCAAGCTTAATTCTGTGCTAGATTTCTTTCTAGTAATAAAGATCAGCACTGACAATCTGGCCAACATTGTTCTAGTCTTCTGCGTGTTCCAGTGTTTCGTTGGATATGCTAAAAAAGACGCGTTAGGCATCTTTTTTAACATTAGTTTGGATTTATGCATATTTACCTTTAAACTTCCCGCTAAGCTCTCTCTTTGTAGTTGTTAAACGATTTCTTGGAATTTTCGGCAGATTCAGTCAACAAGACTATTCTGTCTGCAAACCTCAAACAGGTCAAGCATTTCCCGTTTATCCGTAAACGTAAATTTCCCCAGTCAAGCTGCCTGAGTACACTCTCCAGACAATGTGTGAACGATTTTGGCGCGATGGTATCTCCTTGTCCCACAGCAAAGTGAACAGCAACTCTAGTTCTGTACCCATGATCTTTTGTAATTTATTTTCCTTTTTTACAACAATAATATATCAACCGGCATTTCACCTGCAGTCTTTTGACGTTTGTAGTACAGAAGTTCTTTTTTGATGTGCAATCCTCCCCGCCTATGCAATGTCTTTTTGGTCCTGAGGTTATCTCAATAAATAACAATGAAAATACAGTAGTCGCACCTTTATTCGGACTGAGAAAATTCGGACTTGCTGGATAAATCGTATTTTCCCAAAGAACTGCCATTTGTCCTATAGGAATAATGACTCGCAGATTTTTTTGGACGGCTCTTTTATTCGCCCTACTTTTCGTTCCCCTCCAGGTCCAAAAAATCACACGGCTTGGTATTGTCTAAGAGTCGGAGATGTGCCTCCTCGATTCTTTGGTATTTTAGGGCTTCCTTTGCGACAGTGGTGTTTACTAAATGAGGCGCTTTTTGATGGTCTTTATATATCATCTAAAAGGATTTGTGGTACTCGGTGCATTTCCTATTACTTGTTTGATGACATAAATGTGATCCATTGCAGAGTATTCTTTCTTAAGCACAGCCTGTTCCCACCGTAGCTCGAAAGCTAGGATGTCGTTTATTCCTATCGAAAATGACGACAGGAAACATTTATTTACCGTTTAATATTTTTGCTTCTCCTACTGTCGTCTCGTCGCATTCTTCTCGTGCAGTGATTGTGTTCAGTCGTACGTCATATTTATGACCTCATTTCGGCGTCCATCATGCTGAATTTCTACCTTGTCGTGATCCTGATGTTCTATTCGTAGATTGACATGGTTTGATGATCAGTGCCCATTTTGAATGGCATTGTGAATGACAGTGCTATTGTGACTACAGAAATGTTTGACGTTGAGAAAATTGACTTTTTTAATGACAGAAATGTGCGCCGTAAGAATGGATGGCTTTGTCTTATAAACAGGAGTTCTTTTGTAGCAACAAATTTTGTGTCGTACGACATTATTCTTGTAGGTTTCTGCGGTATTCCCATTGTGATTATAGACTCCGACGTGGTTAAGTATAACATCGGTAAAGAGCTTGTTCACAACCGAAAGGAGCGTGAGGGGTATGTTGTTCTTATGATATTTGGTGCCTCCCTTCTAGTAAACTTAGCTATGATGGCGTTCTTCCAGTCTGTTGGTGCCTTAAAAATCCTTAAACATTCTGGGAATAGTTACCAAAACTTTTAAATAATATATATCTCGAACCTTATTCACAAGCACCATGTTTATGTAATCTCCTTTATGTAGTCTCCTTTAAGAACAATCGATCTTCTCTAGAAAAAGCTTGATGTGGACCAGTAGGTTCGACATGATTGAAATGGATTAGGGGTTAAATAAACGCGGATACGAGAAATAAACGAACAAGCAGGACAAGGCACCTCGTACGTCTTACTCGGTTATTTCTCATGTTCACATTTACGGGACATTTAAACAATCTTCACCTTTGTAACCCGCCGACTGCATTTCATGCGAATGTGTAGTTTTCCTTTGCGGTCTCGTTCGTAATATATGCGGTTTGCTATTTAATCAGCAACATTGACAATGCAAACAAGCTCTCCACCTCCCCTGCTCGGCTTCGTTGTACATGCTTAAGCCGTAAAATATTGGCCTGTTTACTCTCTGAAGTAGCTGCCTCTAGAAATACGCACTTTTGGGGCCACGACAGTTAAGAGCTATTGGCTGGTGAAGCTGCTCTGCCGGCAGGTTTTCACAAGCCTGACCCCAAACTTTTCTCGTCTACTGGCAACAGCCCTCGAGAAACCAGCATCTGTAGCTAAGAGAATTTCCAATATAAAATTACAAGAGGGCGCTGATATTTCTGGGCCTTTATGGAGATGATTTACTGCAAGCAGGAGTTCGGCACATCAAGATTTTGGCCTTCAAAACCTAAGTCAACCGCCGCCGCAAATTATAGGCCACGCACGGATGGCAGTCAGCCCACGCCTGTTCCTTCGGGCCTCAACACAAACACTGACCGATTCTTGCAGCTCAAGGTACTGGCCCCAATATTCCTATACATTTGTTTTTCATTGTTAAGCATACCTCTAAGGTGCGGGTCAACTAATCATCTCAAAGGCTCGCTTGGCCACTACGCTGGGATTTAAGATCTTCCGATAAACAAAAGCACGTGCCTTTTCGGCGGACAAGTAGTGCGATATGAAATTCTGAAATTGATATCGCACTCTCTCACGTGTACGTGCCTTCGTGCAGTGAGTCGCTCTAGGACAGTGCACCACGTCAGACGTTTTCTCCCCGTGGTCCTCTTTCCTGATCAATATGTAACCCCAGATTTTCTACTGAAATAAGCATTTTATTCTCTTAATATTCAGTATTTTACTTTAGCCACTCCCTAGCTTATAGCTACCAGCGCAGATAAGTTGAGGACTCGTAAGGTCAAATTGTCCACTCTTAAGTACAGATTGAGTACGATTACTCGTGACTGGCGATTAGCTAAGTACTAGTGAGTACATATGAGCACGAAAACTCGAGAGCACAAAATCAGTACGAATACAAGTAAGCACAGATTGTGTATGAGTACAATGGAGTACAAAATTAAGTCTTCATGACTACAGATTCAGTACGAATACTCTAGAGGACAAATGAGTTCGAGTACAACTAAGTGCGATTGCAAAAGAGCATGTGATGAGAGAGTACAAAAAAGTTTTACAACAGGCGAGCTTTAACGTTGGTACAGCGGGAATAAAAAAAATGTGATTGAGTTTGCGGGAGTTTTTTTGGTTTTGCTTACGTATGGGTAATGGTTACAAAACAATACAGTGAACATCATCTTAATACATAAGAAAGGTGACATAAACGACTTGGAAATTTACAGGCCGATCAGCTTACTGTCAGTCTTCTACAAGGTACTTACTAAGGCAATCGCTAACAGAATTTCTGCAACCTTAGATTTCAGACAACCAAAAGAACAAGGAGGATTCCGTAAATGTTATTCAACAATGAATCATATTCACACGATCAATCAGGTGATAGAGAAGTGCGCTGAGTATACTGAGCCCCTATATATAGCCTTCATAGAATATGAGAAAGCATTTCACTTGTTCGAAACCATAGCAGCCATTCAGGTATTACGGAACCAGAGGGTAGATAAGCATTATGTAAGACTACTAGAGGATATCTACAATGGGTTCACAGGTACCATCATTCTCCATAAGGAGAGCAGTAATATCCTTATAGGGATGGCGTCAGACAAAGACACCATATCTGCAATGTTACTGACAGCATGTTTCCAAGAAGTATTGAGAACGTTGGATTGGGAACAGGTGGGAGTAAGTGTAATGGAGAACACCTCATTACTTCAGTTTTTCTGATGGCGTTGCCTTGCTAAGAAACTCGGCGGACGAATTGCAAAGCATGCTTTCCGCACTGGACGAACAGAGTAGAACTTTGGGGCTGACAATTCATTTGCAGAAAACCAAAGTAATTATCAATAACATCGGGACAGCACAGCAGTTTGGATAGGGGCGAGGTAGTGGAAGTGGTAAGAGAATATATCTACTTTGGCCAAGTTGTCACCCCGGATCCCAACGATGAGGCAGAGAAAACTAGAAGGAACACAATGGGGTGGAGGGCATACGGCCGACATTCTCAGATAATGAATAGCAGCCTACCCTTGTCCCTGAAGAAGAAACTGTATGACCGCTGCATCTTACAGGTACTCACCTACAGGGCAGAAACTTTTAGGCTCACTAAGAGGATTAAACTTAAATTGAGAACGACTCAGCGGGCAATGGAGCAGAAAATGATAGGTGTAACATTAAGAGACAAGAAGAGAGCAGAGTGGGTCAGGAAACAAACGCGTGTTAAGGACATAATAGTAGAAATTAAGAAGAAGAAATGGACATGGGCAGGGCATGTATTGCGAAGGCAAGATAAGCTTTGGTCATTAAGCGTTACATATTTGATCCCTAGAGACGTCAAGCATTCCAGGGGGCGCAGAAAGTTGAATAGGCAGATGAGATGACAAATTATTCGGGGATAAATTGGTCACAGTTGGAACAGGGCTGGTGTAGTTGGATAAAAATGGGAGATGCTGTTGCCCTGCAGTGGGTATAGATAGGCTGGTGATAATGATGATAGTGGAACAAAAGACTCAGATGCTGATTCTCCTTTTATTTCAGGGCGACAACCGCTTGTAGCTTCATTTGTGAAACCGTCTTGTGCATGGCCTAATATTATGTTGGCCCGGGCAGCATCTTGAAAGAACTAACAGAATGTGTTAGCCAAAGAAATTCTTTCGTTGGAAACAAAAAAATAACACCTAATCTGTGTTTCTTCGACATGCCTGCACACCTTGGGCATCCAAATGAAAGCAGGCGCAATTATTCAAAGCTTTTCGTAAGCGCCGTGAACAATTTTCTTCTGCAGGTGTTCCACACAAACTCGTGGTAGAAGCAGCTGTGAACATGCATTTGAGCAACGAATTTCCAAAAAATAGCAAGCGATAACGTTCTGCCCTAATTAAACTTGTACGTTGCTTTAGTGGACTGTCTTAATATGCTCTTAAATTCATCTTTACTTGAACTGGTCGTTAATAATGTAACTTATGACGAAAGTCAAAATATTGATCAGGAATGCACCCCAGGGAAGGCAAAAACTTAGGACAATAATTCCCTGAATGCTAGCGAGTTACTAAGTATCATCCTGGCTGTGTCAAACAAACGTTCGCAATTTTTGTTACAAGCCAGAACTGGATGATCTAAGTTTACCATCTGTACATGGGTACGAATATTACCAACATTGGTAGCTGTAACTATTGCCTCACATCCCTATGATCGATAAATAATTGTTGAAATGTCAACAATATAGAGCCGACATATTAGCACGATAACGCTCAATGTGCCATGAGCTGAAACTCCGTATTGTCTGCGAAACGTCTCTAGGAAACAAATTTAGAACACGCAAAAAATTCCATCGGCCAGCATGGAGGGTGCTGCATAAAGCTTATATTCTATATCCTGCCTTGTCGTAATAATATTTCTCACGGCTACTTGTCCGGTGGGGTATAATATATACATAGCGGCCACATCATGGTGGAACATTATTTTATCTTTAATTTCATAATGAGGCTAAAGAATGGGTGTCGTGTTGAAAAATATTTGATACGCCAAAAAATTCTTTTTTCTTTCAAATTCCTGGAGATGTGTTTACATGCAACGTAAATATTTAGGCCGCTTTGTCATTAAGTCGGCTCAATAAAGTCAAAAACGCAATGCAAGCAGTTCAGTGGATATTATTGTGCTTTTTGGTGAGCATTCGTCCACATGAAGGTGCACTTTAAAATGGTTTTATTAATGACGTGCAGGCGATAGCCTAAACCAAGGCTATTTAAGCGTGTACCATATACCGAGCAGGAATAATGGCCACCATTTATGTCCAGATTGCTATTGAGAAAGTGCGCGACAAGCTTTTGCAGAAAGAAAATGTTTCGCAAGACCATACATAGGCAGCCCTCGTAAATAATGAGAGCTTACTACATCAAAAGAAGTTCACTCATTGCAAGGGAAGCCTCTGTTGCGCTGCAAAACGCCCCGGTTTTATTTCTAGATGTGTTTTCTACGCCAGTCCTGCTGGTATCTACTTGATGCTGTTTCAGTGTGGATCAACAGGATTCTATATCAGTCTATACTACGAAAGATTGAGGGTGAAATGGCACTTCTTTCTTTCCACCGGAAATGCAATTACTGGAAGTGCTTTCCTTCGCACTACGCCACCTTAACAATGTCTATCTCTTCACTTGAAGCTGATGCTTCTGGATGAGCCTACCACAGGACTGGATCCGGAGACGAAAAGAAGAACATGGGACGTTATCAAGTCAATAGACAAAACACAGACGTCTATCCTCTTGTCCACACATGACATGGCTGAAGCTGACGCCTTGGCGGACCACATTGTTATAATGGCGAATGGGAAGGCAATATTCAGCGGCTCCACTACGTTCCTGAAAAAGGCTTGCCGTGAGTAAACATATAATCTTGAAATTCGGGGAAAATTTCTTGATGGTTTATTAGCTGTTTACGTTACTCAGATTTTTCTAAGAATTTTTATTCAGCGATGTGCTTTATATTCCTGAAACAACCTCTAAACCAATGTAAACGCATCACTGCGAAAGCATGCAGTAACGAACATATATCTTAAACGTTGTTATAAACTTGGGAAGTAATGTTATGCAGGTGTTATGGGGTTGACGTGCCCTTTTGGTAAACTAAAGTTAGAAGCCTGTGAGTTAGCAATTGTGGGCAATTTTAATGTAAAAATCAACAACGAAAATATGCTTTTGTTTCGCGTATTCAGCTCAACAGCATATAGAACACTCGTGTGATGGGTATTGGTAGGAGATTGAACAACCTAAAATCCGTCAATTGTTAAATTAGCAACATTTTGGCCTCTCCCAACTGTTTTCCAACGTTCCGCCATGCCCTTTCGTCTCTTCTAATTTTTTAGCGTGAGCTACACTGGCGGATGTTGAGCTGCTTGGCGGGGCTCCTGGACGTCTGTGCTGCGCATGCGCGAGGAGCTGTGACGTCTCACGGCGCGCAGCTGGCGTGTCGGAGCTTCCGCAACCGCTGTGACTGAACTGGACTAGACTGGATTAGATTGGATTAGATTAGATAATGTTTGGATTTGCTTAGATTGGCTTGAAAATTGTTTTAGCAGCACTAAGCATGATAATAAGCTAATCCTAGGAAGCCAGGAAATATAGCAATAATCACATGAACCTTAGCTTATGGTACGTATATCCTCTCATAGCCGAACTAAGCCAACGCTAATTTTCCAAGCTGCTCTCCCAAGTTTACAAACTTTTGCTTCCACAAAACGAAACGCTCAAGATTTTTGTTCTTTCTTGAGCGCAACCAGATGTCGAATCGTGACCCTATTTTCTCCGAAGGCCAAAATATAGTTCGCAGCTAATTACTTAGTACGCCTCCCGTGTATTGTAAAAGTGTGTCATGGCCGCAAACTGACCACGACAATCTTTGCTCGAACCTTACTCCCCAATGTCTGGTCTCGATAAAAGGGCAACCAACCAGGGTCTGGTTGATTTGGGAGGAAGTTGAGCAAGGTAGCTCGAGGTAGCTGGACTGGCATACTCCAGACGTTGATATTTTGAAGAGAAGCGAAGACCGGAGGCAGCCCAGGACAGTATGGCCTAACTCAAGCCGGTTTACTTTGGCCGGTGATTTGCTGTCCGGTCTTTTTTGGCAGAAGTGTTCGGCCCATGTCCAAATGTGGGTCTTTTGGCCGTATACAGCCGTACTACCATGGCTAACCAATGGCCAGTGTCTGTCGGCCAGTCGACCGGCTTACGTTCATACGGCGAGATTCCAGCCGCAAAATTCCGGCCATTTTAAAGCCACCTGTGTGCTGCCGATGTACGGCTACCGGAGGACAGCCGAGATGTGGTCATTAAACTCCAGCCGGAGTAAAGCTGCCGGAAGTTCGTTTATGCTACGGGCATTTTAGTTCAGCCCCAGTACGTTTATGTACTGAGGTCGGTGGATGACTCCTGCATGCAGATCAAACTTGATTACTGAGTAGCGCTGTGCAGCAGCACAAACCCACAATTTTGGGTCCCCGGCGCCCACATCAAAGCGAGCCCGCACGCAACCGCCAGCCGTTCAGCCTTCAGCGCAGATTTGCTTAATTACCAGCGTCACTTGACAAAATAATATATTTATTAAACAGTGCTCACCTATCGTCGTACCTTTATTTCTGGGCCTCTTTTACGGCCGGATGGAGAAAATGTTTATTTCATTGGAGAGCAGGAATAGTTGTATTCTCCAGGACCTGATATCTCCTGTGGGGCGGCTAACCTGTAATAATAGGGCAAGGAGGGAGGGCGAAGGCGCGTACTTTAGTGGGTTGAATGTGACAAAGACGAAAGTGTCGCTTTTAGCCAATTTATTTTAAGACAATCTTCCTGAACCTTACATGGTCTGACTAAATCAACTATTTTTACAACATTTGCTTGGCCAGTTTACTTGTATATAAAACTGGCGCGAATGTTGTACTCCATAAAACACTCAAAAGCATTCAACATAATTTCTGTAACACAAAAATTCTGTCTAGTTTCTCACCACTTTTTTTTTAAAGAAATTTTTTACTCGCTCAATTTTTCTGATGATCTTTCACAGGAATGAGCCTAGGAGAGATCGAACAAGTGCTTTTATTTTCAATCTATTTTTGATGTGTTCATGAGTTACGGGCACAGCACTTAATATTCCAAAATAACTTAGGTTTCCTCTAATGTCGTAGTACGGTAAACAATTTCCTGAAGCATGGCGAATCGCCCTCTTTCTGGTGGCTGAAGTTGTATCCCTCGCTGTTCACGCAAAAAAAAGGCGTAAGACTAGAGTTTTATAATATGTTTCAAACCAATTACTTAGCAATGGTTGTATGCATACAGTAAACCTTGCATACTGAAACGAATAAAACAAGATATATTTTATTGGTAGAGTTGGAATGCGTAAGGCTCTCACTCCGCAAGTTTGTTTGTTTTTTTATTCATTTATTTATTTTAGATTTGATCGGTTTATTTTTTTCTAACTGGCTTGCCCTTTATATGCATTCCAGCAGGTCGATGCATAACACAAAATATCAAATTTGAGACCAATTTACAAAATAATTCTACAAAGAGCGGGGAAAATCGGCAATATAAACAGTTGATGAAATCATACATGGAAGATAATTACACCCTCGTATTGATCTAAGAATCATGCAAGGCGTGATTTTATATGAAATTTAATAATCTGTTTTTAGATTGCGGTCCCACTTTGGGATATGTAAAATGGCGCTTGGATATACTTCTTCCTTTCACTTTCAGTTATTCACTGATAGATATTACTAAAAAGTTTCTACCTGAAGTTTCGACTGTGATCTTTCACGTCTCAGCATTTAAGTTTACTTTACTTTCCCTTATGCTAAGTTGACAGTGACAATTACCTAGTACGAATCACACTGCCTTATTCCGTATGTGTTCGAGCGTATACACCAGCTCTTCTGGGTAGGGATCCCAACAAACACATGCGTACTCCAATATAGAGCGCGAATGAGTGAAATGGAGTTCTTCTCTTAAATAAAATAGAGCGTCATTAAAATTTTGTGTCAGAAAGATAAAAACACGTGCTCCGTAAAGTTTGTGTTGTGCACATGCCTTTTTAACCTCTAACCAACTGTTAAATACTCCTAGTTATTTACATTTCCCGGCCGTTCCTAAGTCAGCGTAATTTACTGTATACGTATTTATATCTATTGAAGGTTTTTGTCGTAAAGGTTACGTTATCACAATTTTTAACATTAAAGGACTTTTCTGAATCACAACACCAGGATGTTATTATATACGAACCATGCTGCAGGTATTCGGAATCACGTTCATGCGCTACAGTCCTGTAAACTACAAAGTCAATCGCGACCATTTCGAACAAACAATATAGGCGAATAGTAATATCATTTATGTATACAAGAAACAACAGTGGGCCGGCAGCTGAACCTTGGGGAATTCCCGAGGCCACGGGAACATATCTATGAACAACTATTGAGAGCGACCTTTTCCTTCTCCACTGAAGGTCGGGTCTTTTCATTACGTCGCCATGAAATAGCCTATTTCGATGTTCCTGTTGCGCTTTGCGAAGAAATGTATTTGTTCAGTTTTGGTGACTTTTGGATGCACGTTATTCTTTTGGGTCTCGTGTCGTAATAAATGTGAAGTATTATTTGTTTTTTTTTTTCGTATTGCAACTAGGTCTTCTTGAGTGATCCATGGTTTGTTTGCCTTTTTGGCCCTTCTTCCTGTCTTCAACGGAAAGCATTCTTCATAGAAGTTTAAAAACACATGTATAAATTTAATGTAAGCTTCATTCGCAGATGCACATTGAAGGACCGGTGTCCAGTCAGCGTGGTGCAGTTTACTCACAAAGTGGTACAGTGTACAAGACGACATGGTGCGGAGGAATACTTCTGGAGGGTCTGCTTGTGTAACTTCATTGATGGTTATAGAAGTTTGTAGCAGGAATAATTGAAAGTGGTCGTTTATGGGTGCGGTAATAACTCCAGGTGTCATATTATCGGTGAGAACGCTTGTCATAAAAATATCGATGACGGTAGCTTTGGTAACCTGGACACGTGTTCGCGTGCGGATAACATTTTCTCAGGCGTTGGCTTCCAAATGTCTGCAGAAATCAGCCTGTGTTGGCGACGTACGCGAAAACTCAATGTTTAAATCTTCCCCTAACACTAACGAGTACTGGTGGTGAATATTCCAGCACAGATATGGTTCGCAAAATGCCACAACATAACATATGTTACCGGTCGGTGATCGATAAATCACAGAACATACGGTACGACCGTTTTGCACGGTTAGGATTTCGTAGTCACCGTTTGATTTGGAAAATTCATCAACGACAGGATAGGTTTTGTTGTTTTTTTCCATTATCATGACACCACCCCGCCCCCTTTCTAGCTTCCGACTCAAATAGTACGAGATGTATTTTGAGTGATTGATAACTTCAGATTCGTCGCGATACAATGTCTCCGTTATCATTAACATGTCGAATTGAAGTCCAAGCTTAGTTATCATCGCGTGTATTTCGCCTTCCTTTTTTCTTGCCGAATGTGCATTCATACGATTGAGAGAAGAGCACCTTCGCCACCCTCGTGAAAAAGTTTCAAAATCAGTTGCACAAAGATGGTTTTCGGCCATAGTGTTTATATTTTATGGTTAGTCGTTCGTTGTTTTAAGACTTTACGCTGTATTATTCAGTTATTATTTATTTATATAAACTGCAGACCACAGTTGTGGTCCCGGCAGGACGAGCACTTGAGTAGCACAATATAACAAAAAGAACAAAAGGTACAAAAATGAAACGGTGGATTGAATTGGCATTGTCAATCCAAGACACAAGCAACAACAACAATAAAAAAGGGGCTATGAAGTAACTAACGAGTATGGCACAGTAATGGAATTCTATTCAGCCGCGGTACGCGGGAAAAATGAAAACTTGAAAGTATCAATAGCGCTTGGTATGGTGTTAGAGATCTAAAGTGATGGTGCCGCATGTGTCTTGTAGTCAGGACGGATGTATACAGGGAGGGGTTTATAGCCAATTTTTGGTTAGTAAGTGAGCATAGGAAATCGACACGAAATTTCTGTCTTCCTAACTGAATGTTGGGAATGTTATTGGCAATCATTAATCGAAAATGCGACAATCATTCATCATTAAGCAATCATTAATCGGCAATGCGACAAAATTTTGAAAAAATGAACCTAACAGCTTTCCTCTGAATCTTTTCAAATTTATTGATGGTATTTTTGGTATGCAGGTCCCATACTACAGCAGCATACCCAAGTTTTGTCTAACGTGTGAATGGTATCAAATAAGTTTAACACAGGGAGGCGATTTACGAAGTTTGTGTTTCAAGAAACAGAGTTTTTGAAAAGCGGAGGAGCAGATGTCTATGTGTAAGCTCCAGGAAAGATTATTAGTAAACGTTACGCCTAAGTATTTCAAGAGGTTGACTTGGTTCACCGCGCGCGATCCTAGTGGGCACTGAAACTCGAATGGAGGGTTTTTACGCGTTATGCGGACAGTAACAGTTTTGTGTGCGTTGACAATCATGCCTCATTTCTTCCACCAACTGTATATATATTGTCCAGGTTTGTGTTAAGTTCTCTTTGATCTTGCATGCTTGAGATTTTACGGAATAAAATAGTCATCTGCAAACAGCCGGATATGAGTGGTGGGTGTTACTACAGTGACGATATCATTGATGTATAAAAGAAAATGCAACGGCCCCAGAACACTACCTTGAGGCACTCCGGATGTGACGGGAAGACAGATCGAGGCATGACCATCAATCAAAACACACGGCTCTGTATTCATCAAATACCCAGACACCCGCGCTGCTAAAATTTCTGGAAGATTGGTCGTTTTTATTTTTGAACTGATTTGTCATGAGGAACTTTGTCAAATGCTTTGCTAAGATAAAAAAAATTGTGTCTACCTGAACATTATTATCAAGGGCCTTCGCAAACTCTGTGTGACGCTGACGAGTTGAGTCACAGTTGGATAGCCATTCCTAAAACCATGTTGGAAGCTGGTTAGAATCGAGTGTCTTTCAAGGAATTCAACAATACGGTTGGCTATGATATGTACAATTAATTTGCTGCATGTTGAAGTTAAAGATATAGGACGGTAGTTATCCAGAATTAATCGATGCCCTTTTTGAAAGATAGGATGACTCTGGCCATCCTCCAGGGACGTGGTAGTGTTGCAGTTAACAAGGACGCTTGGAATATTACAACAAGAAATTTGACGATGCATTCGGCATAACGCCGAAGAAACACATTCTGAAGGTCATCAGGACGGCAGCATTTTTTTTGCCTTCAAGATGAAAAGCATTAAAACTAAACCAGCATGAGAAATGAAATTTGCTTCACGCGGTTCAAACAAAATGTTTGTCGCACACATATTCCTGAATTTGCAAACACGGAGTTAAAATAAATGTTGAAGTGATTTGCAATGTCACTGCGACTTGTAACCGTGCGCCCTTTGGCAGAAATCGACATCACTGGCTTTTTGTTATCAGATAGATAACTCTAGAACATTGTTGGGTCACTTTTAAGAATGTTTGGCATTAACGTTTTAAAGTAAGTCTTCAAATTTTTGGACTTTACTTGCCAAGCTTCTCTGTAGATTACGGATCACATTTCGCTGGGCGTGCCTGTTTTTCAATTGTTTAATTTTCCGTTTTAGATGGATGATAATGCGCGTCATCCAAGGTGTGGGTTTGTTCATTTTTTGGCATTTGTTCGGTAGAGAGTTGGTGATACAGTAGCGGCATGCTGGCAAAAAACGACCCCGAAAAGCACATGCGTCATTGACATAATCGCTGAAGCAACTGAAACCGCTTCCATATGTTCAATGACGCAAGCATCGTTTGCTCTAGAATAATCTTTAAAAGTTTAAACGGACGAGTTTGATGCAAAGCATCCCTTGCTCTCGGCTCCGTCGTCCTTCGTCCGTTCATCCGCCGCCCAGGAAGACACCGGCAACACTGCCGCTCCAAGAGCCCTTTAGGGGAAGTGTGCTCGTATCGTGCCGGCCCAGGGAGACAGTGGCAACACTGTGGCTCCCGCTGCTCATGGTCAAGACTGGAGCCCTTCAAGGGGAAGCGTGCTCCTCTCGTGCCGGCGCAGGCAGACACCGGAAACATTGTCGCTCCAACATCTCATGGTCGGGCCTATCTCTCTCCCTTGTTGTGGCGCCGTCACACCCCCACAGCGCAAGCTCGGCTCATCTCGGGCCGGCCCAGGAAGACACCGGTAACACTGTCGCTCCAGGACCCATTAAAACGTTAAGACACCACTGGGCGTTCAGCAAGCCGAGCATACGCAATGGGTGTGTGTACGGCGCAACAACGACAAGGGAGGGATATAGCCCCATCGCATGTAATGAAATTACGCTATCTTATTGTAGGAAAACCCTGAGTAGTATGTGAAATAACCATGTGCTCAAGGCAATTTCCCATTTTGTAGTTCCGGTAAGTGAAAAGTGTTGCGGTTACCATAGAAACCAAACTGTAAATATAACGGTGGCTACGTACCTCAACCTAACGGAAACGACGAACTGAAAACTAATGGGCACTTGAATCGACCCTATGGAGGCTTTGCATACTACTCAGGGTTCCCTTACGGAAAGATGGGGTAATTGTTTTTGTAACAAACACATTTCAAGAGCAGAATAGATATGCTGGCAAAGCCATGATCTCAAAAACCTTGTTCTATCAATACAGTATGCTCAGAAAAGTATCGATTGACAAACACCAAGTCTAAAATAGAGCTCGACTGTCCTTGTACACGAGTAGGTTGTGTAACTAGTTGAATAAGGTCGTGTGTGAGCATGATGTTAAAAATAGCATTTTCATTTTTGCTAGGCTGCATACAAGTTTGCAACCGTTCCCAGTCGATAGTGGGCAAATTGAGATCAACTATCAAAATATTTTTATTAAGATACAGGAACATATGTTCTTGAAACAGGATTAGATAAACTGGAGCTCAATCTGCAGGCCTGTAGCACGCGTACAAAATAAAGCTAAGGCACCAGCACGTAATCTGTGAGCATAAACATTCAAGATTACTTATATTGGCTGGAATATTAGTCTATAATGGCGGCTTTAATAGGATGGCTACGCCCCTTCCTCTGGTAGCCCTGTCTTTGCTAAATCCTTTGTAATGGGGCGGGAAAAACTTCATCATCACCAATCTCACCTCTTAACCAAGTTTCAGTTATTACGGCTATGTGCTCGTCATGTTGCAATAATTGAACTTCGAGATAATATATCTTAATAATGATACTACGTGCATTTATATTAAGTAGCCTTATTTGTTTTTTATTCACAACATTTTTTATGTTTGAGCAAGACGATGTGATCGTCGCAGTGAGTGAATCGGCGGAGCGTACAGTTAAGACACGGACATGCCTTTCAATTAGCTCTGTAATTGCCCTTGGCTAGGGTATTTGGGCTGCTGGACTATGCGATTTCGTTTTTTTGGAGAGGAAGTTTGTCGTTTTTCTCGTCATCCCAGACATAGGCCTTGTTGTTTATGTATTATCTAACAAAGATGGGTGAAGTGTTGTCTCCATTATTGCGGTTTGCCTTAGAATTTTGCCAGAGCTTCATTCTCTACCCTCTTAGTCTTTTTAAAAAATCCTCGGAAAAATTCTTGGCTAATGTATTTCAACACCGAAGCTGTTGTTTTTGCCATAATGTGTGTGATGTGTGGCGTCATAAATAGTCGGGTTTATAGTTACTCTCAGTGTTTACTAAGTACGTGAGCCCATTTTTATGAGGAGCGTCTGGCGTCAAGACTTGCGCGGGAAATAATTAACGTGTATTTCACTTTCGCAATAATTCACTTTCGCAAGATAACAGCACACGTGTCTCCACGCCTTACGGAGGCAGACAAGAGTGCTCACGTTCATTTCGCCAAACCGGTGGCCTCCGGTTATAGCACCTGCTGATGCATTTCCCTTTGGGAGAAATGTGAAAGTCTGCGATCCGGGAGAGCTAGTCAGGAATGAGGAAGACGGCGATATAGATGGATGGTGTTAACCTGTAAATAAGTCATTTTCAACGTGGTGCAATGCGTGATGGTATGTTCTTCAGGGCTCACATAGAAAGAAATCATTCAGGTTCGGTACGGTTGAAGCCTTGAACAACTTAGTGGAAGGTTCGCCTTTTTCTACGTCGTTATAAAATCATTCCACGTTCCAAGGAATTCATCCGCAAGTTCATTTCTCGTATTATAATTTAGTTAAAGTTCTTACAAAATTTATAAATTTGAGAGACAATTATGTTTAAAAGGGCTCTATGCATACGACGTGTGCGTAATAAAGAGTTTCTTGGAATTTGATTTTTTTTCTTGCTTCTATTCAGCTGAAGAGACCAGTTCCTATTAATAATACACATATACAACAATGTGTGTGGATGTGTCTCTGAGTGAGAAGTAGCCATAGCGGTTTATTCAGAATTTGGATTTTTAGGTGGTGTCGAAATCCACCTCGGAGGTTTTTTTGTGGGTGTGTGTGTAAAACCGAGAACATCCAGACGAAGGAAAAACGTTCCAATAAATCACACAACAGACGAGCTGTTTTCTACGCACACAAAACGCGTTTCATGCATCAAGCGGTCTCTTTAGTCAACCGGTGCAATCAACCTAGCGTGTTTTTCCTTCTTCACCGGCCACCTCATCTCCCATGTTGCAGAGAATTCACGATTAATCGTATTCTCTGAGTTTGACTCTTTCACTCTTGACATTTCGTGACCACAACCTCTTAGACAGCTACACAAAAACGTTTCATGTTAAAACAATTCTTGTGTCTGAATTTAATAGTATTCTCGCAGCTTCTTTGTGACACGTTCGTTAGATACTATAAGAAATTATTTCTCACGGTAATTTGCACTATCTCATACCAAAGTGAATGGAGGCGATTCGTCCTAAAAGCAGAGCCTTCTAGCTCTATTGCAACCAACGCTGTTTAGACGTAGCCATGTGCGCATACAAATGGAGAGAGAGGTCGGGAAAGGACACTTGCCCCTCCCAAGGTCCCCAAGGAGAGTAGACTGCTTAGACCTGTTCTCTTCCCTCTCCGCGCAACGCAACAGGTTCTCCCCTCAAGAAAAAAATCCTGCCGACAACCATGGCTCAACAACCTTAGCTCTACCTGCTAAACGCAAAAGTTATTCCACAGTATTAAAATTGGCAAGCTCCTTACTACAAAACGCCTCTGACAAGTTGACTATGGCATGTCTTGCGTAGGTCGCTAAATAACATTATAAGTAGGTGTCCACGATTCTAAGCAAGATAAGACGTGTGGGCGACATAAATTGCAACACATCTCGACAATACGGCGTTATGGAAAACGTCTTCAACAGTTTTTAAAACGCCATCCCTTAGGTCTCTTGCAATGAACATTCTGTAGACATATTCAATAGATAACATCTGTTACACCTCTCAGTGATATCTTTCAGCTGTCTACACATAACGTACTATAGACGTCTCATGATAGACGTTTAGTAGGTATCTTAAAAAGCTTACAATATCAGTCACCAAGGAAAAAATTTTTGTACACGCTCAGGTGCGTGTCTTCCAGCCATCTTAGGAAAGATGACTTATGAAGATCTAACGAAGCTCAAGACCTCAGAGATATTGCACAGATGTCGTGTAGCTATCCCTAACAAGATTTCATCAAGGCGGGCGCAAATTGACGTCTTATAGGTTACTTTCATAGCGGAAGATGTCTAAGACCTTGCAAGAGCATGGTAGACATCCGTGAGAAGTTTTGTGTTCAATGAGTAACGGAGTAGTTAGAAGATGCTACACCACCAAAATGATCTTATGATGTTCAAATGCATCACACTTATGAACGAATTCGCCATGTTGACTCAGTAGCTACAATAGTATTCATTGAGAACACCATTATTTCACTTCATAGAACCGTTGTAAGCAGGACGTATTATATGCCCGCTTCACTTAGTGCTAAGAGAACTGATAATTTTAAGTGCCGATGTTTTGCTTTGGCCATTAGGGGCGTAGTATTGAAGGAGTACTAATAAGTATAGCTCAGACTCGCATTCAAAATGTGTGCGGAAAAGTGAGACCTACGGTTTTTGCTAACTGGCTTCTTAAATCATATTTCAGGGGTTGGTTACAATATTGTCATGGAGAAGCAAGATGGCTTCAAACTCCGTCGGGTGATGGCCATCGTCAAAAGAACTGTTCCTGAAGCTGAGGTAACTGATGACAAGAAGTACGAGGTGACCATTAGCTTGAACACCTTCCAAACGAAGAACTTTGACAATATGTTCAAGGAGTTGGCCGAAGCTAAACAGCATCTGCACGTAGGCAGCACAAGCGTCACTATCGCTACGATGAAGACCGTATACCTGAGGTACAGTCATTATTTCAATTAACCTCTCCACACACGACCCAATACCTCTATATGTCATTGAGATTTATAGTTATGATGTAGTACAGCAGCACACTGTCAATTACAGTGCGCCAACAAGGCGGCGAGGAAGAAGTGTGGCCTTTTGCAAAAATTATAGCGGGTTGTTGTGGGCACATCCGTTCTTAGTTTGAAGACTGATGTTGCAGTATGATGCCGAGGGTCCATTGAATACACTTGACCAAAATAATAAAGTGAAGGTTATAATATTAGTAGTCGTTACACTACAAGTGTAGGCTTTGTGGCTGCAGTTTCTATCTTTACTTTTCAGGAAGCTATTGAAATCACCACGCAGTAAACATCTAGCCTTGTCCGTAAGGACTTGAGGCTAGAATTATTTCTTCATTTCTACAGTTGAATTGCAAGAACCTATTAAAAAGGAAAGGCCTTATTCTTGTTCATAACATGGACAATGTTTAAAATTTCTTCAATCGACGGTACGCTGTACACCACGCGATCCCGCACGGTTGTATCATCTGTGGAGCAGCACCAACGTCTGGATGCTGTCACAGAATTATCACCAGAGGCTGCTACACTGACGCCGTAATGTTATCAGTACGTGACAAGCGGGAGGAATTATAATATTTAGCCCTTAAATCGGCGGTAAGATTTCATCTGATCCTACCACAGGTCCAAGTTCTATTGACGTCGTCATCTGTAGCGTGAATGCACCGTATATTAAGAGCTTGAGATAGAAACCAACAGCAGGCAACCTGTCGCGGGTATAAAAGTGCCAATAAAATGAGCCATTGATGGGGATCAGCTTGGAGATAGCAAGAACGAAATCCGGTAGACATTTACGACAAGGAGCACGTAGGAGTGCGAGGGCAACGTGGCATACGCGAATGAAAGGTTTTTATAATACTGCTTTAGGCAGTAGAGCAGTCTTAGTTTAAGTGATAAACTTAAATAATTAATTGTAACTGGGACTGTTCCGTGCTAAGTAACTGCGAATGTTACGTGAATGATCGCGGGTAAAAATTCTTACATTTCTTATACATTTCAAACACAAAAGCTGTTGTCGGAAGAACTTAGGCACACTTAATTTTCACAATATTGCTGGCATTTAGTAAGTTTTCGTAAGGTGCAGTTCAACCGATTTTCCCAAACGAGAAGCTCTTGAAAGTGTGAACGCCGAGTCCTAGCCTTTCCTGGGAGTAGTCGTGAGCCCTGTTATTCAATAAACCGTTATTTACTTCGAGGTATTTGCTTCCCTTGCAAATTTAACTCCACATACATTGTATCTCGTTTGCGTCTCTGCCCCGCACGGCCTACATTCTCTGCAGTAAGGGCTCATTGGCTGAGACTATACAAGAGACGGAACTTGCATTAATTGTGCGTGAAGCAGAAAATACGACGTTTCCCTCGGCTTCTTACGCGTGTCGCCATGCTATTTTTAAGCAGTGATGTTTGTGCAATATTCGAATTTATTCAGTTCTCTGAAGGTTTTGTTCGCGCACACATGGCGGCCGGCCGTAGGACGCTCTTTTTTAAATACCCTTCGTGTGCTTTTGTTAAGTTTTTTTAGTTTCGTTGAGCTCTCTTGGCTCAAATTCACAGCCATACATATGACAATTGAGTCAGAATGGCGGATTGCTCACTATTGCAATGTCTCTTTCCTCATGCTGTATTTACTGTCTAGAATCAACAACGACTTCACAGAACGAACTAAACAAGAGGACAAGCTCATCAATCGTGAGTGTTTCATCTGTATACATTAATTCACATGTCTTTCTTTTTTATGGTGTATGGAGTAGGGAAAAATACTTCAGCCGTGCCAAGAAATGGGGCATTTTTTGGAAAATGCTGTTGGTTTTATTTGGAGGTCCGGACCATTCGGGCTATAAATGGTTCAAAAGAAGTGGAATAAGATTTTCCCGTAGGCTGAACCCCTCTACGTAACAATCCACATGCATACAAAACAGCATTTTTTTATTGCAGACTTTTACTATCACTGTTTAGTTAACAAAATTTACACTCTTGTTCAACGTTTTCAGAGTACCCGCCGCAGTGCTCAGTGGCTAGGGCGTTGTTACACGAGGTCTAGCCCGGCCACTGTGGCAGCTTTTAAGTTTTGTATTTATGCATTCTTTCAATTTTTTATTTATTCATTTGTTCATCGACAGCAACAGCGCAGAAACGAATGCACCGGCTACGAGCCCTAATAACCACACTCCAAAACGCGCTGCTTCACATCAACAGCATTATCCAGAAATACTAGCCTATTTTAGCCAGTTATGACCGACTTAAAAACACGGACCCGGAAGCAGCAAGAATCACCTGCCAAAGAACTGAATACCAAAAGGATATTTTAGTGCATGAAAAAATTAGTCTACCCAGCAACCATGCCTCAATTTTGTATTCCAGACTTTCAAACATCTGCTGACAGACTTCATTGGTAATAGCACTGCCAGCAAATACATCCACAAGAATAATTCAAATCTCACGCTCAATTCTTCAAACATGGTATATATGCTAGAATATTGATTCTGTCACAAGAATTATATGGGAGAAACGAGTCAGCCTGTGAAATTATGCCAGAATGGACATCGGGAAGATACTCACTATAGGACCTCCATAGCACTCACTCACACTTCAAGCAGCCGAACCAAAATTTCGATTATCTGAAGCTTTCTATTCCGCCGTCAAACTTTAAGTCTCCAAGCAACAGAGAACACACAATCGTATTAATTTCCTTATTGCAATTTCCTTGGGTCTTGTGGAATTAATGGTTTTGAAGGCGGCTTAGAACCCTTGTGGTATTCTACGCGGGAGAATGAGGATACTTCGAAAACGGGCATGTTGTGTCATAACAATTTTACCAGCCCACCTCTGAAGCTGTTATTTTTATATAACCTGTCTTTCCTCCTTTTTTTCTAACCCTTACCTTCATAGTACGCACACTCACCTTTCCGGCCTTTGGTATTTCACTTTAGCATTTTCTTTACCCCAAAAGAGACTTTAAACTTTCTGCAAAGCTCGGCGCGCACCAGCCGGGGGATACTACTTCTATTCTCTTTCAGGAACTAAACGGCTCCCTAAAGATTTTTCTTCCACTCATACAGGCTGCTTTTGTTTACTGTCTTACTAGCTCTTACACGTACATCAGTAACCTCAGAATAACAGCCACAAGACGCCCCACATTTTCCCTAGCGGCTTTCCTGGAAGCTAATCCGAGTCAAGAGGGCTGAGGCTGTGAAAAGATCCAAAGAGGGAAAAAGTCAAATATTGGATCTCATGACTCGTTACATCTCTTGACTTGTTAGACCACTTGACTCCATGTGGACCTTTTAAGGGTAAGGCACGTCAAGAGGTAGAACGATGCTAGAGGAACACGCTGAAACAAATGATCTCGAGCCAACGGCAAAGCAAACGAAAAGCGAACAGACAGCTAAGCTCTGCCGGAAACCCGAAACCCCATTCGCGCCGTGCATCGCCTGCAGGAACGGACCCAGACAGGGCGAGAGCTGCGCCCTCACCCGTTAAGATAAATTATTCCCGGTGTAATTTCGAACAGTTGAAACTGTAATGCGGCTGTGTATATAAGTTGTGTATGTATACAAGTTGTGTGACAGATGAGGATATATCGCAGAGTACATATATTGTTTTTATTTATCAGCCCTTTGCAGTGCCTGGCTATCGTCATTGTTTTGAGCTGAGCCGGATTTTCCTCTTTTTTGTCTGTGCAACGCTGGAAAACCGTGTTTAATAGGTAGGGTATCGCTCTCTCTATATATATATACAGGGTGTCCCAGCTATCAAGCGCCAAGATTAAAAAAAAGAGTAATGACGTAACTAAAAAAAAACCTTGTGCATAATGTTTGCAATACTGTGGAGAAGCGGGCAGCATTTTTTTCGTTAATGAGACCAACCTAATTATAGGTAATTGTTTATCTAACCCTAGACGTACTGTCGTATTCAATAAATTGTCAATGAGGCACTTGTAGGTACTCACGAGGGGCATCTAAGTTTGGTATTTTCAGCGAGGAACTAATCGCGTACACGTTTATTCTCACTGATAAAGAAAACCCGCGAAGTATAAAATTCCACGTGACAGCGCCTCCGCGTGTATGGTAAAGCAATGCCCTCAAATAGGCTGCCTTTGAGCTAGCCAGAATGAAATAGGCAAAAGAAAGAAAAGGGAAATCGCGGCCGAGTGTATGCGTTATCTGCTCACGTGCCCAGCAAAACTTGCTGTTGCTGCTCCTTCAATGCATGCCATTATCAATGTGATGCTCTGTCTATTCGGGCGGGTGACAGGCGAAGCAGTGCGTTCAATCAGCCTATTTGGGGACGCTGCTTTACAGCGCCCGCGGAAGCGCTTTCACATGGTATTTCTCATATTTCGCTCGTTTTCTTTATCTGTCAGAATAAATGAGTAAGCAATTAGCTGGTCTCTGAAAATACCGCAGTTAGAGGCGTTTCGTGGGTACCTACAAGTGCCTCATGGACACTACAGTGATTAGTACAGTGCTTCTCGATTTAGATAATTAATTACAGTTAATTAGCGAAGTCTCATTAACGAAAAAATGCTGTCCGCTTCTCCACAGTACTGCAAACATTAGGCACTATGTTAATCGACAAGATTCAGGGGAAATCCCCAAAGTGGAGTAAGTTTCTGTGAAGGAAAGTTTGACATCCACCTAAATGCAGCCATACGGCTACAAAGGAAAGCTATACAGCTTTCTCAAAAACTTCGCAGTTGAAGAAAAATTTGTCCTGGTCCAGGATTCGAACCCGGGACCACTGCTTAACCGGAGCAGTCGCTCTACCAACTGAGCTAACCAGGAGGCTAGTCGTTAGTAGCGCGAAAGCGAATTGATCAACAACTCGAAGTGAAGGACAGGTGTTAATCGACCAGATTCAGAGGAAATTCCCAAAGTGGAGTAAGTTTCTGTAAAGAAAAGTTTGACATCCACCTAAATGCAGCCATACGGCTACGAAGGAAAGCTATACAGCTTTCTCAAAAACTTCGCAGTTGAAGAAAAATTCGTCCTGGTCCAGGATTCGAACCCGGGAACACTGCTTAACTGGTGCAGTCGCTCTACCAACTGAGCTAACCAGGAGGCTAGTCGTTAGTAACACCTGTCCTTCACTTCGAGTTGTTGATCAATTCGCTTTCGCGCTACTAACGACTAGCCTCCTGGTTAGCTCAGTTGGTAGAGCGACTGCTCCGGTTAAGCAGTGGTCCCGGGTTTGAATCCTGGACCAGGACGAATTTTTCTTCAACTGCGAAGTTTTTGAGAAAGCTGTATAGCTTTCCTTTGTAGCCGTATGGCTGCATATAGGTGGATGTCAAACTTTCCTTCACATTAGGCACTATGATTTATTCGAGTAACAGCATTGCACTTTTTTTAAATCTTGTTGCTTGATAGCTGGAACACCATATATATAAATAAATAAATATATATATATATATATATATATATATATATATATATATATATATATCTATATATATATATATATATATATATATATATATATATATATATACATACATAGAGAGAGAGAAAAAGAGAGAGCGAAAAGACCTTTATTCGGCCGAAGTTACAGGCCGAGCATGTCCACCGGCTGGGCGACCAGTCTGCGCTGTTCTTCTCCTTCAGAGCCAAGCCAGTCGGTCCAGATGGTGATGGAAAGGGATGGGGAGGGATACGAGTCGGATAGCTGAGCCACCGGGCAGTAGAAGAGGCAATGAGGTAAACCAGCGTAGGCAGTAGGGCAGTCGGGACAAGAGCGGCCAGATCTATAGCGATAGAGGAATAGGTGGGAGGGAGTGATCAGTGCATTCATTTGAATGTGCCGGAGGAGTCGAGCCCCATCCTCCGTTACGGGGAGTGATGGGTGAGGAGGCGGGTAGAGGCGTTTGTCAAGACGGAGCTGGAGGTAGACCTCCTTGATGATACAGCGAAGGGAGAGCCTCGCACCGTTCTCGGAGGGCCCGGGCCAGAGGATCAACGGTTCCCGGTGAAGAGTTTCGCGGGAGAGTAGATGTTGAAGAATACAAAGTAGTGAGCGATTTTGTATCTGTATATGCGGCGTGAGAGTCAGAAAAGACTGTGTATTCGGGGACGGGGGGGGGAGAGAAGCAAAGGGCTGAAGGGCATGGGCAAGGGCGAGAACCTCAAGAGACATTACTTCCGGAGGGTGAAGGTACGGGCCGCTAGTGTGGGTTTCTGCTTCAGCAAAGTGAGGTGTGGTAGAGAATGTAACCGCACGAGCATCGAGGCGCCGCAAAGAAGGCATCTGAGTTAGCAATTCCCTGGGTCGCGAAAAGAGGAGAATGATGCTGCGCGGCCTCATGATGACGACCGGCATGAAGGACAGGGGACATGTTTGACGGAAGAGGGAGAATACGAAGGTTGGGCGCCGCAATTGCGTCGGGAGGGGTAATGGGGGAGACTGGAATCGGAGATATACCCGCCTGAATCAGTAACCATTGACCTTGACGGGTAAGGGAGAGCCGATAATTCTGGGAATCTCGATGGCGATTAAGGAGAGAGCAAAGAGAATGCAAGAGGCTAGTGGCAGAAAGTTTATCTGTAGAAGAGGTGATAGGGAGGTTCAATGCTGCTTTGTAGAGTCCCACCAAGAAGGTCTCAAGGGTATTGAGTTGAGTGTTGGTGAAGGAGATGTAAGGAATAAAGTACAAGAACTTGTTGAGCCTGAGGGCGTGAGCAACCCTGCAGGCATTAGCTTCGTGAAAACCCGCACGTCGAGTGACCACACGACGTAGGAGGTGGGTTACCGTGTTTCACGTCGCAACGGCGCTGTGTAGGGCTTGTATGTTCTTGACTGCATGCAAAGGAAAACCAAGAACCTTGCATTTGGTGACGACAGGAATGGGAGAACCAGAAATATGGAGAGAGATGAGAGAATTGTGGCCGCGCTGGTAAGAGGAACGGTTGAGAAGAAGCTCGGACTTTTCCTGAGCAGGGGAAAGACCGACAGCTGTGAGAAAAAAGTCAATGAGATCGAAGCCACGTTGCAGGGGGCTCTGCGCGTGGCCTGGAGAGCCAGATGAACACCAAAGGGTGATGTCGTCGGCGTAAAAAATGTGATGAAGATCAGGGATTTCAGATAGTTGGGAAGCCAGAGGAGTCATAGCAATATTGAAAAGGGTGGGGGAGAGAACAGCACCCTGAGGAGTGCCTCGAGTGATGTGGTGGGGGTCGGACAGATGACAGTCGACTTGAAAGCGAGGCACTCGGTGAGGGATGAAGGAGCGGAGATAGGAGTACATGCGGGAGCCCCAGGACATTGCGGCAAGCTGTGCCAGGATATGGTCATGGCACACACCATCACAGGCTTTACGGACATCGACGGTCAATAGAGCGTGGATTTGCGTGGGGGTCGAAGAGAGAAAGGTGTGCTGGAGAAGCAAAAACATGTCCTGAGCACCGACGCGGCGACGGAATTCGATGAGAGAATGAGGGAAGACTTCCCTCTTTTCGAGAAATTCAGAGAGGCGAGTCAGAGCCATACGCTAAAGGGTCTTACCAACGCATGACTTTAAGGATATAGGCCGAAGGTTAGCGATGGAAGGAGGTCGTAACGATATCCCAGCGCCTCGACGACCTGCAGTCCCTCCGTGTGCAGCCAACCCCGTTGGACTCCCGCGCTTCCATGAACGAAGCGGACTTGCGCTCCATGATAAGATCAATTATCCGCCAGGAACTGGGAGTGGAGACACCGCTCGGCTTTTCAGAATCACGACGCGAGACATCTCCGGATCTGCGCGAGATGATCATACAAGAGCTGCCCTGCCTTATGCCGGCCTCCCCATCAGAAACAGATATTCATCCCGGTTCAACTCACGCCGCATTGGCTTCGCTTCCTTATGCTTCCAATGCCCCGATTTCGACACCTCTCTCCGACTCGGTATGTTCGCCTTTGGTACCTGTGCCTATCCCTGCCCCTCGGCCGCCCATGCTCACCCGGTCTGAACACCTGCATCCTCACCCAGTGCCACCTGCTGGTCCCGTTCAGTTTCTGCCAGGTCCTTCTCAGTTTGCGTATGGCTACCCTGCTTGGTGTTCGTCCCGCCCAACCTGCTTTTATTGTGGCATCTGGGGGTATATCTTTCGTTTGTGTCGAAGACGCCAACAAGATAAAAGGCTCGCGTACTCCCCCGTTCCACAAAGCGAGAGTCAAACTTCTTACGACTACTATTCGCAAAGGCTCCCGTGTGAATAACGTTCACCGTCACCCGCAGACTACCAGGACCAGCACCGCTGCTCCCGCCCGCCGAGACGATCTTCCCCAACGCCGTTCCGGCGCCGCTGTACCTCGCCGCTTCATCCTGCCTCCCAGTACACGGAAAATTAAAGGCGGCAGTTTCTGGGGGCGAAATTGCGCCAATTCGGAATTCTTGAAGTCCTCCTCACCGACCGTCGAACACGTTATCAGTTTTAGTTGAAGGAATTGGTGCTGAATCTCTTGTGTATACTGGTGCTAGAATTTCGATAATTCATGAAAGTTTATATTCTCGACTGCGAAAAGTAACAACTCCATATTCTGGCCCGGCTCTAAGAGGTGATAACTCCGCTTCTATTCACCCATCTGGTCTGTGTACAGCTCGTGTTTTTATCGACGGCATTTGACACCACATTCAGTTCGCAGAACTGGCATCATGCGTTCACCAAATGATATTCGGCTGGGATTTTCCTAAATCGGAGTCTCCTGTGATTTCCTGTGGTGAACCGATGATTCATATGAATGATACAGACCTGGCCACAGTTTCGTACCACACGGACCGCGGAACGGCCTTCACGGCGGAGCTTATGCAAGGAATCTTACGCTACAGCAACACGGATCACAGAATGACAGCGTACCACCTCTAAACCAACGGGGTTACGGAACGTCTGAACAAGACCATCGCGGGTAGGCTGTCTATGTACGTCGAAGGTGAACATAAGACTTGGAGGAAGTTCTCGCGTATGTCACGTTATCGTGCAACACAGCGACCCAGGAAACTACGCAGATGACACCGTTCGAGCCTAACTACAGAAGACGGCCGACTACGATGCTCGACTCCATGCTTCCGCATGTAGAAGCCGACGACCTCAACGCCAACGTCCAAGGATAGCTTCAACGTTTGTAGGAGGCCCGCCAGCTCGCTCGATATCGTATAAGACAGTAGCAGCTGGCGGATGTCGGACGCTACAATTTCCGTCGCCGAGACGCCGAGTATCATCCTAGGGACCGTGTGTGGGTTTGGACTCCTATCCGACGACGCGGACTCAGTGAGAAGCTTCTGCGATGGTATTTCGGACCCTGCCAGATTCTACGACGTGTTGGCCAACTTACCTACGAAGTGATCCCCGACATCACGACGACGCATGCGGCCCGACGACGCATCATCATGCGGCCCGACGCATGCGGCCCGACGACGCAACATCACGACGACGCATGCGGCCCGAAGTCGTCCACGTGGTTCGTTTTAAACCTTTCAACGCACGATAAAGGAATTTTATTTTTTTGTTTGTTCGGACGGTCGCTTATGTCAGCATCGGGTCGATGCACTTTTAGAGGGGGGTAATGCCGCGAACCATGCATTGCGTTTGTTTTGCCTTCGCTTCCGGTTGCTCCGGTCTGTGTTATATCTGTGCCAAGGGAAGCACGTGTTTCATTCTTTCTTAATGTGCCGCATGTGTTTTCCATTCTTATAAGGAGAGCATCCCGATATAACGTGAACAGCCTAGAATAATCTTCTTGGATCTGCAATGTTCTAGATGTGAATCGACGGTTCGAGAACCACGCGCGCCGAAAGATAAAAAGCCTGCAGAGCAGACGCTGGGGTAATCAATTCTGCGACGCTCACCGATTCACGTTACTTTCTTGACCGCTGCTTCGCCGTCTCTGTATTCTTTTGAGTTGTTAGGTGAGCACAACTTCGCTCCAATAAACTTATTTCTTTTCCAAACCAACTGCGTCGTCCTTGGCTTTGTGACCATACATATATTGACATTGATAGAGAACGATGAAGATGTTCCGCTGTTCAGTTCAAACTGCAAAGGGGCTTTGTGTCAGTTCTAAATAATGAAAGTCAGCAATAGCAACTGTACAGTGCAGCTGGAGAGACTTAGGGCAGGTCGCAATGCTGTTGTTTGAAAGAGCCAGTGACTGGGGCCTCCCTTTTGTCTCTGAGGTCAACAGTTCTCCCTAGTTACAGAATGTTCCGGGAAGTTTCACCGCCCCCTTCAAAAATATAAGAAGAGATGGACCAAAATCTTACACAGAAGTATAAAACAAACCGAATTAAATATTTATGTCCGAATTACAAACTTTCCCTGTGTATATATAACTACATACATTGATATATATATATATATATATATATATATATATATATATATATATATATATATATATATATATATATATATATATATATATATACATATATATATATATATCTTTAGGATATCTTCGCCGTAATTTACATAGCTGTCCCCCTCACGTCCGCCAACTAGGGTATCAAAACTTCGTCCGCCCACAGCTGGAATTTGCCGCTTCTATATGGTCCCCTCCCCACAACTACTTAATTAATATGCTAGAAGCGATTCACAATAGGGCGGCCCGTTTCATTTCACGCAATCATGACTACCGCAGCAGCGTAACTCAAATTAAGCACAACCTTTCACTTCAACCGCTCAGCACTCGCCGTGACATTTCCCTTCTCTGCCTCTTGCACAAATACGTATACAGCAATAGACAAACCCCACTTCACCTTGATGTTCCTTCCGTTACTTCACGTAGGTTGCATAATCACCTCAGTTTCACGCGGTTATATGGCTCAACTGATTCGTTGAACTTATCTGCTCTCCCTCGCGCCATACGTTTGTGGAATGATCTTCCAGACAGCATCGCATCAGTATCAGACAACAATACTTTCTGTCAATTACTGCTCACTCACTTTTTACAATATGGTCTTGCCACTGTGTTCGCATTTTTTTTTCTGCCGTGTCCTGTATCCCTTTTTTTTCCTCCAATTTTTTTTTCTCTGCTGGAAGACCAAAACAATCTGTCTTAGCTTGGGATTTCTATTTTTCTTTCTTTCTTTTTTTTTGCCAGTGTCGCACTTTGTGCCTGAGTACGAACATTTCATGCCGACAATGTCTCTTTACGTGCGCAAGTATTGTTCTGCGTTTTTTCCTGTTATCTTTCCATTGTGCATACTCGAGACTGCAGAAACTGATTGGTGCTATTCGTCTGCGCATATTGGGTATCTTTGGTTGTTCTCCTGTTTACCTACTAGCGTGTTAGCATTCAGTATACTTGCAATGTTTGTGCGCAGTTTACGTGTGTGCGATATGATATTGACTTTTCCTTTTCTTGTTATCGTTTTCGAACTTGCACGTGTATTGCGAACCTTGTCATAAGTTGTTCTGATGTTTTTTTAACTCGTGATTTTGTGACGATTGATCTGTAACTTTTTCCTTTGTTACCCCCCTTACTCAATGCCCTGAACAGGGGCCTGTAAGGTATTTTAAATAAATAAATAAATATATAAATATATATATGTATGGATATGTATATATATATATATATATATGTATGTATATGTATATAATGCCCTGATTTCGGCACCTCTCTCGGACTCTGTATGTTCGCCTTTGGCACCTGTGTCTACCCCTGGCCCTTGACCGCCCATGCTCACCTGGTGTGACCATCTGCATCCTCACCCAGTGCCACCTGCTGGTCCTGTTCAGTTTCTGCCAGGTCCTCCTCAGTTCGCGTATGGCTACCCTGCTTGGCGTCCGTCCCACCCAACCTGCTTTTATTGTGGCATCCGGGGGCATATCTCTCGTTTGTGTCGAAGACGCCAACAAGATCCGGCTCGCGTACTCCCCCGTTCCACAAAGCGAGAGTCAAACTTCTTAGGACTACTATTCGCAAAGGTTCCCGCACGAACAACGTTCGCCGTCACCCGCAGACTACCAGAACCAGCACCGCAGCTCCCACCCGCCGAGACGATCTCCCCCAACGCCCTTCCGCTGCCGCTCTACCTCGCCGCTTCGTCCTGCCTCCCAGAACACGAAAAACTAAAGGCGGCAGTTTCTGGGGGCGAAACTGCGTCACTTCGGAATTCTGGAAGCCCTCCTCATCGACCCTCGAACACGTTATCTGATTTAGTTGAAGGAATTAGTGTTGAAGCTCTTGTGGACACTTGTGCGAGCATTTCGATAATTCACGAACGTTTATGTTCTCGACTGCGAAAAGTAAAAACTCCATAATCTGGCCTGGCTCTAAGAGGTGCAAACTCCGCTACTATTCAACCATCTGGACTGTGTGCAGCTCGTGTTTTTATCGACGGCATTCGACACCACATTCAGTTCGCAGAACTGGCTTCATGCGTTCACCAAATGATATTAGGCTGGGATTTTCTTAAATCGGCGTCTGCTGTGATTTCTTGTGGTGAACCGATGATTCATATGAATGATACAGCCCTGGCCACTGTTTCGGATACTGCAGACTTGCGATTGGTTGCGTCCTGCGACTTAACTCTTCCCCCTACACAAGAAACTATACTCTCGGGTAATTCGGACAAAATTCTCGACGGTTATGTACTCATTGCTCCGACAGGAAAACTCCCCCTTCATGGCGTAGTCATACCCCCCTGCCTCGCCCGTTTTTCTGCGGGAACTGCTCTTCTGGCCGCAGCGAATACTACAGCCGAAGTGGTTTTCTTGCCCCGAGGGACCACCGTTGCTTGTGCTCCGCGCGATGATGCAGTGAATGTCGTCTCATTGGGACCTGTTACGTCGGATGATCATTCGGTGAGCACTAAGCCTTCATCCTTTCCTATTAGTGTAACAATCAGTTCGGATCTCGACCCAGAGCAACAGGAAATGCTATTGGCTATTCTGGGGAAACACGAAATTTTATTTGATTCTTCTTCTACCGTACTACGGCAGACCTCCGCAGACACCCACCGAATCGACACAGCTGGCTCGTGTATCAATCGACGTCGCCCGTATCGCGTCTCTCTGAAGGAGCGTCAAATCATTCAGGAACATTTCGACAACATGCTGAAGAAAAACATAGTTCGCCATTCAACCAGCTCCTGGTCATCGCCCGTTGTTCTAGTGCAGAAGAAGAACGGATCTGTACGATTTTGTGTGGATTACCGGGCACTTAACAACATCAATCGGAAATATGTCTATCCGATGCCCAGAGTTGATGATGCTTTGGACACCTTGCAAGAAGCCGAATAGTTTTGCAGTCTGGATTTGAGATCAGGATAGTGGCAAATTCCCATGCACGAGCAAGACAAAGAAAAAACAGCTTTCACCACGCCTGATGGTCTTTACGAATTTAACGTAATCCCGTTCGGGTTCTGTAACGCTACGGCCACATTTGAACGCATGATTCATACGTTTTTACACGGCTTAAATTGGAAGACGCGCCTATGTTACCTTGACGACATAGTCGTGTTTTCTTCTACTTTTCCCGAACATCTCCGTCGGCTTAACGAAGTGTTAACTCGCCTTTCAAACGCTGGCCTGACCGTTAACACGAGAAATGCCACTTTGCAAGCAAGTCAATCAAGGTATTAGGTCACCTGGTGAGCATAGAAGGAATCAGGCCCGACACTGACAAAATCAAGGCCGTACTAAATTTTTCTCGCCCAAACCGTTAAAAAGAACTTCGCAGCTTGTTAGGGTTGGCCTCCTACTTCCGCTGCTTCATTCGAAACTTCGCTTCAATCGCTTCCCCTCTACATAAACTGCTGTCTTCTGCCACACCATTTCTATGGTCCGACGACTGCAAAGCTCCCTTTCAGAAACTGAAGTGTGTCCTAACCTCTGAGCTGGTACTGGGCCTTTTTGATGAAACAGCGCCCACCATACAACACACCGACGCCAGCGGACAGCGCATTGGGGCTGTTCTGTTACAGCGCAGGACATCTTCTGTTGAGCAGGTAATTGCCTACGCCAGCCGGACATTATTACCTGCCAAGAAAAATTACACAATAACAGAGCAGGAGTGCCTCGATGTAATTTGGGCAGTAGAAAAGTTTCGTCCATATCTGTTTGGGCGTCACTTCACTGTGGTCACTGACCATCACGCCCTTTGTTAGATATCTTCCCTAAAGAACTTGACTGGGCGGCTAGGTCATTGGGTACTCCGTTTACAAGAGTACAGCTTCACCGTCATCTACAAAACTGGCAATAAGCACGGGAATTCAGACGCTCTTTCACGCTGCCCGTTATCCCCCGCTCAAGATGACATTCAAGCGCTTTCTGAATCAACGACAGCCGTACGGATTGCCGCTGTGGACACTTGCACGAAACCACTTCCTGAATTGGCCTCTCAGCAAAGGTCGGACACTTACTGCCGCAACCTTCTTGACCTGTTAGACGGTTCCGCTCAACCACGCAATAGTCGTTCACGCCGCCAGCTGCACCAATTTCGACTCAGTAATTGAACCCTTATCCAGTACAACTACCACCCAAGAGGCGACAGATGGGTGCCCGTCATTCCCCGTGCCCTCCAACGCAAAATTTTAGAAACATTTCACAACGACGCTACCGCGGGCCACCTTGCCTTCCACAAAACTTATGATCGTATCAAGAGCCGCTTCGTCTGGCCCGGCCTATCCACCTCTGTTGCCAAACACGTTGCATCGTGCGTATTGTGTCAGCGTCGCAAACGTCCTACTTCGGGACCTGCAGGCACACTCCAACCACTACCGTGCCCCTCCTCTTCTTATGGAGTCGTTGGTATCAATCTCTACGGACCTCTACCCGTCACTTTGGCTGCACATCGGTGGATCATTACTGCAGTGGACCACTTGACACGACACGCGGAAACACCTTCTATTTGCACCGGCTGCGCTTTAGAGGTGGCTGAATTCTTTTTGAAGACGATATTTCTGCGACATGGACCGGCAAAAGTGCTTCTTAGTGACCGAGGCCGGCTATTTCTTTCGGCCGTGCTTGCAGAAGTTCTTCGCGCCAACCGAACTGTACATAAAACCACGTCCAGCTACCACCATCAATCTAACGTTTTGACCGAACGTTTTCATCGCACACTCTCGAATATGATTTCCTGTTACATTCAGCCCGACCATAAAAACTGAAACGTCATTCTCCCCTTCGTCACCTACGCCTATAATACAGCGGTTCAACCAACCACGGGGTTTTCGCCATTTTTTCTTGTTCATGGGCGCCCACCTTCAACTGTTCTCGATATTTCTTTCTTGACTGCGCCTGTGGCCTCTGCATCCAACAGTATCGATGACTTTATTTTTCGCCTGTCTTATAGCCGCCATTTCGCTCGTCTCAGGACGACAGCCTCACAGGAAGACCGCAAGTGAAACTACGACGCTTCGCACCGCGTTGTCTCGTTTAGAGCCGGCAATCAGGTATTACCTTCCACTCCACTCCGGACCCCACGACTGTGTGAGAAGTTCCTTCCCCGCTTCGTATGGCCTTACACTATTCAAGAACCGACTTCACTGGTAAATTACCGCGTTACGCCCAACTCTACTGTCACCGACCACCGTTTTTGCAGCACTGAAGTTGTACACGCTTCCCGGCTGAAGCCCTTCAACTCCCGGAATCCGCTTTAAGCACCCGAGTCGGCCGCTTCAGCAACGAGGGAAAAGTTGTAAGCTATGACTAAGGTAGACATTCCCAGCCGTATGCGGACATTCTCCTCAGTGGCTCTGCGCCAGATGCTATATGCCACCAGCCTCGCTCGCCGCCCACATCGTCGTCCACGCTATCATCATCGGTATGTTCTCGAATCTCTGCGCTCGACCTGAGCTCGCTAGCCTGTCGCTCTCTGCGGGATAACGGGATTAGTTTAATAAACCGGTGCCTGACGACTCCTGGCCTGTGCCTTACAATATCTAGATTTATATATATATATATATATATAGAGAGAGAGAGAGAGAGAGAGAGATAAAAAAAGAGAGAGAAATGTTCCCGCCGGGTTCGATCCGGGAGTTTTTCCTCTACTTACTTTTGTCTTTCAAAAAATCTGCATCTTCGTCACCTATAATAAATTACCTACGCATTTTCCACATTGCTTTCCTTGACATTCTTTATGGCAACCCTTATTGTCTGTGTTAATTCACCAAACACCTCATTTTCAATTACCTATATATATATATATATATATATATATATATATATATATATATATATATATATATATATATATATATATATATATATATATATATATATATATATCAAAGTTGCAGTCCTTATTGCCAGTGCTGTTTGGCGTTTTAACAGTGTTTTATAGTGCCGAATGAGGTATGATTGCCTTTTTTTTTGCAATCATACCTCATTCGGCACTATAAAACACTGTTAAAACGCCAAACAGCACTGGCAATAAGGACTGCAACTTTGATATGTGTACTTACGGAATCCCTCGTCCCGTACGTCTCTGTTCTATATATATATATATATATATATATATATATATATATATATATATATATATATATATATATATATATATATATATATATATATATATATATAAATATTTATATTTATATATATAGTGTGGCAACTCTGCTTACAAAAGCATGACTAATAGGCAGTTGGGGGCTAGCGCAGCGTGTGCTCGGGGGAACAAGACCAGGGACTGGTGCAGTGCGTTCCTGGGCTTCGGGGAAATCGGACCACAGCATCGACAGTTGTATTAAACCTTTTGGTATTTTTGAGAGAGTCACTGCAGCACTCACTCTTGCCTAATTAAAATGCACTGCATTTTTCGCTGTAATAAGATCCGGGAATGAGATCGTACTACGTCAGAGTGAAACATTGACGCCAGGCTAATATATAATGAAGCTGCGGCTTTCTATTACTCCTATAAAATTTCACTTGAACATCAGCGACTCCACGAGAATTCACTATTCAATCTGGCCCTGCCGAAATTCCAATGTAGGGTTCCATTTCAACGTATTTTGCTCCGACCAGCATTCGGATAATCGACGGAAAGCGCCCTATTCGTTACAAGAGCAAGGCGCGGTTGTAGGGTTTTTGTCCTTCTGCACACTAAAGGACTAAAACTAATAATTTTGTGCTGTTGCCTTGCTTCGAGGCTGGGCATCCGGGAGTGGGGCAACCAACTATTCTGAGCCGTTAGCTATAACGGTTACTTGACTACAAATTTGTTTGGCACGACACATTTGCGACAGAAAACTTTATAACATCGCAGGTGAATCTGCGCTGTTGATGTTCAGCGTCTGGTTGAGCAGAGTCCAGAAGAGGCCCGTCTGCAATATCTAGAAGAATGGTTGAGTTTGAAAGACCCATTTACTTTGCAGCTTACTACAGCAATGCTTCTTAACTCGAAGTTGCAGAGAATTCATGAATCTGGAATCATCGTGTGGTAGTCAGATAATCCAAGGTAAAACAATAAATGAAGTAGTACAAATACCAACAATTTCGAGAAACTCTGAAATTTTGTTTATACTACTCTTATTTCTATATTGTTTTTTTTCAGATGGTGCCATTGTCCAGACCTCCCAGAGTCTTAGGAGGAATTTTTCACCTAGCCACCAGCTCTATGCACTTTTTATAAAGAAGTGGCTCTACCTAAAGCGCAGCCGTCCGCACTTCCTTATGGGCCTTCTTTTATCTGTATTGCCCTTACTTAGTTTTGAAGACCATTCCGTCCCCACCAACATTGACGGCAAGTAATATAAAGTAGTCCGACTAAAGCTTTTTTGAAAAGCAAAAATATGAACGTTTCTTAGGCCCGTATTCTTCCTATAGGCGAAACGTTTTCTCTTTATGAGGTTATGATGAGTCAAGGGCAATCCAATTATTCTTTAACAAAGCCAGAAAGATAATTGCTTTTTAACCTAAGCCGGCAATATTGGGTTATTCTTTAATTGTTTATCTGCGAAGGTGCCTCTCGTCTCGACACTGACAACGCCGACGTAGATGTGTGAGTACGTTTTCAATTTGTGAATTTACACTGAATATTTTTGCAACACATTTACAGTCTGAGCAGTAAACTCAAGAAGTAAGCAATAAAACAAACCTTGCTCTCAACTTCATTTTACACCATGGCTACCCCGCCACTGTCATGCCTGGATTAATGATGACACAAGTGGCGTATCTTCTCTAGTCAACACCTCCTACTCGAAACAGCCGACAAAGCGACGTGGTTGGTCCCGTTCATTACTATATTTGCACACTACGGGTGGACACTTCTTGCTTCAGGTAGGCGTTCAAAAACCCTCTCCCCCTACGAGAAAGAGAAATTGCAGTAATAAACAAACGCGTAAAGTGGCGAAACAAACCACCGCGCAAAAAACAGAGGCCATCAGAAGTAAAGAGATCGCAGAAGCTTTCCGCGCGACATTACCAACACTGTAGACTTGACGAAAACTTACACCATTGCCTCCCGGGACCGGTCAACGCTCCCAGCTCCGGACAACCTGTCGTCTGGCTTCGTTCCGCGCTCATTGCGAGATTTACAGGGTGGTTTAACGGTCGTTATAAAAATGACTGTTAGGTGACCTCTTTAGCCCACCTAATAAGAGACGAAGGAACAAACAGCAGAAAATATGAAACCTGGAATTACACGACGCCTTCCTATGAACATGCTTGTACAGATGCGGGCACTAAGGTATCCCTGAAATCGTTAGTCGTACACCGAAAAAGGTTTCTCGCCAAGCACATCATCCTTCTCTTACTGTTTATACATGTCTTATCTTGTCTTTCTCGGGAACATGGCCAGTGACTTTTGAGAAACTGAGTTTTCATGAGCTTACACCTGTGCATAGTATGTTTATTCACTGGCTAATCTCGATTTCACCTTAGAGTTACCTTCGCCTTGAACAAAATAGCAACCCTGAAATCCGTTTTACAGCAGCAGAGACACATAAACAACGCTTCCTCTCTCGCATAGGAATGTTCCCTCAGGTTAACTACCAGCCCCCATTACGGAGGACTGCCCATTTGGCCCTGTACAGAGGCCCTCCTCATTATTTTACCCTAGGGTTGCCCTCGCCGTCAACAAAATAGCAGCACTGCATTCCATGTTACAGAAGCAGAGACATAAACAACCCTTCCTCGCTCGCATAGGAATGTTTCATCAGGGTAATTTCTGGCCGCCATCACGGAAGGCTGCCAACGGGCCCTGTGAGAAATCCTTCTATTCACGCCACTGAAGGGTCATACCTCACCAACATAACCCTAGGGCACCAGTATGGACACCTGCTGTTCGATGGGTGTCCCACGTGCGTTGGGGAAAATTCCCGGATTGATTGATTGTAGGGTTAAACGCGACGCCGCAACGCAAGCGATCAGACACGCCGTAGTGGTGGGCTCCGGATTATTTTGACCGCCTTGGGATCTTTAACGTGCACCCGAAATCTCGCCTACACGGGCGTTTTTTCTTTTCGATCCATCAGAAAAGCGGTTGCCGCGGCCGGCAATCGAACCCGCGACCTCGTGCTCAGCAGCGCAACGCCTTAGTTACTGAGCCACCGCGGCGGATGGAGAAAACTGCCCGCGTTCGCACATAAAGCTATACTTGGCGGACAATGTGAAATCACGCAAGGAGCATTTTTACTAGCCAACGAGCCCTCGACCACAAACCACATGTATACCACTCCACTCCAAAAATATCTGCCCGCGATTTTTCGTTTATGATGCATTCCCGAACTCCAGTTCGGTCCACGATTTCAAACAGCTCGTCAACTCACGGGCTATGATCCCCTTCCCGGCAGAGCAAGTAGGCTAATTTGTAGGCCTACTGCCAGCGACCAAGAGCGTGCGCTCAATACGTGAAATCTCGTGTGCATGGACACCCTACAATCACGACCCGTGCGCTTATCCTGAAGATCTAAAACCCGATTCCTTAAATTACGGCACATGTTCTCAAACTGCCTAATGATGACGACGATCACATGGGCATCCGCGTCGCTAATTGGCCTACATTGATTGACGAAGAGGCTCCGACAATACGCAGACCTAGGGTATGACGTTGCCTTGTAAGCAAAGAGAAAGAAAATGGGATGAAGATTGACAATCAAACATCTGTCACTAAATACAAAAAGAGCTCCAGAATAATAAAAGACAAGGAACAAAGTATTCCACAAAATATTTAACTGACCGAGAGGCTTTCACAAAACCACGAAAACTAGGAGAGTGCTTGCCGTGTCAACAGCAAAGGACCCCCCGTTGGTTATTCAATATGGTTGCCAGGTCCAAACAGGCTGAAGTTGTTCAAGGAATTACATAAATTTAAGTTGCAACTATACTTCTATAATCCAGTCCCGATCGATGTCCCATCCAGTCATTTCATAGATACCACTAACCACCAAACGGCGCGCAGCCATTGCATACTGCACACAGTGCGACTCACCCTGTTTCGGCAACGTGTTGGGCCTCAGACGACGGATGCGGTGCGCTGTAAATTGTTTTGATGTGCCCCTAATTCCGCCGATATGCATGAAGTGTAAATTCTTGCTTTTAATATTAAGAAGGCCTTAAGTAAAACATATTACGTGGCATTTCAAAACGCAGTACCTTTACCAAAATATTAGGCAGGGGTACCGGGGATATGCCACAAAAAATGAAAAGGATTCGTCGCTGAATCTCCGTCATTCAGCCGAATAAAGCGTGAGCACCTAAAAGAAGCTCACAACACAGCCGTTCTCGGCGCACACTATCACAACAACTCCTTGCGTTCTGCCCATCATGTGGTTCACGTATACTCGATTCTGCCGCGGCATTGGCTGCCGCTGCCCCAGTCGTTTTCAAGGAGTATCGGGACTCAGCCGCAACTACGCTGATTTGAGACTGATTTGCCGTCTTCATGGCCCTGCAATTGCATCACTCTGTAAATTGCAGAAGGGGTGCCCCGAAAAGCCTGACGACGGCGCTCGTGTTGCCCTTGCAGTGCCACCTCTTTGTACCCTTCACCCAGGCTTTCTCGACCACCGTTCTCTTGTCCCTGTAACACCACGTATAGCCACCACTTATTTTTGCCGACATGACCAACTATAGCTCACACACTATAATAAACGAAGTGACCATTCCTTCGGTGAACACGGGGTACGAGTACTCGCCCTGGGCAAAAACTTCGAATCTTGTTCATTTCGGCCGCGGTTTAAAGTGACCACTTTAATGGGGGTGTGATTGGCTGCGATGAGAAGACACGCATGTGCTGTAAGAAATGCAAGGCAAGACGTTGCAATTTGTGGAGAGTAAAGGCCTCCCAATAGTTTTTGCATCGTGCACTAACGAACGTGGAAGTGACACTTTCCAACTGACAGAACTCAAAATTCCACCCTAGGCACGCCTAACCACGCGTTTTGAAATGCCTGACATCTTGCCATTGTACCCGCGCTTGCTTCGGTATGCCACTGACAGGCGACGTGTAGGAGGTGGGCAGCCTGCTTTCTACGTGTCCACGCCTCGCCCTTCAACCTGTATTTTTCAAAATTGAACTTGGGAACCTTATTGTATTTTAGAAGCTAGGCGCGCGGATTAACTTTCATGGTCTCTTCTTGATGCGTGTCGTCTCTTACTGAGTTGCGCATGGGAGGTCTCCTTGCTGGGTCCCCTCCCTGTCTTGCGGTTCTCGAAACATTACCCTATCCGGGCTTATTCCTCTCAATCTTCAGGTTCTTCCTCCCTCTGCCAGGCGATAAAGCAATATCCGTGCACCTCTATACCTTTACACTCACTCGTACCGTTCAAGCGTTCTCTTAGCTTTCCAAGATTGGTGTCTAATGACGTAGTGTCACCGATTTCTAAGATGGTGTTCATGTATGCATGCGCCTAATAACGCAGAGCTGATTTTAAGCCTTTTTTACTGCAGTAAATATCTGGTGGAGCTGCACCGAAAGGAAGTACCGAAAGATTGGCCAAAACAAGAGAAGGCCGGGCACCACCAGGTGTTTGCTGTAACACTCGTACCTAGCAGACGTGTCGAAAGTCCAGGGCCACACTCGCTGCTATCAGACGTGGTGCTCAGCCACAACCAAAAAAAGGAGTGTTCTGGCATTTAGTGTCTTATATGCGCAAATTATCTTCTTTAGGTCATTGACTTACGGTGAAAGTTCGGTTGTTGCTTCGTGCCTCCTTTAAGGCTTCTCTTAACACCAAGCTTGGCATACTCCGCAGACATATTTGTCATTATTCGCTTGTCCCGGCGAGGTTGTTCAATACAACCACTCAGACTTTTCAAGATATTGTAGGTTGTGGTTTGACAGCAGCACTCTCACGCCATTTTACATCACGCCAGAATAAGAGCTACGCTGGCTTAGCCGTATTTTTCGGTCATCTGGTCGTGCCTATCGGCGTCTTAATCGTGGAAACATGTTTCGCGTGCTCGCAAAGCAAAACGCTCAAAGTATACGAACAGTGTAGCCGGGCTGAACTCACACTCGAAGTTGTTTGCGGGAAGAACTGAAATATGCATACGTATGCATTACATCCATGTGCATACTCATACGCGGCTAGAGGACACGCGAGATAAACCATGGTTGAAAATGTTGCGGCGAAATGTCTTTTTATTGCCGGCCACACCCAAACCTAGGCTATCGGTCAACCCCTGCTTCGTGTTTATCGTAAACCGGGAGCACATAACTAGGCCTTACTGAACACACTTCTGCTTCTGGTGACATGACCATCCCCAGGCAAGTTTGATCAAAGAATGAACAGTGATGAACCTTACTGTAACGAATCAAAATGATATCGTTGGTTAAGCCGCAAATAGGTCAGGAGGAACATCGGACGTGAGGGCAGAGACACGGCATTTTCAGAAATATCATCGAGACTTGTCTCGGCACGGCTGGTTTCGGTTGAAGTTATTGACTGCAGGACAAAAATAAAATACACGGTAAAGTTTAGATTGTGGTGAGGCTGGGTTGCCCGACACGAGCTGGGACACTCAACGGTTGTGTACAGGCCGACCCAATCCAAATCGAAGGGTCAGTATGAGGATGACGCCGACAACTGCGCCAAAACATCTCGCATAAAGAAACACGTTCCAGGGTGACAAGTGAAGTGATGCAAGGATGAAGCAAGGATGCGTGCCCAATGCCGAAAACCCTTCGTTCTTCTCCATTAGTGCTCAAAGCTATACAACATTGCCGATTCGTGTGACTTTCGTCGCGATATTTCGTGCTTTCATAACAAGCGACACCTGTGAATACTGTGCATTTTGTAGTACCTTGTTTCACTCTAGGACATTTAGGAGAGTTTGTATTTCTCTCCTACATTTTCCACAAATCGCACTACATTACATTCAACTTCAGTATGCCCAACGAAAAGCAAGTGGAAATAGGCAGAAGGTGAAAACATCCCAACTGGCATAACAGAGCAAATTTGTCAAATATGAAAGAAACTTTTCTCAAATAAATTGCCCACATCTCTGCATCCAAAAAATTGTTTATGCAAATCAGTCATTTTCATCATTCCTTTCAGGAAACATATACCTCATATATACGATGAGCTTAAGGCAGGTGCAGTTTCCCAACGTTCGTCCGTGTACAAATGCAATCTGAATTTCACATAAAATGAGTTGTTGTGGGGTTTATTTACAACAAAGTACATATCAAAGCTTCTTTATCTCGCAGTCACAACCCAATCTGTGGGCTCAAATTGTTTTTGCAGATTACTCATGCTCCTTGCAGCGACAACAAGCTTTTCAAGACGCGGAGTTGTTTAAAATTCCCCAAACGTGTTAAATTACTTCATCGTAAGCTGTTCTTCTATGTTCTTTTTTTGGGCACTCCAGTTATTGAGTTTATAGTCTTTCGTTTCGTGATCTATTGTCTTTCAGGCGGTAATTACACCCGGTCCGTTCCTGTTGACTTCCCCCAGCTAAACTGGAGCACACCGACAGTCCTTGTTGGCGGTTCAGAATGTACGGCTTCCTGTTTTGAATTCCGCAATTCTTTGCTACAGCAGGGAGCCAATGTTGGCGCCTTCACCAAAGGTGTCAGTGAAACATCTCTCTTCAAAATCACCGACTATATCAGCACCGTAGCACTAGTTGCAGAGTTCGAAAATGACACGTAAGTAAACCAGCTTTCTTATAAGTATATTTAAAATATTTACATTATATAATACGCACCCAAAATTTTCCGTGATTAATCGTTGATCAGCCAAGTCTGGCTAGCGCTAGCTAGGTTTTTGCGCAGAGAGTGGGCAGTGAATGCGTAGAGAATGTCACCACATGACGAAACACGGTACTGCTTGGCGGAGTCGGTTTGTTGGCGCGAATTCCTAGTAAAATTTCATGCACCAGCGCCTCCTTGTATCATTTTGTGAATGCTCCCACCCTTTCTTTGCTACCCCCTCGCTTTCTCTGCACGTCTTCCCTTGGAACAAAAGAGAGATTACACGCTCTTACTGCGCAGCCGCACCAGCCGCTTACTTGGCCTCGGCTGAGCTTTGATGGCATATTGTCGCTACCAAGGACGACGCGTTTAAATATACAGGGTAAACTAGGGATGAAGTTTTGTGAAACGGCATTTTTAACCAAACACCTCTGTTTTCAGGATCTCACTGATTGAGTCTGCAGTCCACTCAAAATGTTCTGAGGAAAATACAACTTTTTTTGGTGATGATGATGACTGTGGACTAAGTGAAGGAAAATTAGAACTCATCTCGTTGTCGCAAGAGAACCTAGGTGCTGTTGCAGATCTTATAGCGTGACCCTTGATCGCGTCCATTGATCCGGAGTTGGGGTAAAGATTGGGGCCGCGTAGGGCAAAGAAAGAAAGTTTATGTACAGGTATTAACATGGTGAAAACCGGCGAAAACCAGAGGACGGGAGGAATAGGTGATTGAACTTGACAATAATGGAGACGTTCGTCGCAATTCCAATACGCTGATCGTAACAGTACCTACAGTTATGGATTCTGTGTCTATCCACTTTCGCAATTCTGGCATGGTCGACGCAGTTTGGATTTGGAGAGGGGTGCATACACGTGCAAGTATGCGCAGAAACTGTATCCCTCCCGTCTTAAAACGAGCACTTCCACCCTATATATCATAACTTAATAAGGTCCGCTTGCTTCTGGCTTCGTTCATTTGGTGTTGGGCTTGATTTTGATAGGGGTCACGTTACCCATCGTTGCAATTTGACAAGGTTTCGTCATATTTTTTTCAAAATTAAGGTGTATAGGCTTCAGAAAGCATGGTTTTTTAGTGATAAAGTCCTATGAGCCCACTGTAACGCGACAGGATGTGTGCAGCGTCAAGCAATCATGCTTCCGTCATGAGGAGTGAAACTGTTTTCTGTCGAAGGTTCTGCCATCACAGTGATCCCCAACCAAAATAAAAATATTTTTAAATGCAACGCCACGTTGTTACAAAATGCCCTGCCATTTTAGAGCACTGGTCCCACTGAAAATACTTCGATTAACTTCCCGGATGCTGTTTTGCTTAACTGGTTGTAAAAGCAACGTCTGAAAAAACCAATCACAGTTGCAGCTCGATCTTAACCGACCAGATTTTGGGAAAATCCCCAAGGTGGAGGAAGTTTCTGTTAGGGAAAGTTTGACGTCCACCTTAATGCAGCCGTACGGCTACAAAGGAAAGCTATACAGCTTTCTCAGAAACCTCGCTCGTGAATGTCAAACTTTTCTTCACAGAAACTTCCTCCATCTTGGGGATTTCCCCAAAATCTGGTCGGTTAACTCCTGTCTTTCACTTCGAGTTGTTGATCAATTCGCTTTTGCGCTGCTAACGACTAGCCTCCTGGTTAGCTCAGTTGGTAGAGCGACTGCTCCGGTTAAGTAGTGGTCCCGGGTTCGAATCCTGGACCAGGAATAACTTTTCTTCAACTGCGAGGTTTCCAAAAAAGCTGTATAGCTTTCCTTTGTAGCCGTATGGCTGCATTTAGGTGGAAGTCAAACTTCCCGGATGCTGTTTTGCTTAACTGGTTGTAAAAGCAACGTCTGAAAAAACCAATCACAGTTGCAGCTCGGCCTTAACCGACCAGATTTTGGGAAAATCCCCAAGGTAGAGGAAGTTTCTGTAAAGGAAAGTTTGACGTCCACCTAAATGCAGCCATACGGCTACAAAGGAAAGCTATACAGCTTTCGCAGAAACCTCGCTCGTGAATGTCAAACTTTCCTTTACAGAAACTTCCTCCACCTTGGGGATTTCTCCAAAATCTGGTCGGTTAACTCCTGTCCTTCTCTTCGAGTTGTTGATCAATTCGCTTTCGCGCTGCTAACGACTAGCCTCCTGGTTAGCTGAGTTGGTAGAGCGACTGCCCCGGTTAAGCAGTGGTCCCAGCCTCGAATCCTGGACCAGGACGAACTTTTCTTGAACTGCGAGGTTTCCGAGAAAGCTGTATAGCTTTCCTTTGTAGCCGTATGGCTGCATTTAGGTGGAAGTCAAACTTTTCTTTACAGCTCGATCTTGTATGCCACTGAAATTTCTTAATGAAATTCCAAAATATCACAGTAATCATTCAAAGAAAAGCATTGTAGCTTGATACAAACCAACTGATGATGACGGTGAGTGGCCACACCGAAGACCCCGACTCCCCAGACAAAAGCTATACTCATCCGGTGTGATGTGTTGATTGGTGGAGGAAAAGAACCCTCAAACGGCGGTCGCCGGAGCACAGGTCATGCTCGCGCCAATGAACTGCCGGCCTCCCTACAGGCAGGCAGATCCGAGATCTTGGTAACCATCCGGGCAATGTCAGTGGACCTAGAACGGTACGCTGCATGCTCATTTTATATGCCTGATGCTAAACCCAAGCTCTTAAAAAACCCGATCTGTCCCATCAAAGTGCCCGCATTGAAGCATCCTTTCTACCTCTCCCGAACTAAAGACTTTAGGTGCCTGGCAATCGCCCCTTTTTTGAGATAAATAAATTCGTCAAAAATAGCGTTGCCTCACAATACGTCTTGCTCATAGTAAAATTTCTAGAAGGCATTATCGGTTAATCTTAGAAAGCTAAGAAACAGAGAAGTGGTGATCCCCTGATTGAAGTAAATAACCAATGGGAGGCTTCAAAACCCTTTACCCAAACTCGCATGCTAGATTTCGGCATCAAGGTCACATCCCACCGCAGCCTTAACATTTCTCTGGGTATGATCTCTGAGCCAGATCTCTCCGTGAAAGGGTTGCCAGCCACAGTAAAGGCCTCAAGGATCAGTGCGTTACCGCGCTCAGGCGCATTCTCATAACAAGATATAACAAAGGAATTCGGACAAAACACGTTATCTTGAGGATGAATCGCTCCAGCCTCACAGAACCCATGAAGTAAGATTTCATGTGGTATTCCCTGCGACCTTACATTTCGAAGCCGGGGCGGTGTCTCAAGCACCAGCGCTTCGGGCAAAGTACCAACTCTTGCGGGGCCAGAAAACTTGAGCTTTATGCGGCCAGCAGGATCACAGATTGATACTTACCTTATACACTTTATGGACACAAACTTTGAGCAATCACAATCGGTGTAATCCAATATCTGTAAAAAGGTTGAAGTACTAAAGACAATAGGAAACGTAGAGAGAACCAAGAGAAGTATCTCCCGAGAGGCGCTAAGGAAGTCGTCTCTTCACTGTGGAGGTGCGCAGAAGCAGCCCGCCGGAGGCATCTGGTGTCGACAGCGACACCGACTTTGCTTGCCCCCGGTCCCCGCTGGGTTCCCTTCGGTGGAATTACTTGTCACTTCCCTGCTTGCGGAGCCTGCACCGGCTGCCGTGAAAACCACATTTATTGGGAGCAATGCTGCTGTGTCTGTTTCTTCCACAAGCCCCCAGCACACCTTTGGCCTCTGAGGAGGTGGGCATGGGGTTCACGCAGACTGCCTGGCGCACCGCAATGCATGTGCTTAACGTGGTGGTCATTGCACCCTCGGTGGTGGCGGCTCCAGGAATGAGCACCTTGAAGGGTGCAGAGCCGCTGGAGGTCGATCCCTCGGAACTCCGAAGACTTAAGATGGTGACATGGATGTCGGACAGTCCCTGCCTCAATCGCAGTGCAAAGAACGGGTTGTGGCGTCCAAGTCTACACAGAAAGATAAACAAAACCACCTCGAGAATCGCATCATGGAAAGGCAATACTTATACAAACTTTCCATGCGCTCTTGACTACAAATAATCGGAAACCAAACGTCGCACAGTAAACCTGTGGGGGCTTTTTAAATATATAAATTATACACACGAGTTACCGTATGCAAACCAGACAAGCGTCATGTGCTTGCAAGCAACACAAATTTAAACAAACCCACAAACATTCTCAACAGCCACTTTGTGTGAAAATAGAGGGTTGGGGAACGTATTCCGGTTTTGATGCCAACATTGCCCAGCCCGGAAATCGTAAGCATTTCATTTCACAAATATACTCACGGTCCTTCAAGGTATAAAGATGTTAAGATGTATAACTTTTTTTTAACCTATAACAATATGTTTCATGCAGAACCTGCATCATTATCGGCTATCGTGCTCTGGCTTTGAGTAGAGTAGGTACTTGAACCATTTATCTTAGTTAAAATCGACGCGCACAATCCGCTCTGGAGTTCTTCCGGCGCAGATCGAAAAGTCCTCGACCTCCTCCTCATCACCAGAATAATGCCTATTTCGAAGACACCGCCTTGTTAACATAACATAGGACACAGCACTTACTCACCTCCCGATTATTACGTAGTTTTTTCCAACTCTGTTGTAGAACATGGGCACAAGCCCACGTGGTAGTGGTGATTTTCAAACCGCATTACTACACATCGACTAATTTTCAAACACCACATCTCATCAAAAAGTGGGGTAAAGCAAGAGCGAACTGTGATACAATAAAAATACAAATAAACTTCCCTGCACATCTATAAAACAGATACGCGTTGAAGAGGAGACAAAACTCATGACGGCGCATATCCTCGATGACTCCGAACCGCCCTTTCCGAGAGCTCCGTTTAAATGCGCAACCCAAGAAGGCCATTATAGAACTACGAGTGTACACGGGTGCGAGAAGCCGAGACCAAGGCCGGGGATATCCTTCGTGTATACCCAAATCATACGATCTCTTATAATTTAGGCAGACAGACGCTCTCCAGAATCATTGGCACCTCGAGGCAAAAAGAAAGAGTTAGCGTGCTTTACCTTGCTCTAGAAAAGCATAGACTGACACATACAGTCTGAACACCAATACGAAATCCTAAAGGACAAAAGACATCGCCCTGCCCCTGGTTAGCACAACACGTGACACAGCACAGCACTAGGAAAATGCAGTTTCAGATATTTTTTGAACACGTGCCTCTGTAACATAAACGAATATTTTCATGTAGCACAAAATATCTTTACAGACGTTCCTGTGAAACAAAAGCACGGCGACAACTCTTAGATCTCCCTGTAACACTTCATAAGCTGAGGGCCACTAGGAGCACTGGTAAGCCTTCAGCTCCAGGCGGAGAGAACACTACACACACTTTTCAACAACACTTACACACAGACATTCTTGAACGAGTTCTTGCCATGCAAAAACTTATAGATTTCGGGCACGTTTTCTGGCCTGTATTGAGGTGATATTTGTGGATATTTTGAAAGAGGGAACATCACACATACTCCGCACGTTTTCGTCCCATCACACTGACAGGCTTCCGATGCAAGTTTCTCGAGAGGATAACCAAAAAGGGCTTGTACATAATATAGAATACATTGGTGTTCCCGAGATCACTGCACCAACTATCAAATGGTGGCATTTTAGTCATAAGTAAAGGACGTCTTCCCTATGATCAGTTTGAAGTTACACCGCTTTTGTTTTGGACAAGGCTTACGACACCATCTGGCGCTAAGGCATCCTCTGCGAAATCAACTCTTTTGCTTCGTTGGGAAACTTGGTAAATGCACTTGGTATTTACATCTTCAAAAGAACCGTTCGTGTGAGGGTTGTTATTGCCTATCAATGGTGGACATGCAAGAACTGGCTTGCTTCGAAGTGTATTTTATTCTTTACATTGTTTATAGCTAAGAGAAATTCGTTTGGGAAGGAATTATCGGAAACCATTTACTTTTGTTTGTACTAAACAATGTTCAAACATCTTTTGGATCGTGTAACCTCTCATTTGCGAACGCCGTCTCACGTTTTGTGTCAACAAATTAGGTAACTGAGCATACCTGAATGGGGTTAAGCTGAACCCAGAAAAAAGTAATTGTGTCGCGTTCTCCAGATATCGTGGGATCCGGCCTGGTTCTGAAGTTAACGTCAATTCTGTTTCAATTCCTGTCAAAAACTAGGGCAAGTTTTTAGAAATATTAATTGAAAAAAAACTGACGTTTATTCCACGCATATACAAGTTAAACACAAATGGCTAAAAATATTTATTCTCAAAGTCCTTTCCCACAACTCCTACGGAACAAAGAACTTATGATACGGGTTCTCACCGTCCTCGTAGGTTGGTATTGGAACTGCGCACAGTGTTTTCTATTAGCCCATGTGTAGGAGCGCATAGATAATTCTTGACCCTGTCTTATACTCGCGGCTCCGTATTATATCTTCAGCTTTACGGGCGAGCCCCATTCAAAGCTAAATGTTGAATTTGAACACCAGCCTTGAACACCAGCCCACTTAGACATCACTGGTGTATGGTATTAAAACTGATTCTACGTTAAATATTCCAATTCATTTTGTCGTAAATATTATCCTTTGCCCATTTGTACTCGGCACCCACACCAATACCTCCCGCTTTGTCCTTGAGAATGAGAGTCAATATTTACGTATAGGGTTTTTTTTAAATCAAAACTTGAAGCTATCCGTTTCTGATGTAGTCGCACCTTGAGAAATGTCCCGTATTGTGTGTGATATATCTTGTACAAACTCTACAAACAAAATGCAGCCATTGAAACTATAGTACATCACTTCCTACAATCACATCGCCAACCCATGCATCCCTTTTTACACTGATGTTTGCAAACCTTCTTCAGCCGTGAGTATACCGCACATGGACCAAATTAAACAGCCAATTTTCATCATTGCCACATACTGTGTAAATGTAAATCATAATGAAGACCGTGGTAGTCCTGCGTGAGTTTTTTACGCACATGCTTCTGCTAATTTTTATAAGTTACCAGGAAAACGTGGTAGCGTAGGTCGTCTCAAACCTGTTCAATAGAACAAGGATGAGAAGCCTTTGTAAGAGACGCAGACGTGTCTTACAAGTGCTTTGAGTGTGAAAACAACGCGTAGCCCCAGGGACCAAACTAATTCGTTCGGCTCCATTATGTCACAATAAGTGTTGTACGCCACACGACGGAACACTAATGATTTTAAAGCCCCAGTGCACTATTTTACATATTCACCACACGATCTGTTTGCGGAGCTCAGATTATCCAATTATCCCGAGTGTGTGAGATAGGTTCTGGTGTAGTTAACTTGCCTAATTTTTTTATTTATGCATTTCTTTTCAATTTGACATCAAAACACACAGTTTAATGCATTTTTTTCCCTTTATAAATTGGTGGTACAGGAAGGGTCTCTGTGCATGAGCTCCTTAATGATGTAATTGTATGCTGTGACCCACCAGTTGGCATAAATGCACTGGAGGAGGTAATGTCTTTCTCAACGTTCTTTGAGTTATTGGATACCTTTTTCCCTGAAGCAGCTGTGGTGACACCCCAGGCGCTATTATGCAAGAGCATTACCCAAACCAGAGTTAGCGGAGTTCTTGCGGCAACTTTGTTAGAAAGTGACTATCCCCAGGAGAGTCTAGTGAACCTTGCTCCATCCCAGCAAGCATTGTTTCATTCCTTCGGTATTTTTATAAGCAAGCATACTCGCTTCTCACACCAGCAACTATCGGTCGGTTACTCTGTTCGTAGCGCTCGACGCGATGAGCTGCATAGGTGTAGGTCGGCCTTTTCGATTATAAATGAAAAATGGCGGCCCTTTTCTGCTTTCAATTCCCGAACAGCCGCTCATTAATAGGGGCTCAGGCACTACTTGCAATTATTTCTGTTACCATTCATCTGAACCGATTCGGTTTGTGCAATCCAGAAACTGATGTTAGGTAGGAAAATCACGTCTGAACTCATAAAAAGATGAGTAGATTGAAATAGGGGCATTGGAACCATTACATTTCTTATATTTTTTATCTATGAAGATTACCGCTTGATGCAGTACTGGATGCAAGTGCTGTAGTGCCCTTTAAGAATTAGCATCCGTTGAAATTTAGGAACACGTAAAGACGGAAATTAACGGTTAGTAGCTTTTCGCAAAAATTTCAAACCACTTTTTGTACCAGGCATGCTCTTGTACGTCTATGAGAACCACCGGTTGACCTTTTTGACCGTAGATAACTTTAGCACACAATTCTTTGCCTGAACCGTGCGTCGATGGCGGCAAGGCTCCTGCCATATCAACAACTGACAGGCTCTTTGTGCATACTCCTTGACAAAGAAGTTGTCTTCATGACACTTAGTTAAGGTTTTTCCATCGTAGACATTGGAATGAACTACCTTGGCACTTCACGCGCTTCACCCACATTAATTGCTGATAAAAAGGTATCATACTGTTTTTGATCTCACTGACATGACTAGGTAGGATATGAATGACTGAAACTCCTCATCAGCGGCAGTTGCTACGAAAAGGCGACTGAACTATTTTTGAGATTCATCTTCAGTCCATGCGTATTCGCGTCCATGCTTTCGAAAACCCCTCCCAAAGACTTTCATCCACTCCTATGACCAGCTTTTTTAGTGTATTCATGCCTCAAATATTCCTAACTCGTACTTCACCCTCACTCACCCTCACTCCCACATGATGTGTCTGCCGTATCTTAATACTCGCTTTCATAAACGCATCGTCCACCAGTTTCCTGTCACTCGCATATACACTTTCCCGTTTCCGTTTCCCGTCATTCGCCATTTTGACACTTTATTTCGGCCGAAATCGTTCCTAAAACCATAACAGCACTGGAGCTTTCTTTTTTTGTCCATATTTCAGACCGCCATCCCCTTTTATAGGTTTATCAAATTTTAAGCCTAGCTACGTTCGCGCAATGGCGCCTTTTGCCGACCTCAGCTTTCGTTCGTGGTACCTACTGAAGGGTTCGAGGGGCATCAGGAGGTGATGGTTGGTGCCGCATAGCTAGGGTGACAAGCGTGAAAACTAAGTACAGCAGAAACATTGACCATAAAGACAACAAAAGAAGACACAGTCCCTAACAACTGGTTTATTCAGAAACATTGAACTTGTATTTAGGTGGCCTGTTTTAAACAAAAAAAACTCACGAAATAAGATCGCAAAACTAAATATTTTTGCAACACGTATGCTAAGCATGGCGCGTGGGTTTCGTGAGGCTCTTGCTCGGTTCTTTTTGTGACATGAAGTCCACCTCACTTTTCGATAAGATTATCGACGGTGCGCTTACGTTGTCGGATTGTTTTCCGGACACCATGCTTATTACTTTATCTGTTGACCACAGGAGAACGCACGTTTTTGTATATACTGGCGTGTATTTAGATATTTACCAATTAGTTGCTTAAGTGCTCTCCAGATTTAACCACGTGTGCGAGTACTTATGCTTCCTGAGCCTTTCACAGAGGCATCGGGCCGTCCGGTTGATGCATGATTTGCCACGAGGGTGGGGAAGTTTGTACAGCACACCTCGTTCACACTTGAGGAATTTAAGCACTTGTTTTCCACCAAAGGTTGGTTCGCCAGCTTGGTCATGCGGTGGCCTGTTTGCTCTCTTTTCAGAGGCATTTTAATTTGTTGGGCATTGAGAAGACAATACATTCCGTCGGGTGCGCCAACCACCGTTTTTAGGAAGTGTGAAAATTGCGCGGACGTAATGGCGAAACCACAGGTCGTTTTCGCATTTTGTTTTCTTTGCCGTCTTAGCTATCCTTCCCCACTGTTTTCAACTTTTTTCTGTGACAGATCCTATTATTGAGCCGGGAAACCCGCGTCGTCTAGTCTTTTTGTTCCTACATGGGGATGCTCCCGGGCACGTTTCTTCTTCTTGTCTTCATGGCGGCCTTTGCCATCGGGCGCTTCGTGCTGTTTTGTGGTTTTTGAGGTCCCTGTTGCTACTGTCCTAAGTTTAAGCCCTTCTCACCCCAGCTATACCTACTAACCCGAACCTTCGTGCGCCATAACTCATAGGCACCTGAACGGATTGGTAGCTTGCCAATTTTTCAAGTTCCAGAGAAATTCAGTGCATGTAATTTCGGAATATTTAAGAAGTTCCGCTCAAACCATGCAGATTGTGGCGTATTTTCTTTCGACATTTAAACGAGAAGTAATGACATGCCCAAGATGGGTTTATTCCCTCATTTATTCATAAATAAGGCTGTTAACCTTCACGTTATTTTTGGGTTCCTGTTTAGGGAGAATTTTTTTTATTTTTCAGCATGAATTATGCACCTTTAGTCAAGTGTTCTGATTAAGGTTTATTAAGCATTGACCGCAGTTTCTAACTGGGCCGATTAACACACTCGGGGTCACTCGCAAATATGAATTGACTCATGTGATCCAATTATCTTACCACACCTTTCCTCAATACAGTTTTCTAAGCACTCCTTTTAGGCACGCCCAATGTTTTGAGAGGAACTATATCACTTTGTCTGACTTCTTTTTAGACTAAAAACGTTTCCTCGGTAAGAGGTACCGTAGCCGTAATTACTTTGCACACGTTCTCAATCAACGCAATGCATGAATCGCGTACTCGGTTACCTTAAAACGACATCAACACAGCCTATCTAGCTGCATACTCCGAAATCACTCTTACTGCAATAAGTTGATGTTCGTTTATGAAGACATACGCTTCCTCCTTGTTCGACCGAGGAAGCCGTTGGTGATATGCCAGGAGGAGCTCTGCTGTTGTACAAAACTAGCATGTACCGTGCATAGGCCTTGGGAAGCGTTGGTCGATAGGCCGAGAGATAGATCGGAGTTTTGTTTAACATAAATTTCTGAGTAGCACATTCTTAACTGAACTTTTTGTGGCAAATTCTAAGGTGTTATGGAGATGCACGTCAGCCTCTTGCTTTACTATTTCTTATAGTGTATACGAATTTATAATACCCACACCAGGGCATGTTAAAATACTTCTCATTGTGTTTAGCATACAAAGAGGCAAAAATAGTCTAGCCGGAACTGCACAAAAAACGGTAGAGCACAATGGCGCACACGGAATGGCAGCTTTCTTGTATTTTTATTAATTCTACTTTCATCGAAGCTTCGGTTGCTGCGCAGCGCAGAAAAACTCTTACAGCTCCTGTCAAGATGTTACCGAGTTTACTACTTTATTATGCTCGCGTTCAAAGCGCTTGCTCGTCTGTTAGCATTTCAGGCTAACCTGTAGTACAGCATACTTTTTATGCACTGCCGCGAAGAAAAAATTCTGCTAGCTTCACCGAACCATCTACTCTTGATTCTATCTATTCTTAGTGCTGTCACTGATTAATGCACTCATCGAACAGGCTGAACCAGCAGTGTTTCCTTGTCCTGCAATACAATGGTGTACTGTTGTGCCAGACAGAAGGCACTTATAAGAACATCAGAATAAGATTTCTTAGTCTGTTCGATAAATGTGCTACAAGAGTCATTGCGCGGACATCAAAGTTAGCCAGTCATCGCCGGCCCCTGATTGTCGGCCCGCACTTCACAAACGAAGAAAACGTGAAAATGGCAACTTGCAAAAATGGATAGCGTAACAACGCCTATGCGCATGCATGCCGCTCTTTATCACTGTAAAAGGGAACGGCTTGCCATAAATCGAAGCCTTGCTGGTCAAAGTCCTTGCAAGTAAATGGGGCTTAGGAGTCTGCGGGAACCAGGGCCTGGCTTGGTGTTTGAGTTGAACCTTTGTTAGTCTGAACAGATACATTGTTCTCTTTTAAAATGTCACCTTACCTTCTGGTTTATTTGGATGACCTAAAACTTATTGGCTTCAAAACGGTTTTTCGTATCAAAAAACACAGCCCTTTTCTTCAATAGTTTTGCGTGCAGTTTGTGATTGTTCTCCTAAGCGCGGCCTGCTTCTTGATATTCAGGTTGATACTTCGGCGTACATACAATTTTGCATAGTTTTACTTATTCTCGAAACATTATATGCCATGTATAACTCTTCGGTGAGAACCAATGCCCTTGTTAATCATTCCGCTGTCATCTGTCGTATTGCGTTGCTGTCGCTGACCTATTGAAAAATTTTGTTTTCTTGCAATATTATGGCCCTGAGGTTATGACTTCTAGATCATAACTCTAGCATACACGGAGCAGTTGCCTCCTATGTGCCTAGTAGTAGTAGTAGTAGTAGTAGAAGAAGAAGTAGTAGTAGTAGTAGTAGTAATCGTAGAAGTAGTAGTAGTAGTAGTAGTAGTAGTAGTAGTAATAGTAGTAGAAGCAGTAGCAGTAGTAGTAGTACTGGTGGTGGTGGTGGTGGTAGTCGCAGCAGTAGTAGCGGTAGTTGTAGCAGTAGCAGCAGCAGCAGTAGCAGCAGCGCCAGTAATAGTAGTAGTAGGAGGAGGAGTAGGAGATCCTGGAGGAGGCTGTTGTAGTAGGTAGTAGTAGTAGTAGTAGAGGTGCGCATAGATTAGTGTACAGTAAAAGCTCGTTAATTCGGATTTCTAAGGACCGGAAAAAATGTCCGAATTAACCGAATGTCCGTATTATCGAATGGTCGAAATAAACACAATAAATGCAAGTTTTTTTTCTACATACCTTTATTTTACGAAGTAATCGCGTATGCTTGTCTGCTTTGGAGAAGAAATTCGCACGGACACAATTTTTCTGAGCCTTTTAAGGTGCTCAGCAACGGGAACAAAGCCACAAAATGGCACCGATGGCACCGCCAAACCTACACGCGAAGAAAAGACGTTCAACCCGTCTCAAGTCAAGCCAAGTCGATAATTTATGTCCATGGCGATGCTGCGTTTGAGCTTCACTTTTGTTCCGAATTGTTCGAATTGTTCTTTTTTCGTTTTTGAGCCTCGCCAGCGGCCTGAAAGTCGCCGAATCATCCGAGTTGCGGTCAAATCTGTCCGACATAACGAGCGCCCTGTCTCATAGAGTGATGCGTATATTTACAGGGACCAGATGACGTGTCCGAATTAACCAATTTTCCGAATTACGAGACTCGAATTAAAGCGCTTTTACTGTACCTCAAATGTAGGCGACATTAAATGCTTGCAAACAACAGCTCCAGATTCTTGGGTGTTTACGGTGTAAGACCGGTAGCGGTGGCTCTACCGTCATGCCGCCTGTGTAATTCGAATGATGCACTTGCCGCATGCCATTCATCAAATTTCCATGTATATGAAGCCATCTAGAAGAAGAAACCAGTGTTTTCTTTGGAATCTCTAGCCTCTACCTAACGTTAAAGCACCACACGCTAAGATGCATAATGCACAGAAAACGATCACGAGGAAATGTGGTTACATGGCCCGCATGTACCACTTCTACAATACGTGAAATTTAGGTTGAGGGATAAGCAGCCTTGAGAGGGGGAAAAAGCTTTAGCACTAGGATTCAAATGTGGGCGAGACGCCACCATCCCGTAAAGGCTTAATCGCACGCAATACCGTTCGAAGCGCAAAACAGAAACGAGGAACGACGAGAGGGCACAGGGACACGCGCTTCCAACTAAGATTTATTAGGAAAAGAAGGCAGGAATTGTGCGCACTACGGTACATTCTTGAGGTCACGCCACGCACACGCAAGACACGCGTGATAAAATCGGAATACGATAAAACAACGATAAAACAAAATAAAGAAAACCGAAAACACCAAAAAAAAACGAAAAACATATTTGTTCGACAGCAGCTTGTGCGACACGTTCATTCAGATTCGTATGTCCAAATACGAAAGTTCGTTTTGTGATAGAGTCAGAGATGGGGTGCTCACGCATGCATCCCCTCCGAGACGGGCCATTTCAGAAGCTTCAATAGGTTCCCTTGTTATCTTGTTGTGATGTTTTGGTATTGTTATAGTCTGATTCAGGGCAGGTTTACATTCTTTACAGTTTTTACAATCTCGGCAGTGCGCACTAAGGTGCCCCATGTTTCCACGCTCTACATTCTATTTGTGCTGCCGCAGTCGATCATGTGCTCCCGCAGAAAAGGGACATGCATGCGCGTGTCCCTGTGCCCGCTCATCATCCCTCGTTTACGTTTTGCGCTTGGAACGGTCTTGCAATGGAATACCAAGTTTCCAGAACTCCGCGTTAATGAGTAAATCGCACGCCTTGGTGATGTTTTTTTTTGTAGAACTAACCGGCACAAGGTGCCTTCTGTTGTGTTTTCCGTTAAAGTACCTGCCCGCTTACATGCAACGTAGAAAGTAGGCCGCAATGTGAAGTCGTTTTGGTAGACATAGAAGATTCACCATCTGCGCTATGCTGTATGCTTCAGTAGACAGTTCGGAAACACAAAAGTGATAGGACATTTTTATTGGTAGCAATTCTAAAACAGCAAGACGGACTCACTGAAACACAAAAACAGCTCCTCGGTTAAGAGTTCACCTGATAAATTTTGCAAACTTCAGGCACTTTGGGCAAACGGGTGTTGGAAGGGTTCGTTTATTTAATATGCGATTGGCGGGAAGGGCATCTTTGTGCGCAGGTGTTTATGCATGCCAACAAGTTCGATTGCAGGGCTGTAATATGTTTACTCTCCGCCGCGCAGTGTCTTCGGCTTCTACAATCCTACCAGCCCCTGGACAAAGCCTTTGCTGTTGAACATGCTCCACCAGGCGCAGCTACGAGCCGACACGGGAAACTCCGCCGCTCGCATCAGCGCCAGCATTCAATTTTTGATCCCGCCTCACGATGACCACGACCAAGTAATCAGCAAACGAGTTCTCAACGATGGCTTTGTTTTCTTATTTTTTTTAGGCGTCCTTCTCAGTGTGTCAAGTTTTGTCGCGTTTCCTCTGTGCGAACGCCAGAGCGGCTCCCGCGAGCTGCAGCTTATGTGCGGACTTTCTGTTGGCTGGTACGTGCTTTGCCACCTGCTACACGACCTTCTCGTCCATCTGTTCATGGTTGGTGTGTGGCTGGCTGTCCTGACGAAACTCGCATGGTTCGCACTGAAAGAAAACGGTACGTTTCATTTTTCGCATCAGTGTTCGCACCCGTGTCTAGAAGCTGGCTTTGTGTAAATAAATGAGGTTGCTCGCAAATCATACCTACCTAGACATTCTCACCCAATCAACAAAGCGACCTTGTAGCTAGCATAGTAAGAAAAAAATTTATTGAGTTTGTCGTACAAGATACGAACACGACACAAGCAGCGAAAAAATGCAAAAAACAAACATGGATCCAAGGCTCAAACAATAAACGATTCGAATTCTAAAAACATCTTCTCAGGGTGAAACGTCTTCAGCTGAACACAAAAAATGTCCTGTAAAAGATACCTCGGTGCTTAATCCATCGGTCTGCTTACCTGGGTATCTAAATTTGCGTTTTCTCGACAATACACCAGCACGCTACAAAAGGTGAAATCATTTTTTTCTGCTTTCTAGAGTTGATTTCCAGGCTGGACCATATTTCGCATTTCCATCACCGTGAAACTGAACAAAGCAATTTAAAGGGACACTAAAGGCTGAGTGAAATTTTCTGTTAACTGAAAGATCATACGTTTCGCAGATCCCGGGGCTTTTGTTTTATAAGCAACGATTCGTTATTTGCTGAGAAATAAGCAAACAAAACTGGCGTTTTTCGCATCCGCTTCCCTTTGATTTTCTCCTGACAAGGCAATTGTGTGACAAACTAGGAGCGATTCGCCTGTTCGGCCTAGGCCCTCTTAGGCTGACCAACAACGGGTCATGCCGTAGAGGGTGGTGGATTGGTCTTTTCAAAATTTTTGAGCGCGGAACCAGAAATACGTTTTGGCATACCAGTGATTCCCACGCCAACAAGACCGCGTCAACCGCTGACCGAGACCACACACATGTGAAGCGACACGCGAAGCGGGTACGCTCGGTGAGTGTTGTCTGACACCGCTCAAGCCAGCTCCCGCGTGCTGGCGCCGTCCCGAGTGGCAAAAGGTGCGTCAGTAGAATACGACCAGTTCCCACCGTGGTCTACGCTTCTAGCGACCAGCCGTCGAACTCCATAAGCGGACAGTGAAGATGTCTGTTTGTACGCTCCGTGAATAAACCACTGACCACATATTAGTGCCGGCGAACATTACAATTGCAGTAAACCCGATTATATCGAACACGGATACATTGAATTATTGCCTATATCGAACTATTGTATATTTCTGGTAAAAATACATGCAATAAAATTTTTTATATCAAACGTGATTTTGCTCACTGTGGATATATCGAACTCTCCCGCGCGGGATTTGTCGCTCTCCTTAGGCATGCTGCAGGCTTACCCAGAGTACTTCGGCGCGCAGCGATGGCGCGGGTGTCCCTTGCGACGCAAGCGCGAGCTCGGGCTCGTCCAAACCGGCCGCGGCAGAGTGGACCAGCTCCACGCATGCATGCAGTTGGAGCCGAAAGCTCCACTTTGGGCGCTGCGGGCTGCGGTGCCACCGAACTTGAAGTCCGCGCCACTCGCTGCCCGCACTTCCTTGGTTCGCTGGGTTCGCCGTTATTCGCTTGTATCGATGGTTGTCTCCGCTCTGTCTAACACGCCGAGGACTCCGTACCTCTTACGAGGACGAGCAAAGGCGTCACTACCATGGCCCTGCTACGGCGATACTGCAGTGCCATTCAGTGAAGCGGTCTTGTGTTGTCGATGTTTACGTACCGTGGAGCGAGCAGTTATCAGCAAGACGTTGAGCTCCAAGAAGCAAGGTATACTTGCGCAGTTCGTCCGCCCCAATAAATTGACATTTTTGTTCCGAACAAGTGGCGTATCAATAGTGAACTGCAGGGTGGTAAGTGCTTAGCGTCATCTCGTGACTCCGTCAGCGAGATTGCTCGCGCAGAGCTTTCTTTTTGCTAAACTTTTTATATCAAATTTTTGCTATATCAAATTATTTTACAACCCTCGCGCTTTTCGATATAAGCGGGCTTTACTGTAGTAATTTTACACGGATCCGCTGGGCCCGAAAGTAGAGCTATGCTGCGTTTACGAATAATAACTGCGGCTTGCGGCGAATGGAGGACTACAAGTTTATTGCCCTTTCTACTTTCATGGCCTATAAAGTTCAAATCTGGTGCGTTCGCACCGTACCTATGGCAACATCGGCGCTCGAAGAAAGATTAAAAGTTCAAGCTGGTTGAAGCCTATGTTTTATTTCTTGCGTTCACCATCGTAGATAGTTCACTTCTTTAATTTTCCACTAATGTACAGAACGACTTTTCCAAATCCAAACTGAACAAAATGGTGGCTGGCTCTGAAGCGTTACGGTAGCTGACTGTCCAGCAATGTAAAAAGGTTGCTGTCGGTGTTTTTCAAATCAATTGGGATCTCGTAAAATTTTTATTTACATTTTACGTGCCTAACCACTGAAGAACTCTCAACTTGAGGAAAACTTTTATAGGTGTTTCTCCAATCCGCTCTTGCCCTTCTCATGATTTGTGACTTCAGAAATCGTAGTACCCAAAAGCGTAAGGGGCGTCGACACTGGTATTCACGTTTTGTTGCGTTTCCTCCCTATTGAACAACTGCTAGTCGCGACAATGGTGTAGTAAAATCAAGGCACCGTGGTCTATGGATGCAAGGCAACTTGTTTTTATCTTTTCAGGTCTCTTTAACTAAAGAACCACCTTTGGGCTGTGCAATGGTGAATGGCTAGGGAGGAGGCACGGCTTGCTAATCTGAAAGGCGTGTTTAGTAAAAGAAAGGTATACTACACAGCCCAAAGTGCCAACCAGCAAACTACGAGTCCTCAGTCACCCCGAAATAGCGTGAGAGGGATCATATGATGCCCTATTTGTGAACATAGCCAGACAGTTAGGAAATGCTAAACTATGGTACTTGTGCAGCTTCCAACAAAGTAAGGCACAATCTCTTAAGGCGAGTCGAGTAGAATAAAAAACACACAATTAGGCAGCCTAAAACATTACAGAGTCTTACATATTGGTTTGTGTATTCTTTAGGTCAAATTAAGGAGCTTGTTGGTGGATCAGTGTGAATATCTACTGGTCCGAAATTGATAGCGGGTAAATTCTGTGCTCCAAAAAGTGCGAGTTCTTCTTCACACTCACTTTACGTTTTCAATCTTTCTTCTTTCATTGTGCCCAAAATTTGGCATTGTGGAATTAGGTTTATGCTAATTACAGCACATTAACTAAGGGGAAACAAAAAAAATTCAGATTTCGTGGGAGATCTTAGGTTTTTTATTGTAGTATCTATAAGTGATATAAAGGGATCTTCAACTTTCGGCGAGGCATACCCACATGAGGTTTGAAGTAACCCAAAAGCGGCCAGAAGTGTCACAGTGCTTCAATGCTGAAGGTCTTTGGCAGTACAAACAAGCTAATGCCTCACTCCGCATAAGCTTTTTGCTCAAAGTTCGGGCACCAACAGTGTGCATGGGATGCTATTAAAACACTCGAGGCGCTTTCTTCTATTTAAAGAGAAAGGCCCGGCTGGGACTTGAACACGAGGACGTTCAAAGAGGTGGTGAAATTTCCCGTCACCCCATTTTAGAGGCGTGATTTTCTCGTACAGGCCGGCTGAACTTCCAAAGTTTTGTAGTCCCATACAAGGGCCCGGTGCGCGGCCGTGGAGTCGCTTGTACCTATTTTACCGGTACGTCTTCAGCGCGAGAAAGCCACCCAAATGCTCATGGTAACTTCCACAGCCACGGTTGATGCTCAACAAGGTGACCGCCGCCTGTGCCAGGACATACTGCCAGTCATTTTAACCCCCCGCAATGCGATGTTGTAGACCGCTGGAGGCCCTGCTACATCAACAAGGGTCACAGCCTCAAGCAAGGTGAAAGGCAGCTTTATAGGTGTGACTTTTCCTGTTGAGGGTCCACAGTCGACCAGTGAGGCCTCTGCCCATTATAGAAACCCGTGGGCGCCCGGCTGTACGCGGTTTTGAACACGGTACCTCAAGCATAAGAGGCGAGCTGTACCTGTGATCCATAGAATCGGACGATCGCCGCGACACGTTGAAGTCGCCACGTAAAAAATTATTATTCCTGGAAATCATTTACGCTATCGCAGACGGATGTGCTATCGGACGTTAACCCGCATCAGGACGGGTACACATGGTCTTGTAGAATTGAAATCGTTAGGAGCCAAAAAGCAGGATTCAGTGGAGAAAATGTCGGTGAAGAACACCGTGTGCTGGTAAAAACAAAAATCCGCACACCACCGCCTCTTGTAGTGACTCAGAAAAACCTTAATGCAATCAAACGCTTTGAACTTTGACACAAACGGATTAAGACAAGACGCCAGTTTCAAATAATGTTATGGCGCGTGAAATCATAGGTGGCAATCGTCCAGGTCGTCGTGGAGGAGGCAAAATGTGATATGGCTGAAAGACTTTACGGAATATAAAATAACGTTTACAATTCGCCATGCCGCATGTCGCAATAAAGTACTTCTTGATAGCGTATGCCACGATAATGCTAAGCACGAATCAGCGCAATTATTTTCGTTCCTTAATTACGTACATCCATCCAGCATTTACAGAACGCCTTTCGCTAATGAAGAACACGGCTAAAAAGTGCACACATGCTTCATTTGGTGTGTTTAGGAATAAGAGGTAACATGCAATCCTGCCTGCTGGATATATAATTTGAGCTGAGCGTTCTGTATCTAATTACAAAGATCATTACATTAGCTTGAAGTACACATGAGGGAGTGTTTCGTGCGACACACTAGCGGTATTAGAGATATAAAAATAAAGGCACAGTTTCTGTTTTACTCGAAAGTACTTTATAGGAGTAGATTCAGCATTGAAAGTATCGTTCTTGGTTAGAAAAAATTTCTGAGCTGCTCAAGATTCGAAATAATATTCACCACCACAAAATGCAATAACCGGTAACCGTGATGTCGAAAGAGACGTGGCTGTAATAGGGTACCGTAATGTCGATTCCTTCTTGAATAATCTTGAAAACAGTTGCGGGATGTTTATTCACTTTACTCTAAAAATTTTTTGAGAGGTCAGGTACATATAAAAGGTTTGAGTACCTCTAATTCTTTAAGCACGCAAAGTTATTTACACCGAAAATTTATTTCAGAACCAGTTCTGTTTGGGTATTTTATTTTATTGCACAGAAATGAAAACTTTTACTTGAAATAAAAGACCATCAGCACACTTCGTGTGGAGGTTTTTCTCAACGCAACCCTTCAGTTAAAATTATTCTGTGCATTACCTTAAACAACAGTTCCCATACCCAAACATTCCCTCTCAAAAGGGTATCAGACAATCTTACACCAAGAGTTATGTTATTGGTACCTAAAGAAAGACCAAACTAAAAGACATTCTTTATTAGATGCAATGAACACGACAAACGTTGTCATTCCGGCTATGTATTTACAAACAATAGTGCACTGATTGGCTTTGGTAGAACTCTGGTTGGTATTACAACCAGAATGCGAGGTTTTAATAAAATCTGTTGAGAGACGTTTTGGTAAGTGATAATATGGTGTTCAAGAAAAATCTTCAAATATTTACGCAATAAATTGGGCCTGAAATGTACCGATGAAATTGCTAAATTTGACCATACTCTTTTAGTCACATACCGAAGGTTTTGTTTCAATTTGAATTCATCAACAATAATTACCCTGTGCTGGCAGCACTTCGACAGGCTTGAACACAGTGGCTCCTTGCCCTATAATGCGTTGCATTCATGGTTACCGCTGAAGAGCTGTTCAACACACCGATACTAAAATAATATATCGTGCAGTGCCAGTGTTAACCCTGATACATATTGTGCTGAGTTTGCTTAAACATTATCTGGGCGCGAAGCACGCCTCCCGTGCTGCCGCCAAAGGCATTAAACTGGAGCGTTGTGCACAGCGTATAGCTGCCCCCCTTTTGACGAATGCTATGAAAGTAACTCGCGCGACGCAATGGTCTGGCTGTGATTATCGATGCTAAATGCACAGTATTTCATTCAAACATATTTTGCATAAAATGTACACCTCAGGGTAAATTTGTGTGACAAGAATTATTTAGCAAACGTATATTACATGAGCGATTCAAGTCCAATGCAGGTGCTGCAAAGTGTGTCCATATGACATCCCCCGCCCCCAAAAATACTTAACCCACGTGCCTTTCCAAATAGAGTGACCTCATTGGCACATATTGCATGATGAGAAGTTGTTTACGCTTGGTGTCTTTATTTCAGTGTTCCTAACCATAACTCTGGCCTTCTACGGACCAGCCATAATCTTGGCAAACTACCTGGTCGCCGAATACGTTTCCTCAGTCACTGTAGGACTGTCCACGATGTTTGTTCTACAGACATTTATTGGTATGTCCGATGTTCGTCGCAAATTGCTCTTTCTCGTTATCGACGTATAATAAACCTAAGCTGGTTGCAGCCGAACGACCTAAGTTCCTACATGTTATATCTCTGCACGTTAAATATTTTACGGCGTAGAACTTGTTTGTATGCCCATGTGGTGTGCTCAGTTGGAGAGTTGTCACTGTGTACTATTTCCTCCAGAAGAGAATGATTGTTTTAAAAATTAAGCTCATATCGTAGGGTCAACATAACATTTACGCTAGCAAAGTTCATTCAATAACCCTTTTTTAAAAAGTGCAGGACATGGGACACAATTTTTTGTTCTTAGCGTCTGATGTGAAGCGTTGACTAATGATGAACATAAAGAGGCTTCATGCTTCTAACCGCTGCAATATTGGATCAAGAATTACAATTGTTTTAGCTCGCGTTCACTTCAGAAGTTGTGGAATGAACAGTGATCTAAAACATTTTCAATATTTCCCTGAAACAAACCAAATAAAAGTAATTTAGTTGCGAGGACGCCATATCGTTTTTTGTATTTTTCTCTTGTATTCAGCGCAGTGTGACTGAAACTTTACAGACTGTAGTGTGTGTAACACTTGTTTTCACGTGGACACTGTTTGGATGGGCGTATATACCACACACGAAGCAAACTATACGCAGTTTTTATTGTACTGTACTAACAAGGCTTGTTATTACTTAAACATTGCCTCCTTAACTTTGGAAAAACAGCTGCATAACTCACCACTCAGCAACTACTTTCGCGGAAGCACTGCAGAAAAATTGTAACAAGCATTGTGTTTTGAAGTCATGTGGACACCAATTTTATTTGCCTTGATAATTTGTTAAAATTCACTTTGCGGTTTCTTTATGGTAAAACTGCTAACAAAGAATGAAATCACTTCCTAAGTATTTATTAGCTCACAGAAACTGGCTTAAAACAACATCGTAAACAGCAGCGTATTTAGGTTTACTGAAGAAGACGCCTCTCCCATTGAACTCTTACCGTTCCTGCCGCGCTCTGCGGAGTCCATTATTTACCTCCAAAGTTTCTTATTCCGTCTCTCCCTCAAGCTATTGGCCATCCCATCTAGTACCGTCTCTCGATATCTATACTGTTACCCTCTTGGTCCACCTGTTTTCAGTTCGTCTCGCTACGTGGCCAGGCCAAGTCCATTTCTTCTTCTTACTTTGTACAGTAATATCGTCCACCCGAGTTTGCTGTCTAATCCAGGTAGCTCGTTTTCTGTCCTTAAGTGTTACTCCTAACAAAATTCACTCCATGGCACGTTGGGTGGACTTAGGTTTGCTTTCTCATTATTTAGCAAGACGCTAAATTTCTGCTCCGTGTAATGGGAAGGTAGTGCGAATTGGTAAAATACTCTTCTTTTAAGGCGTGACGTAGCTGACTTCTTATTATCTATGAGTATTCACCCCCAACACTGTTGGAAGGTATGCTGGTCTGACCCCACGCGCATGACGTCAAGAGCATGGCGCGAGGCGCGGGGCGGGATAGCTTTATTCTCTTTGCAGTGCGGTACACTTGCGATTGCAGGAGAGTGTCCCACATCCTCCCCTTTCTAAAAAGGTCACGGTTCCAACCACGATGGCGGAGTTATGCACCAGCCACTCTTCCTGTGAGTGTGGTCACTAATTGTGCACAATGGGTTCCGCGGGACTGTCGCTTGATGCTGCAACTCGTTAGCACGCTGAGGCATTGCGACCAGGTGAGTTCGGTAGCGGCGAACAGATCCATAATCCGTGTTGACCCAGTAAGATTTCGGGTCCTCCGGATGCTCTTTGACCGTGCCAAATTTTTTAAGGTCCACGATCCATACCTCAGTATCGGGGTCCAAGTCCGGAAGGTCTCGTGCCCCATGCCGAATGTCGAAGTGGCGCTGTGGCTTTTTCTGGCTTTCAGCCTCGTACGCCCTCAGCATTTCTCTGTCCAGAAGGCAGGGGACTAGGCTGTCCGCAGAAGCTGGCAAAGTAGTGCGGAGTCTCCTACCCATTAGGAGCTCAGCGGGAGAGTACCAGTTCTTGAGCGAGCTCGTCCTGTACGCCAAAAGCGTTTTGTAGGCATCGCCCGTCTTCTCGAGGGAGCCCTTGATCACTTTTATGGCAGCTTCTGCGAGCCAGTTGCTTTGAGGGTACCGGGGACTCGATGTCACGTGTTTAATCCGTATTTTTTGGCGAAGGCTGCAAACGGTGAGTCAGGTCCCCTTGAAAATTGTGGACCGTTGTCACTGACGACCACTTCGGGGATTCCATGCCTTGCAAAAATTGAGTTGCAGTGATTTACCACTGCCCTCGCAGTCCGGCTCGTGAGTTTGGCCGACTCAGAATACCTCGAGTAGTAGTCGGTGACGATAAGCCACCATGCTCCTCCAATGAAGAAGAGGTCGACGCCGACTCGCTGCCAAGGCCTGTCGGGAAATTCTTTCGGCTGCAGCGGCATCTTGCGTTTAGGCTTATGCGTGAGGCAGGTCCGTAAGGTATTTACAAGCTTCCCGATGTCGGTGTTAATCGTATGCCACCAGACAGCATTTCTTGTCCTCGCATGCCACTGGTCGATGCCGAAATGGCCTTCGTGCAGTACGTGGAGAGCTGACTCCTGTAGCTTTTTGGGCAACACTATGCGAAAGCCGTCCATCAGGATGCCGTGGACCTCGCTGATGGCGTCCTTATGCGGCCAGAATGCCTTAAGGTTTTGTTTGAGGTCGCGATGGCTCGGCCAACCCTTCTGCGTGAATGCACGGAGCTGGCGGCAAAGATCGTCGCGTTGTTGCTCCCGGTTCAATTCGTCTGAGGAAGGTGGTGAAACTCGGAGCGTAGATAACAGCTGAGCCACGTGTCCTTTATTCTCTCTCTCGAGCTCGTTCGTCTCGCCGTGGCTTACGAGAGACCTCGATAGGGTATCAGCTGCGGTCAGTTCTTGGCTAGGGATGTAAACGACCTCGTATGCGTAACGCATTAAGCGCATCCGCAGCCTCTGTAGACGAGGCGTTAGGTCCTCGATGGGTTTTGAGCCAAAAAGCGCAACTAGGGGCTTCTGGTCGGCCTCAAGGCAAACCTTCATCCTGAACACGTAGTCATGGAACTTCTCGCATGCCCAGACGAGAGAGAGACCTTCCTTTTCAGACTGAGGATATCGACGTTATCTTTCCGTAAGTACTCGAGAGGTGTAGGTGATAACAGCGAAGTGGCCGTTTCCTTGCTTTTGGCCCAATACGGCGCTGCGACCGTAGGACGACGCATCCGCTGTGATCTTCGTCGGCCTGTCGTTGGTGTACACGGCTAGAACTGGGCTTGATAAGAGCAGTTTCTTCTATTTGCCGAATGCATCCTCTGTGCGGCGTCCCACACGAACTCTTGCTTTGAAGGCAGCATGCTGGACAGGGGCTGGAGAAGTTCGGCCATGTTCGGTATGAAACGACCGAGGTATGTCGCCATGCCCAGTAGCCGTCGAAGTTCAGTCTTGGAAGTTGGCGTAGGCATTTCTGTGATGGCTTTGAGTTTTCCCTCATCAGGTCGAACGTGGTTGTTCTCGATGACATGCCCTAAGTACGAGATTTTCGTCACGCCTTACTGACATTTTTTCTTGTTTAGCGTGACACCGGCGCGCCGAATCCGCTCAAGAGTACTTCGGAGACGCTCATCGTGTTCCTGCTTGGTCGAACCCCAGATGAGAATGTCGTCCATGTGACAGGCGACCTCATCGAGGTCTTGCAGAATGCCACTCATGCGTCGTTGGAAGTGTTCAGAAGCAGAGGAGTTGCCGAAGGGTAGACGATTGAAGCAAACACGACCAAATGGTGTTATAAAGGTCGTGATAAATTTGCTTCTTTCAGTCAGCGGAATCCCAAAAACCCAAGGTGGTGTCGATTTTCGAGAACCATGCAGCTCTTCGAAGCATGCCAAGGGTGTGATCAAGAGCTGGGATCGGATGCCACTCGCAGAGAACAGGCTTGTTTAGTTCCGTGTAGTCTACACAAATGCGGAGTGCCCCCGAAGGCTTGAGTACGACGACCATTGGCGCGCAACATGCTGTGGGATGCGTGACAGGAGTAATTACGCCAGCTTCCTTCATTCGCTGCAGCTCTGCCCTGGTTTTTTTGTAGAGGGGAAGTGGTACCAGTCGTGGAGATGTCAGGGCAAGGGAGTTGCGTCAGGTTGGAGCACGATGTCATACTCCTGTTGCAGCTTTTCGAGCCCTTGGAACGTCGAGAAAGCTCTTTCGACGTTTAAATCCAAAACAGTGTTCACAGACGGGAACAAACCAAGGTTCGTGATGGCTGGTTTGACAAGTAGGGCTGCGCGCAGACCAGGTAAGATGTACACCTTTTCCACGCTTTCTCTGCCGTTGAGCTTAAAATGAAGCTTTGCCAGTCCCAAGATCCGCAGATTTTCCATCTGGACCGTGAAGCCTCCGGTCGGGAAAGTCAGGACGACGTGCTTGACGAGCTGTCGGAATTGTCGCTCCGGGATAACAATCTCGTCCGCTCCCGTGTCGATTTTAAAGACCGGAATCTGTGACTCAACGATGGGAGAGACTTCCCACTTGGATGAAACCGTCGTCGCCATGAGGCCCAGGAAACCTGGCTCCTGCTCGATGCTTCGAAGAACATTTGCTGAGAGGCAGACGGATTAAGAATGGCCCTTTTTTCCACACTTCTGGCAGACGCAGTCTTTGGCAGGAAAGATAGCCCTCACGTGACACTCCTTCCACTCCACCCGCATGATTTCTTGAAGTCCCTCGGGAGGTGTGTGGTTGGGGGTGTCGTTGCTACTGGGTCTTTAGCGGTTCTACTCCACCGTACTTTCAGAGCGTCGAGGTTGACTGGTTCCTTTGGGGTGCTCTACAAGAGTTCTTCCGGCTGCTGTTGGACTGCTTCATTCTGACGAGCGATGGTTAAAGCCTTCATTAGGTCTAGGCTGGGGTCAAGCTGCAGAGTTTGTGACAATTTATGGTTCTTGAGGCCCACGACTAGTCTGTCTCGATTTAACTCTTCGCGGAGCACCCCGTGCTACAAGAATCTGCTATTACGTGTAGGGCTGTTGCGAAATCTTCCACGGGCTCACCATCCAGCTGGACTCGGGTTTTGAATTTCGCCCGATCGTAGATTATGTTTCGCCGAGGTATGAAGTAGTCCTCCAAGCCTTTAAGCACTGCATCGAAGTTCTTCTGCTCGTCAGTGGTCAGCTCGAAGGTATTAAAGATGTCTTCTGCCTGGAATACCATGAGGTAGAGTAGTACATCCACCTGGCATTCTTTTGGCAGATCGCTGAGCCCTGAAGCAGCCCGGTAGAGGAGGAAACGTGTCTTCCATTGAGGCCAGTCTAATGGTGAGAAGGGGAAAGGGTCAGGTGTAGTGATTTGGAACGATGCAGCGCTGCCGTTCTTGTTGGCCATCTAAAATGAGTTGCTCGCGAAGGTAGCAGGCAGGTCTCTAGTCGAGGGAAGCCCCTTAGACGAGGTAGAAGCGGCTTCAGAACGAATGTTGGTGGGGTGTGCTGACGTGTCATTCCGGTGGAGAGCTGCAGTCAGCACATCCCACTTCTGACACCATGTTGGAAGGAATGCTCGCCCGGCCCCACGCGCATGACGTCAAGGGCATAGCCCGAGGCGCGGGGCGGGACAGATTCATTGTCTTTGCAGTGCGGTACATGTGCGAGTGCAGGGGATTGACTGACCCACAAACCCATCCTTCTTCTGCGGCGGATTTCTTTCTCGTGGTTGGGATCCGTATTGACTACCTGTCCAAAGTTTCCGAATTTTCGTTGCAGTACTTCACTACTTATGCTGAAGAGGGCACTTTCAGCATGCTCATATATCATTACTTTATATTTACACCTATTTATTTTTAATTCACATCAAAGCTTTCTGATAGTCGAACTGCAATGGTTTTTGCAGTTCTTCTGCTTGCCCACTGAGTAAGACTATGTCGCTTTTTAAACCTCACCTAAATCAAGTATTGCCTGTTTATCTGTAAACCTGCGTTTTCACAGTCAATCTTTTGAACACCCCTCCAGGCCTTGTGAAGCATATATATGAGATGGTACTCCATCTCGTGGAGTGTTAGAATGGCCGTACTATCTGTGTCAAATGAAACGCGAACTCAGAAATATGGAGCCGACCGCACAAATAGTGGGATTTCTTATCATACAAGCCGAAATGACCAGTGGCTTAGTTACAAAAACTATGTAGGAAAAATGGATTTTGAAATATACAAATACCACGCCAATATATAAACTCTACCAACAGCATTTTTTTAATTTTACATGTTCTAATTCATATTTTTGTGTTCGCGTTTTATTTGACGCCGATAGAGCATTCCTGATTTATGTCATCTGGAAGTCTTGTATATGTCTGTTCTATTCCTTCTTTTTAACGCTTCCAACACTGCTTCGGTGTCTTCGTAATCAAACCCCTCTTCGTAGTCAATAAATATCATGTAACGAGGTATACCGTACTCTGCAGACTTTTCTGTTACTTGATTGATGAAATGAATATGATCAACTGTAGAGCATCTATTTCCAAAACCTAGCCTGTTCCCTGGGTTGTTCGAAAGCTAGGCTGTCAAGGAGGAAGATACCTGTTACCTTGGTAAGCAGCTTGCAAACAACTGACAGTAGGCTGATAGTTCTGTAGTTCTTAAGATAATGGTCTCCGTTCTTGTGACTCAGAAATATGTCGGTGTTTTTCAAGGCTAATGCTACTTTTAAAGTCCTAAGCATTCTGCCAATTGTTTAGCTAGCTTTTCAGCCCAATATCTTTAATCTCGTTTACAAGGTCCACTTTTATGCCATCCTCACCTGCAGCTTTTCCTCTGCTCACACTCAAGAGCGCCGCTCCTACTTCCTCTTTTGTTTCTCGCGGCACATCGCAAAATAGGCTTGTGGGGTGAGTAGTTTTCTTTGGTGCAACATCACTGGCGAATAGCCTTGTGTAGAATCGATCGGCGACTTTTATTATCTCGTCCATATAGTGCGTGATGTTACACTGTTCCTGTCTGAGTGCGTACATTCTGGCTTTGACAATTGCGAGCTTCCTCTTTGTTGCCTTCAAGCTTCCTCCTCTATACAGCATTTTGTCACCAACGGCCATGTTCTACGCACGAATGTCGCCCGTTTTACTTCTAATAATCAATTTTGGCAGCTCTGATATTTCAGTTTGATCAATCTAGCTCCACGAATTCATGTTTTTACGTTTCGCACTCCATTTCTTTGTTTTCTTTGTTTGCTTGCCATTATGTTTCCTACATGCTACTTCTCAGACAGATGCTGCGGTGTCTGTGATGTATGTTGGGTGGTCATAAATCGTGGCAACGCTATCCTTATTCTCGTCAGGTAAACGCCCTAATTCGTTCTGTAGGAATATTTTAAACTTCTGCGCGCTGGTTCAGACAGACACCATGGTGCATTTATTACGTTTCGATGATTTTCCTCCTGTTCTCTTGAGATTTAGCCTTATTTTGTACCCAGCCATCATACTGTCTGTGCTCCGAATCTCGCTTAGCATCTCTGCGTCCTCGCTCAACAGCTGGGTTTTTGTTTAAAGTGAAGTCAATTTCATGTGTAATTTTCTGCTGTGACTTTTGCATGTTCATTTCACACTCTTGCATTTGCGGGAGAATGTATTTATTATCCTCAGGATATTTGTTTCTAAAATTTAACCAGTGAACCTTCCCGACTATTGAGAGTGCCTTTGCCCTAAAGAGCCCCACGCAATCGTTTATTGTGTTGTTTCCATGTTGAAACTATCAACCTTGAAACTATCAACCTTGTCTTAACTATCAATTATGTTGTTTTGTTCGTTGTAACTATCAACTGCCTCGTCATCGTAGGTAGCTGCCGGTAAATACTTTTGTACTATCTTTACCTTGTATTGGTTGTTCGGCTTCATCACAGTGACGTTCAATTTATTAATTCTGGAGGCTTCCTCTACGCATCTTTTTATCTCTCTGTGAATCAAAAATTCCACTTCGTTATTCTTTCCTTTCATAAAATCCTCGGAAGAATGGAATATGCCGTCTACTCAACTCCATGATGCCTTCTCCGGTTCTTCTAACATTACTTAGCCGTGAGGTATTATTTATTGTGCGAAAGATCCTGTACTAGTACAGCTGAGCGTCCCCATCTAGCCATAGTTGGTGCTTTGAACGTTGCCAAGTTCAAGTTCTATAGGTGGCGTTTCGGACCCAGCGATTCTTAGCACCCTGTGCTATGTCGCTGGCCTGACCGCCGCCGTTGTCAGGTGCTCCTTAGGTGTTGGGGACTGAGGGCTGGGAGTTGGGTTGGTCAATCATAGCACGTGGGGGCTAACGAACATTCCAGGATTGGCCAGATCATTCCCTGCTGGTGGAATGGGGTTTGTGTACCTAACCGCTGCGTCGCAACCGATAAGGTATACAACAGTTATCGTGAAACTTGCCCAGATTCCAACGCTAATATACTGTTTGAGGACAACCCAGAATTACGTACTAAAACAATATACCGGCCGGCTAAGCGCCGGAAAAAGGGTGAAGAGTCCCCATTTAGATCTTGTATAAACTTGCGCTATTTACCTGTAGCGGAAAACAAGACAAGAGAGACCGGGGTCATGGTTGCTCGAACCGGGGAGGAAAGTTTAACCGCACGGGCACCTGTATGACAATGATTATTGCGAAGGCCACCCCACGGAGGATATAAAATTTCCCCCAGCCCACAATGTTTACGTCTGTAAGGAACACGCCCTCCACAACCCGCCGAACTTGCTGGCTGTTGGATACTCGAGCGGGCGCTGCTTCGTGATCCCGTTTTTATTAAAGTCTTGACATCGACAGGTATGACTTGTATGTCTTTGTAAATAATAAGGAAAGTTTGCATACATTTAGGAGGAGAGCATTAAGCCTTGTACGGACGGCATAGGCCACTCAGTACTCAATACGCACTCGATATGGTCACTCAGTACGCACAGTCAGCGAATAACGCACAGGGACGGCAACTAAAACATTACATTTTCCAGATTAGGATGCACATAGTGTATCAAAATAAGAAACACAGCTTGCGTTCTTTTTGTAAGGAAGCGGAGCGCATCGCTTACGTGTAAAGTAGTAGTTTCCACACGTTCAAGACGCCCCAAAACTGCTACTGGAAACCAAGCATCTCTTGTCACCAAATAGTTATGCGAAGGGCAGTAGTGCCAGTTTGAAAATGAATACCTGTCGCTTTTCCCGCAGGGACTGTTTCGTTCGGAGTATACATATGGCTGCCAAGCCCACTGCGCTTTGCCACACTTCTGTACCCTCCGACAGGCTTCATGGACATTGTGCGTCTGGCATTCGACATGCGAACAGCCATGTCTTCCTGCGTGCACCTGCCTCCATTCACTCAAGGTTTGACTAGATCCGTCGTATGTTCTTCATTGCACAACCACTTGAAAATTTAAAAGACGAAAGAGCCGCACGAAGGAAACGGGCAGCTTATCTTCTTACAGAAAGGTGTACACGCCATGAAAGGCGGAAACGAACAAGCGAGACTGCGAGCTAGCACATGCAAGAATGGGAAGAACCCCGTATATGCTTGGTAAATTGATAAATTAAGGACTGAGCTCGCATTCTGGCAAATAAGCTGTTTTATTCCAAAGTGTCACAAATCCGGGCGCATTACCAGCAGGTTTACCCGTGGTCCCTCCGTAACTTCTATACAAACTATGAACGTGTTACTAATCAGCGACACCACGAACAACCAAGTGAATACTATTAACCTTAAGAACTCATTACTCGCCACTGTGAAGTATCAGGAGCTTTATAAGAATAGAAGAATAGATGAAAGCACAAAGCGAGAATGTTTCAACTAAGTTGACAGAGACGTTCACCTTGTAAACACAAATTACTGCGGCGCCATTGTGAACACCACTGGAATTGCGCTGGTACGGTTATTTTCAAAGGAACGACATTCTATGACAAGAAAGCTGTGACTGGTATACCGAAAGCTTGCGCCTAACACGAATTGCGCGGAGCGGTTATACAAATCACGAATTTCTATATTCAAAATTTCATCTCACAGTCAGAAACAGGACTTTCCTTTCTAGAGAAGAGCACTGTGCGGACAATGCTGTTCCCCTAATAAATAACCCTGTATAATGATTGATTGTGGGGTTTTGCGTGGCGAAGCAACAACTGCGCTGCGAGGCGCGCTGTAGTGGAGCGCACTGGAGTAATCTTGACCACCTCAATATCATAACGTGCAACGAAATCTCTAACACATGGGCGTTTTTTATTTTCACCTCCATGTGCAAAAGAGCCACCGCTGCCCCGATTGCAGCCGCATGCTTGCGCTCTGCAGCACAACGCCTTAGCCACTGAGCCACCACGGCGGGTAACCCTGTAGAATTTGAGTTCGGCGGTGTCGACTGATTTTGCCCTTGAGCAACACACTGACGCTGACTTATCCACTTATACATCAATAACTATAGATGCACATCTATAGTAAGCGTGTCTGACGAAGTTCAAAAAGGTATATACTTTCAAGAAGGTTCCAAACTGATTTTAATTACTTTCACTATTTGTCGCAAAAGAGTGAATTTACTTATGCGCCTTTTAACAATTGATAGAGTGTTCCCGATGTGTTCTTCACTTGGTTCCGCCGGAAGCCGTGAGTGTACGACTGAAAACAGAAGCCTAATGGCCATCGTTTTTGTTGTCACACCAGCCCTTAAACGAAATGTGTGTAGAGGGGCAGGTGTGCTTCTCCAAGGTACATATTTACAAGGCTTTAAAATCTCTTGACGGAAGCGCGGAAGCTGTAAGAACCGCGAAAGCGACGTCCAATCCAAGGAAAGCGCGTCGAATCAATCGTCCAGTTTTCAAATACCCAAATGACCAGCGAAGAACGAACCCACGGGACTATATTTCGCGCACTAAGTGGACTGACCGGCGAACGATACAAATGTGGACCGATATGTGGTTGACGAGATTAAGGTATACCATCACACTCCTTCGCGATACACGCGTGTACTCTCTTAAAAAAACGCCGGTAGATCTTATGGTTTTTCGGGACACTAACCCGTGCATGGGGATAAAATTAGTTTCTTGAAAGGACTGCATCGGCCCCGCACGAGGCACCTTGTGCAATCTTGGTGACGGTATTGGCGACACCGCGGACCCCGAGCCCTTAAACATAAGCTAGATCCAACCGTGGTGATGTATTTTAGGCTGGAGAGTTAGAAACCACAAACGGTGGCCGTCAGAGCCCAGTTCAAGCTCCGACGAATGGGCTCCCTGTCTGCTTACCAGGCAGGGAGCTCCGGGACCTCTGTCGGTATCAGGGTAACCCCAGCGAAGGACTTATCCCCGTCCCCTGCTTTTATACTATAGCATATAATGTATTTACAAACACCCCAAACGTGATCGGTCCCTGAAAAAGGGTCGCACCAAATTTTCTTTTCTTTTTTGCCTTCTATCTCGTCCCCAAAGCCAGATATCTATCCTCGTTTGTTGATCATTGAATCTGGGGAAAAATCGAAGCTGGTTTCCTCTCAATCCGCATTTCTTGTTTCGAAATTTCTTGAAAGTATGATCGGCAAAACGTACGACGGCAAAAAGCTCACAACTGGTGAAGTGCTAGTTGAAGTAAAAACTCAGCAGAAATCCACAATCCTTCTCAAACAAACCCGCATGGCAGATCTGAGATGAGGATCACACCCCATGTCACGTGAATGAATGGTGGGTTGGTCTTTATCAGCATGGAGCAATGGACACAGGGAAGCCGTTGTCGAGTTTGACATAACACACATCTAATGTACACTTGAAAGCCTCTAACGCACAAGCACTCATTAATTAAACTACACAAAAACAATAAACACACATCGCTAACTAACAATCCCAAACATACTACTCAACTCTTACGCACGAGTCTCTACCATAAAGTTCTACACAATTCGTCCGAGTCAACTTATTCTATCACCCTATAGGTGATCTCACTCAACCACAACTTCTTAGTTGTGTCCTATGGTTGCGTCCCTATTGGACTGGCCTATCCCGGTCGTCGCCGCTGACGTGTCGCACTTTTGCGTGACCGTGACTCGGTGGTATCCTTCCTCGTCTCGCTTATTCGGTGCCGGCGTTCGATGCGCGCGGTCACTCGTTGGACGGCGTGGGCTCCGGGCGTCCTGACTTCTTTCCTCTGCGCCTACCCTCTGGTGGCAGCCCTCGCTGGAGGTCCTTGATGCCGGCGTTCGACGCGCGCGGTCATCCTTTCAGCGGCGTGCTTCCTCGGTGGCTACCCCCTGGTAGCCCTGGTAGCCGCTGCCGCTGGAGGTTCCAGGTAGGTTAGGCCCGAAGGTAGCCTTTCGGGGCCGTCGAGACGAACGTCGACGGAGCGTGAACGCTGGCCGGTGGTGCCCGACCGATGCCGCTGGGGCCACGAAGACGCGGGTTCATGGTGCACCTAGGATGACGGTGCTGATGCAAGTCGGTCCGCTCCCGCCCAGGCTCGGATGGCGTGGTCGATGTCCTGGCCACGCCCCCCTGGCTCGTTCCGTGCACGTGCCCCGGCCGCCTCCTGGTTTCTTCGGTTGCTTGCCTCCCCCTTCTCTTTGTGCGCCTGCTTTAATACCCTCTGGGCTCTCTCGTTGCGCACTCCCATTGGCTTCTTGCTTCTTACCTGTCCTTATATAGCCATCTCGCCACTTGTCCCATGCGTGGCCTTCCCTGATTGGCCGACCAGTGCGCTGCCACCTTTGCCCATGATTCCTCGGTGCGTCAGCGCTGGCGCTTGCTGATTGGTACTCTCCAAGGCGCGCACTTCAAAATTCTCGTTCCTTTGTTCTTTTCTTCTATTTTTCGGGGTTTTTATGAATCCCCTCTCGGGGGCGGGGTGCCCTGACACATGACAATTACCCCTCCGCTTTAAGAGTTTTTCTCAAAAAACTGCATCTTGGCCACCGATGTCCACTTGTTTCACGTGGGTGGTGGATGGGGAGGTGTCTTGGCCGTCGATGTCCTCTTGTTCCACCCCCATCACTCACTATCCACTGTTCACCCCCACTTTTCACTTCACATGTCACTTCACTTCTATTTCTCTCTCTTATCACTTGTGTTTAGTTCACTCCCGTTCCCAGAACCCACACGTAGTGTTCACACTTATCTGCAGTTCATTCGTGTACCGAACACACACACTTGGTTCACACAACGTTCCCGTTCTATCACCAATACATCACTTTCTCGAACACCGAAATTCTCAACATCTTCTCTAAAAAATCATAAAAATCAACTGCATCAATCATCTCGTATTCAACAACCATTTTTCTCAATCCACATTAAAAACGTCTTAACTCGTTCTGCTCCTCAATCGCCCTCTTTTAAATCTAAACTTCATGCACATACACAACTCTACTCATACAATCTGCTCGATCACATTACCAAATCAAAGCCATCAATTTTCTAATATTCAACATCCCTATTTCTCACTCCAAACAGCTCTCACGGTGTGATCTCTGAGGCAGGTCTCATTTCCGAAACCCATGCAGACCTTTCCGAAGGCTTAAGGGATCACGGCTGTAAAGAGCATATCTATACGCCGCGATGACAAACACATTATCCTGACTTTCATTCAATCCACACTTCAAGAATCAATGCTTGCCGGTTATATAAATTGTTCTCTCCGCCCGTAAATTCCGAACCCACAGCGCTGTTTGAAGTGCGGACGGTTCGGGAATGGCACAAACTCTTGCCGTGACCGACTTACCTGCGCTAAGTGCGGCCATAATGACCATCCTTCAAAAAACTGTTAATCCGGAACCTTCCCCTGTGCGAAATGAAAAGGACCCCATGCAGCGTACTCGGGAAAATGTGCAAGTTCAAACAGGGGAAGCAGATAATCAATGTTAAGATCACCGAGAACATCACCTACAAAAAGGCGTGGAAGAGGTTTGCCTCTTTCCCTCAGGGGAGGTATGCCGACGCAGCTCGCCGGGGGCGGAGCAGCGTCTGGTTTCGGCGGAGACCTAGTGTGGCGAGTCAGATATGGTCCCGCTCCCGCCACCCGCCCTCACAAGGCTAACTCCGGCAGCCCAACCTGCCTCCGCACCGCTCGCTGAGTCAGCAGCGGCTGTGGTGGCAACCACCTGGGTTTAGAATATCGCTGCATCCACAGCCTCCTCTCTACCAGCCCAAAGCATACGCGAGGCCACGGAGGAGATGAAGATAGTGGCAGACGTAGCGACCCCCTCCACCAACCTCCCAGCCAGTGCTGCCTGTAGTGCACCCCACGCCCTTGGCACTGGCAGCGCAGGCAGAGGACACCCGAAATGATACCATGTCCAGGGGGCTCATTCCCCTGTACACTCCCTTGCCTTCACTTGACGACATGGATGTCGAGCCATTCCGGCGTGCACCACCTTGGAAGAAACTGGCTCCGGCATCCAGGTCAGTAGAGAGGCCAAAAAACCCCTTCCAAGAGTGCAAGCCCCGAAAGACCTTGCTTAAATAGTCAACTTCTGTACCTCTGAACACCCAAAACAAGAAGAGAAAATATTGTTTATTGGACGTGCAGAGGCCTTGGCGACATGCACGACGACATGTACGAGATTCTGCAGGGTAATTAGCCAAGCCTAATGTGTGTTGAGAAAACACATTTGAATTCCAAGCAGAAATTTCCTGTATAGTTACCTGGTATACAGAAACGACAGGGATGGCTGCACACACCCTTCAGCAGATGCAACAATAATTGCACGGAAGTCCTTAGCATGCTAACTTATCACTCTGTACACGGTCCTTGAGGCTGTAGCAGTTCGCACAATAATATTTATTAAGTCGATAACGGTATGCTCCATTTTCATTTCTTCTAATCTTGCACTGAAGCTCCGACTTTGAGGGGCTGGTTGACCAGCTTCCCGAACCATACTTCCTCAAAGGCGACCCTAATGCGCACTACTTACTTCGGGGCTCCTCCAGAACGGATGGTCGAGGTCACCTGATGGAGAAGTTTCTTACATCCTCGGGAGCTTGCCTTTTCGACAAAAAACAGCCTACATACCATAACTTAGGATACTATACATACTCACTTGTTTACTTGGCTATTGGCTCAGCAGTTCTCTTTTCTCTTCTCGAGTGGGGCGTTAGCACCGACACATATGGTAGCGACCACTACCCCACCTCACTAATTTATATAAGTAAAGTCTCATGCAGTCAATCTTCCCAAAACTTTAAGCAATTTAAGCAAGAGCCAACTTGAATACATTTACAGAGGCATACAAACTACACCACACATTCATAGGACACCAACACGTTGAAGAAGCTACCCCACTCTTCATCGCGCACATTTTCTCCGCCGCGAAAAAGTCCAGTCCCCACACCTCTGGTGTCCCGCTCAACCAGAGGAGGCCGTGGATGAATGAGGACTGTAGCGGGAGCGAGAGGCCCAGAACAAGGCATGGTGTATCCTTCGCCGGTACCCGACATGGGGTAACTCATTTTGTTCAAACGGGCCAAAGCGTTCGGAAAACGTGTGCGCCGTAAGGCAAAACGAGAGAGTTGGCACACCTTCTTGACATCAATGAATTCATACATGGACACACACAAAGTCTCCACAGGAATACGAAAACTCTCATTACAACAAACACACAGCCTGCCCCTTGTAAGTATTAGAGAGGACACACTCGTCGACCAGGCTAACACGCGCGCACACTTCTAACACATGTCCTGTTCAGCACATTACACTAACACTTTGATGCAACACAAAACATCTGCAGAGAAAAAGCCCTCATATGACAAAGACAAATCAAATACTTCTTACAACTCAGAATTCACACTCTATGATTTAAGGGCTGCCCTCAGCAGGTGCAAACATTTCGTTCTAGGCGCAGAAAAAATTACATACACCATAATACAACACCTACGCCAAGACACTTTTGAGGCACTTCTATATCTATACAACAAAATATGGCTTTCTTGGCAGCCTCTAAGGTCTTCGACGGAGGCCATTGTAGTGGCTTTCCTTAAGGAAGGGAAAGACACTTCCTCTCCAGCTAGCTATCGACACGTTGTCCTGACCAGCTGCCTGTGCAAGCTTCTCGAGAAGATGATCAACAAGAGACTCTAGTACTTCTTAGAGTGCAATGGTCTTCTCTAGAGTGGACAGGCTGCTTCAGGCCGGGAAAATACAGCAATGATCACTTGGTTGCTTTGGAGTCCTACATACAAGGTGCTTACGTCCATGGCCAATATTGCAGGACCGTATTTTTAATATTGAAAAGGCATACGATACCGCATGGCACCATGGCATCCTTAGAGACCTCAAATCCTTGGGGTTATCAGTTAAAATGCTGTACACTCTCTACAGTTACCTGTCCGAACAAACATTTTCGGTCAGAGCCAGTTGGACACTTTCAAACGTTCACGTGCAGGAAAATGGTGTGCCTCAAGGTGGCGTTGTGAGCTGCACCTTATTTATAGTAAAGATGAACTCTCTCCGAAAGGCACTGCTACCAACTATCTCCTGCTCGATGTATGTAGATTACGTTCAAATATCTTTTAAATTATGTCACATACCCTTTTGTGAACGTCAGGTCCAGCTTGGGGTACATAAACTTCCTCGCTGGGCAGATGAACATGGATTCAAGCTTAATCCTTCTTAAAGCACCTGCGTTGTATTTTCAAAAAGGCGCAGCATCGTGCCTGATCCTGACGTAAAACGCAATGTTGATTCGATTTCACTAAAAAAAACAAAGTTTTTGGGTGTGGTGTTTGATGCGAAACTGACATTCCTCCCTTACATAAGACGACTTAAACAAAGATGCCTCAAAACAATGAATATTCTGGAAGTCCTATCTCACCAATATTACGGTGGAGACAAACTACGGCTGCTTCGCCTTTATGCTGTGTTGGTAGGGTCACCGTTCCACTACGTAACTTTTGTGTATGGGTCAGGCACAAAAACAACACTTGAAATGCTCGACCCAGTGCTTCACTTGGGGCTTCGCCGGTCGTGTGGGGAATCCGTACCAGGCCTGTCAACAGTCTTTATGCAGACTGCGACAAATGGTTGATTGATTGATTGATTGTGTGGTTTAACGCGCCGACGCAACAAAGGCGATGAGGCGCGCCGCAGTGGAGGGACCGGATTTTTTCTGACCACCTGATGATCTTCATCGTGCGCCAAACTCGCGTACACACGGGCGTTCTTGCTTTTCGCCTCCATAAGAAAAGCTGCCGCCGCGGCCGGGAATGGAACCCTCGACCTCGTTCTCAGCAGCGCAACGCCTTAGGGACTGAGCCACCGCGGCGGGTGCGACAAATGGTGTTTAACGTACCAGTGAAGTTATGTTGACCTTCTATATGCCTCCAAAATCTTATGAATGAATAACCATCCCTTTAAAACAGTTTTTAATGATACATCCACAACTAAACTCTTTTTAAAGCGCCCATCAATTTCGGTTCCATTCTCGCACAGAGTGAGAGACGAGGTGACTATCCATGAGGTCTCCTTTTCAGACTCATTCATATCATCTCACACTGATATGGTAGTGCCATGGCATCTTCGTCCTGGGTTGTGTGACCTGTCTTTCGTACGATACAATAAGAACACGACACCAAGAAGTGGGATTTTGCAGCAAGTCATGTATCTGCAAGATAAATACGGGGCTGCAGAGTTTTTCAGTGATGCATCTAAAAGTTTCACTGCGGTGTCCTGTGCTGCACACGGACCCAATTTTAAAGCATGTAGAACCATGAATACTAATACAAGTATTTTTACGAAAGAAGCATAAGGCATTTTTTTGGTTGTAAGTCACTAAATTTAGCATCATATTCGCAAATCGTTCATCTATTCAGACTCGATCAGCTTCGTCCGTGCATTGTCGTCTGGAAAGTCATTGGAAAACCAAGTTATTAATCTTGTCTTCAAACCATTTACGCTGGCTTATTTGTCAAACCTTGGGGGGACTGAGTGTTGGGTGCCAGGCCGCTCTGGCATTCGCGGAAATAAACTGGTGGATGAAAGGGCCGCCACTGCTGCACTTCAAAACACAGTAGACATAAAAACAGTAGCTTACACAGATCTCAAGCAATAAATCAGACAAAAACTCCGTAAAACATGGAAAGCAGATTAAAGCGAACAGACAGCAACAAACTACTGGCAGACAATACACTACTGACTCACACAACAGGCACTTTGGAGTTACTTTAGCTAGGTTACAAATAGGCTATACGCATGCAACGCACTCGCACCGTCTCACGGGATCTCCAAGACCACTGTGTAGCAGGTGTGGGGAGGGTCTATCCGTGATGCACATCCTCATTTAATGCAAGGAACTCGACATTACACGACGCAAGCACTTCAGAAAACTCTAGACAGCATATTTCATTACATCCCTCATAGTTTTTTGGAGACGACCTTCGCGACTTCAAGTTTTATCCGTTTGGGGGGGGGGCAGAGGGAATTGATATTCAAGTACCGATTTTTCGCGCACCGCAGGCAACGAAACGGAAATGGCGCAGTCACCGGCCCTGTTGTCATGTGACCAGGAGGTGGCCAAGGTCAGTGGTGGGGTGCTTGGAAAAGGATTCCGAATTGGCATGTTCCTCATCGATGCCATCATCCTTTACGTGATCCTCTCTCGGAAGCTCTCGGGACCTGGCTTCGTCAAGGACCAACCCGTAAGATGTAGCGAGAACACGCAAGTGGACGCTGACGTGGCAAAGGAGAAAAGCCTGGTAGAAGAAATTTGCCAAAGTGGCACGTTTGAAAACTACTCGCTGGTCGCGCGCAACGTCCACAAATACTACGGGGAAGTCATCGCTGTGCGTTACATTAACTTCGCGCTGCGCAAAGCTGAATGCCTTGGACTTCTAGGAGCCAATGGAGCGGGAAAGACAACCACCTTTCAAACACTGGCGGGTATCTCAAGTTTTTCGCTTGGAGAAGTCCACTCTGCACACTTGACGCCGACCAGCGACCTACGAAAGGTGAAGTTATCATCAGAACTTACTTTGAGCTCGTAAAAAAAACTTGCTATGGCTTGCCTTATTTCCTCTTTATACTGTTGATTATAACGCTGCACTAATGCTTTCCGGGAATGCGTGTGTAGAGTGTTCCAGTTTTATTTTATTGAATGTGAGTTTCACTTATAAGTACTGTCGTCTGTGGGTTTTTTTTCCATCCTGATTCTCTGAAAACGCATTAGTAGCAATGACAACTTTTTTTAGGGAATTTTCCAATTACTACAGCGCTGTTGGGTATGATGCAAAAAGCGGGCTTAAGTTTCATTTATTTAAATTGCCTCCTCTTGAAACATTATATAAGGATAATAAAAACATAATGGTGGCCGAACGAAAACGAAGAGCAACCCATTGAACACTTCCGTTCAGGCTAATTCGGTTGGATGTTTGGTATAAAAATAACTTAACAAAGCCACAGCACAGAATTGACAAGCATAGGAAAGCTTTCATTTCACTGACACATGCTACGAGAAAGACGTGAAGGGAGTCCTGATGTGATGGCTTGCCACTGTGGCATACTCATTTTCCCATTATAAGGTCACCGTCACGTTGACACGGAGTATCGCTTTCACAATACCTGCGGTATAGAGCCTGGTACAGTGGACTTGCGCTCTGCAATCATTGTCTGTTTGGGAAACATACTCACTCCGAAGAATTTAGTATGTTTAGGGTCGTGTCTTACCCTAATACGTGGGGATCGCTTTCTCGCGAAATTCGAAAAAAAGCCACATCTTTTGTATCCGGCGCTCCGGACGAAAATTACGAGTACAATATTTTTGGTAGGCAATGTCCTAATACTTTGTAAGCTCAAATCAAAGGGCTCTTCGCATAACAGCTGAAGGAGCTTACGACGTGTTATGTTCCATCCTCGGCGTCTGCTCGGTAACATTGAAAGTGCCGCTAGGGGACTTAATGAGGTTTCTCGATATGCCCCTCTAGGCATCCAGTGAACACGTTTGTTATAGCTCTTTTCTCCGATTCCCCAAGGGGTTGCTTCCCTTCACCTCAGTACACACAAAGCTAGTTAAAAGAGGAAGCAGAACGTCAGCTCGGGGGAATGTGTTGCTGCGCTGCGGACCACACCAAGGTGAGCAAATTATCCATTTTAAAAGGAACGACGGAATAAGGCCGGGCTTCTCACGAAACTCACTTAGCAGGTGGTGAGAAGGTTCTTGTGGAGTCGTGCACGATGAATAACACCTGCTAACGGGTCGACTAATAAGATAGCTATGTTGCCTTTTGTACATATTGTTGCCCATAGCACCAACAAAGCAAGTAAAAGGGCAACTGTTTAGTTTCTTTTCCGGCGCTCCACAGGCCACAGACGTAAGTAAGTGCGTACACTCTTCTCAAAGCAGAGATGGGGGCTGCGGGAAAAATATGCGAAGCGCTTCATTGGTTACCTGACTTTCAAGATTGTGCAGGAACTAAATCGCTCTATCTTGTGTGCGACCAGTCATCACCCAAACAGGGCCGATGTATGAATGATTGACTGAGGGAACAAGACGGCACACACTTCTACTTCCAGCAGCTCGGCCATGCACTGCAGGCCTTGCAATTGTGGACGAAACTTCGGAGCATCCAGTGTTATTTGGTGTTACACGAAACGCGTAGCCGCCGCAGTTGCTTGTTTAAGTTCCATTATATTCCTCCGTATCTCTCATGCATGGAGAGCAACTTGCCTGGTAGGAACGTCGACTTAAGACAATATTTTTTGTTCAGCTTCAAAAAATTTCGCAGCGACATTTTCCGCGGGTGCATGTCACGTTTCAGCGCGCGCTCATCACCGGTTGAGTTCATGCTTGCACGGGTGGGCTACGGATAAAGGGAGGAGGAGGTATGCACGCGCACCTGGGGTTCATGCCCACATCGATGACATGCCCGTTGCGATGGTGGCAAGTTTGCCGGAGGGTGCCTCACTCTCCGATGCGACCTCACTGCTGTACTCCGCTCTCGAGTGGCTTGGGTTGGTGTATGGGTTGGTGACCGTAAGTTGCCTAAGAGGCGGGAGGGAGAAAGACAGCCCCACATTTATACGCAAGAATAAAACTAGTGTTTCTAAGTTTTATTCATAAAGTTTTTTTTGAAGTATTGGTAGTCACAAATTACAAACATGTGTCTGGTCTCGTGCAATCAAGCTTCGCTAGTCATCCTCCATCGACTGGAACGGCCCTGTATTTTTGAAGCGTACGCCGTCCTAAAGAAAAGAGAAGCATTTACAACCTTCCCCTCTGCGCCCCTACTGAGCACCGAGAACTTCATCACCATCATCATCATAATTTATAGTACTTTTATCGGCCTCTTGCAGTGTATTGCACAAGGGGGACCCAAACAAAAGTACACACATAACATGCATACAGAAAGTATTACAGGTAACAATTCGGACCGACATACGCGTAGAGAAATTACAGAAGCACAGGCAGGAAAACGCTTTTGCGTAGTTAAGTTCACCGCAGTTGATAGACTTAAAAAAAGAAAACAAGAGAAGAAAGGTGGGAAGCAGGGAGGGAGAGAAATGAGCAATCCGAAGACATTATCCGTTCCCAAGTCCGCCGCACTAAAAAAGCTAAAAAATATACGCCATGTTCCCTCGAGGGGAACCAAGGGCAGATGCGACGCATCGTGGGGTTTCCGTTAGGTTCCGTTAGGTTGTTTCCATTTAGCGTGTCAATTTGTTTTTGTTTCCATTACATTACGTATGGTTGCACCGACCATCGCGATAGCAGGCCCGTTAGTCTCCATTCAAATCATCGGTGGACATCGGATGTCATCGGAGTGACGGAACGACTGAGCGGAGCGGCGCAGTTACCGCGTTGATACGTACCGCGCGTTAACGGTCAGGGGAATGAGAGAGATCAACCCATGCGCATGTGTTAGATGTTAACCCGAGTGCTAACGCGCGCTGACGCACAGCTGGCACGGCGACGGGAGCGAGCGCTAACACGCAGATGGCGCTGCGGTGAGAGCAGCGTTAGCGCGCAGCTGGCGCGGCGAGGAGAATGGGGGAGGGATGCGGACTACGGACGACGGAAGACACCGGAGGGACAAGGCGAGTTAAAGAGATGTGTCGCATCTAAAAGAGGAACTACCTCACTGAAGACATCAACTCTATGACCTTTGAAAGGCGCGCCGCTGCCGTACGAACCACGAGCAAGCAGGGCGCCGGCCTGCCGGCGTGCCTACTCACATGGTCACAAGCCTTTGGCGTCGATGGGCCCTTTCCCTAAGACCCATACTAAAAAGGGCGAAGCACCCGGAGTGGTGTTCTCCCAAAATCTCCCCGAGACGAGAAGGCAGTGCAAGAACGACGTCCGTAGATAATGCAAAGAACGCCGCCCCTCTCCAAACAATGAGAGGCAGAAGACCATGAAGCTGACGTCGCCGGAAGTGCCGTCTTCCAAAAAAAGGCAAACGTGAGAAGCGCCTTCACCTTGAGTCAAGGTATCTACAGCGATCCCCTCTTAACCACAATGGCTCGCGATGGACTCCCAAGTCGGCGTAAACAAAGGAGCTGCGTTGCACAGAGTAAGGCTCGTGGATAATATAGGTTAACTAGAGGATATTGCAGGTTAATTTATAGTGTAGGAGGTTAGTAACTCGCGTAATTTTGAAGGGTTTTACTCTGCAGCGACGGATTCTGACAAGGTGTTTTATTGTTGTATTGCTATAGAAAGGAAAGATTTGTTGAAAGCATTAGTGGAACAGCGAAGTCGTTGAATGCTCAAAGAATTGAAGAGGCGATGTGGTGAGCGGACGGGTGGAAATAAAAACGTAGATCGAAGGTCAGGAAGTAATTTTACAATTCATTGAATAGGTGGAGCAGTGAAACTTTGCGTCCTGATGCTAAGAGGGACATTCCTACAGATACTTTTAAGTTGATGACAATCATAGTGTTGTCATATTTGGATGAGATGAAACAGGCAACGTGGTTTTATACCGGTTCTTTTATGTCAACCAGGTACGTTTGTTGTGGGTTCCAAATGGAGGAGGCATCTTTAAATTTAATACGAATGGAAATTTCTTATGCTATTTTGCGGATGAATGGAGTGGACAGGTATAAGAATCTTCATATCGACAACAGGCGCGGAAAGACGTAGGCTAAGAAAGAAATACACAGGACGACGCGCTACTAGCAACTGGCAACATTTATTAGGGAACAGAAATATATAGGGCGACCAACCGACATAATTCACTGATTAAAGCTTATACATAACTCACTGAGTAAGACCTATACATAGATTATCAAATAAAAGTTTCCCCAGACATAAAAGTGCAACCAGAGTCCTTCAATGTTTTACTGGTCACGAAACTGCTCCGTAACTCAATGGGAGAGCTTCATATGCTGCGTTTGGCCGCCGCGCGGTGGCGCCACCCTCTCACTGAGGTCACTCCTCGGGCGGCGTTGCGCTGGCTCGAACGGCGGAGCCGCGACGAGTTGTGTTTGTTTTGTGCGGGGAAGAAATGTAACGTGCATATCGCGCTCTTGTGATGGGACTTCAGTAGTGCAACGACGATGTCGAACATGAGTTGCGTCCCGGGATGTCGTTCCTTGTACAACGATAAAACAGAAAATGTTTGCTTGTTCTTTTGACCGAGCGACGGGCAGCTGTGTGGCAAATGGAGGGGCGCCATTCCAAGGCAAGCAACGGGAGATTTCAGCTTCGATTATAAGTGTGCGACAGTGTGTGGAAATGCACTGTGTGTGAGAATGGAAAAAGCAATGTACCCTTTTGAGAGCATCGTGGACCTAGAATTGTACAAGGCTAACTTAGCCGGATTTGTGTCGTATCAGTCAGGTTGTAGCGGTGCTTCATTGCCTGTTTGCGAACTTTTATTACCTTGCGCTCAGGCTCGCGTGTAAAAAAGCTTTGGGACGTCCTTGTCGTTGTACTCTGCATATTTCCGCGAAATATCCCTTAGGGTTCATTTTGCTTGTTTTGTAACCGCGCGTGGCCGATTCCGGTTTCTTATCTGCCGTTTCAACCAGAGCGCCCGTTTGCTCTTTTTGTCGTACGTCCCATCGGGCAATATTGTTTGATACCTTGTCACTAACTTGATTTTTTGTTTCTCCGACAATGTACTTGATCCCATTTCCATGGATCTGAAATTAATAACGTTCCAAGAGTAATGCATGCTTAGCAAACTCCGCGCAACTCACTTTATCGACGTTCATCTGTTCACGTCACACTGCGGGCTGCTTCTTCGACGTTTGTGTTTCATTCTAGTCTTTTGTAGTGCAGGAGATCGCTAGTTCGCTGCGTCCAGAAAAGCTTTGCGTCGTTCTTGGCTACGTGGCAATATTCTGTTTCCTCCGTGTGCTGCACATCGCAGCGCGAAAAAAATAAATTTTTGTACTCTGGACCACGCTCTTTTGTTTCCCTTGGTAACATTGAAATTTTTTGTTGTGTGTGACAAAATCATTTTCATTGTTCTTTTTTCGCTTTCTGTTTTTGCAATTATTGCAAAGCGTGGAAGCGGAAGGACACACGGTGCAACATATACAGGGCGTTTCAGTGAACACTTTCAAAAATTCCTGAAGGTAGGCTTTTCAAGAAAAATAGGAATTCTCTTAAGGAACAAGCTATCAGGTTCGGCGGACGTCAGCAGTCATGAGAAACATGCGAATTACATAGTTAATTAACTAAAACACTGTAATGAACTTTTTAATTAGCGAATATTGGTGGTTATTGCCAATGGCGAGTTTGTAGCCACGGAGACGACAATAACGGACCAGTTTTTAAAGCAAAGAAAAATGCACGCTGTAGAGCCCTGCAGCCCGCAAAAATCAAGTGTTTTTCCCCCATGAAACCGAAACGCAGCGCACATGGTGCGCCAGAAGTCTAGTGCAAACGCAACATCCGCTGATGACGTGTTGCAGTGACTGTGTCGCCCAATTCAAAAAGGCTCTGGTGATTCCCCACGCTAGGGAATCAGCTGATATCAACTCCATCGCCTCTTGTATTTTTTCAACGATCAACGCTCACCTTATACCACGGCTAGCGTTATCTTTTGTTTCGTTGGTAGGCGCAAGAAAGAGGCTAGCCATTGCCCACAACACGGTCGCCGGTTTCGGGAGTCCTAGTGGGCGTTGGCGACAGTTTTGCTTTTCTTTTTTATTGTCTCAACCACATCTGACGCGGCTACCAGACGTGCAAGATGTGAAACGTCACCATCCGTTCCTTTTTTTTTTTCGTTAGGTTTATTTGCTGTTCGTTTATAATCGCTGTGTGTTAGAAAGCGCATCAGACAAAGGAAAGGTTTGTTTGCTGGGCGAGGAGGGCTTTCGCGGCTGTGGCTGCTTGCTGAGGCTTCCTAGCTAGGGAAAATTGCACTTACATTTCGAATTGGCCGCCACATTCATTGAAACACGTCACCAGCCGACGTTGCGTTCGCTCAAGACTTTTAGCGCTCCTTCATCGCCGAGTTTCCTTTTTGAACGGGAAACAACGGCAGGTTTCCTCACGCTACAGGGCTTTAAACACCGACTTTTTCGTTGTTTTAAAAACTGATATGAAATCGCCTTCTCTGGGGCCACAAAATCACTATTGACAACAACCACCAAACTCCGCTAATTACGAAGTTTATTAGTAGAGTTTAATTACCCACCTAACTAATGGGCACACCCTTGATACTATCTGGCGTCCGCCGCAGCTAACAATTTCCGTCTGAAGAGGGTTTCTTTTTTTCTCGAAGAGCCTATTTTTAAGAATTTTTGAAAGTGTTCGCTGAAACACCCTGTATCTCTTCGTGTTTTGATCCTTCGCGTTTCTGCAGCGTTTTTAGATGTTCTCAAGTATGTACACACTCATCGAAACGACAATACTATTGGGCTATCTCTTTTAGCGTTCTGTGCATTCCAGAGCAATCAACGGATTCATTAAGCGTAGTCTGAACGACGCGTACCTGGTTTCTTTCAGTTTTTTTATTGTATTATCGATAGGCCCGCAGCAGTCCGTGACTACACAGCTACCGCATGTGTGGTATTTACAACTTTGCTTTAAAAAAAGAAGCAATATAGATTTAAAATCCGTAAACACGACGGCGCAGCGCTTGTGCCAGAGCACACAGAAGCCGTTGCCGTTCGCGGCCGAAGTTTACGGTAACTTACTTCGAAAAATAAAACCCCATCGAAGGCAGGTGATTAATACAACAACCGGACTATTCATCACTAACTACTACGAAAAACAAACGCAGTTATTCAGCGCGCAGACACCAAAAGCAGCGAGCGTTTGCACGCCAAGAGCTGACCAATACGCCGCACGCGCGGCGGCTGGATGACCTTCGTGCGGAGGTGGCGCCTGTAGCGGCGCACGCGGTCCCCATATGAACCGAGCGCCGAAGTTTCGTGATCAGTAAAGCATTGAAAGACTCTGGTGCAACCCATGATATGCTATTACCGCACGTGTCGTTCCAAGAACGCCAACTCTGCTTCTTGCAGACTGACTGAAGATTTACTCACGCACATTGACCCCTCCCGGCTGATATTCCAAGCTTCCATTATCTCCCTTTCTGTCTTGCCCCTGTGCCTCAACAACACGGTTGTTTTTTCGAACATGGGTTTGCACCCCCCCCCCCCCCCCCCCTGTACCTTGCACTCTTTACAACCGTGTTCTAAAGAGTGCAAGATACAAAGAAAAAACAACCGTGTTGTTTAGGCACAGGGGCAAGACAGAAAGGGAGATAATGGAAGCTTGGAATATCAGCCGGGAGGGGTCAATGTGCGTGAGTAAATCTTCAGTCAGTCTGCAAGAAGCAGAGTTGGCGTTCTTGGAACGACACGTGCGGTAATAGCATATCATGGGTTGCACTTTTATGTCTGGGGTAACTTTTATTTGATAATTTATGTATAGGTCTTACTCAGTGAGTTATGTATAAGCTTTAATCAGTGAATTATGTCGGTTGGTCGCCCTATATATTTCTGTTTCCTAATAAATGTTGCCAGTTGCTAGTAGCGCGTCGTCTTGTGTATTTCTTTCTTAGTCTACGTCTTTCCGCGCCTGTTGTCGATATGAATCAGCACCAACTCGCCCAACTTGTCATCTTGTTATAAGAATCTTCTAAGCGGGTTCCGAGATTTTGGGGCTTCGGCTATTAGTTTTAGAACGTGATATGACGAAGCTTATTTTGTTAGTGATGGTAGCGCCAAGGTAACGGTAAGTGTCGAGCTGATATATTACCTGGGGTAAAGTTAATGGGAATTTTGTCATGCAGCGTTTACGGGTAACCTGCATGAACTTAAATTAGCTAAAATTTAGACTCGTCATCCAGCGTGGGCACCACTTGCCTATTGATGTTAAGTCGTTTTGGAGAACGCATTGGTCGTCGCTGGTTGTGACACGACGGTAAAGTACAAAATAATCGGCGAAAAGACGGATTGAAGATGAAATGGCAGTTGGAAGGTCGTTTATAGATATAAGTAAAAGAGGACCGACTACTGATTCCTGAGGAACAACGGAGAATACTTTGGTAGTCTCTGAGCAGCGATCTTTTACATAAGTGCCATCTGTTAGAACGCCATCTGTTAGGAAACCAGTGATCCATGACAGGATTAGCGGGTGGAGATGAAGATACGGAAGTTTTCACACTGGTCGTCTATGGGCTACGCAGTCAGTGGCCTTTGAAAAATCTAAGTAAATCACGACTGTCTGAAACAGTGAATCTAAGCTGAGGTGTTGTTCGGTGGGGAACCCTAAAGGTTGAGTGCCGCATGATAGGGCTGGACTAAAGCCCTTCTTAGCAATACTCCTCGGTGTCACTTTTAGCGCGTGACTGAGCTAGCGTTTTCTTCGTTTTATTTACGGCTGTAACTGTTGTGCGTGCCTAGTGTAACATGCCACGGTATTGGTATCGCGCTTCGTTTTTCTCTTATTTGTTGCCCTCGGTTCTCGCGCATGCGGAGAAGACATTTTCACTTCCGCACGTCCTTCGTTCATACTGCCCTAGTTAAAAAATATTTTTGTTTTTAAACTTCGCCTTGTTTCCACCCACCATCTTTTATCCACATCTTTCGTGCGGTTTTCCATTTTCGTGTCCGAAATAGACCCCGCCTAATGCCCCAACCCGCAAACGCTTTGCGTTCTCTAACTGGGCGGAAGCGCATTTCATGTTGTTCTTGAATAAGACTACATTCTTATTCTTCTGAATGCTTTTCAGATAGATACTAAAAATGAAAACGCCCGTGTGTTTGAGATTGAAGCCCGTGGTAAAGGTCCCCAGGTTCTTGAAATTCCACCAGAGCTCTCGACTACGATGTGCCTCATAGCCTCTGTGGCGTCAGCGCGTTACACCTCATAATCAAAAAATGAATTCTTTTTGAATGGCAAAAAAGGTGGCTTTGGTATCTGCCTGTGCGAAGTATCCTAAAAAATGACGACGAACAAAGAGGGGCGTAGTTTGTTTGAAAAAGTTTTATTATATATGTCAACACAAGTTGATGCAGTTGGTTTCAATAAATTGCTCTTATTCGCAATGTCCGTCTACCCCTCAGCACTGATCTCTTAGAACGGGGAGCAAGTAGGATGGTTTACGCGTGTTGAGAAAGTTAGAAGCAGGTTGAGAAAGCGTGCCAAAACGTGAGAAGCAGGTTTTTAGTGAAGGCCATGTGTGCGTTTGCTACTTTGCATCCTGTTAATTAGCGCCGTTTCACACGTGTGCCCTCCCAGCCTGATGCCATACTGCTTGCACTCAATTACCCAGATACGCGAAAAATTAACTCCTCCCTTACACTTCATGAGGGTGCGTGAGCAACTACAGCAAGCGGCCAGAAGAAAGGGTGTCGGTGCAGCAAAAAGCTTTCCTGTTTCAGTCACAGCAACACGCAATTCATAGCGCGAGAAGTCAATAAAATTCCATTCCGTGCTCGGATGTCGGTCCGGCAGGTTTTCCTGGACAAAATGCTTCTAAGCACAGAATGACGACTGTCACCAAGAAGCCGTTTAAACGAGAGGGTTCCAACTGCTGCAGCCGCGCATTACTTCCGTTTTGCCACATCACTTGAAACGCAGGGCATGGTAGGGCATATCATCAGATAACGCCATCAATTTCCAGAGAACCCGAGATCCCTTTCTAATTGCCTGGCACTGAGTATGTCAATTGCGTTAATAAAACAGGCTGCAGAGTGTAAAAAACCTAATATGCCAGCTTACAGTTCATCAGCTCAACGCCCAAGATCAACAAGAATTTGAAAGTAGAGTTACCACTGTACGTGATGTTGTGCCCGGTATGAGACAGTACTGTAAGAAACAACATGCTTGGGGAAGTCCTAGTAGCGACTACACAATATCGTAAAGGTGCTTATCGAAATGAAGGCTGATAGAATGATAATCTAATCACATGCCGACCTGGGAATTACCTTTTCAGCCCCTGCTATTGAAATCAACGAACCCTGCCTGTTCATCTGAGTAGCTGCTCACCGAAACCTTAACTACATGAATAAATATCGAAGGAGAAATATTGCTTCTAATCCGTCGAAGTGGATGACATTGTGCAATGCCATCCTGTCCTATTTGTATATGCTTCCTGTGACTAGGATGTGCTGTCTACGCTATCAAAAGTTAAGGTGTGCTTACTGCCGTTCTTCGTAATGGATTACAGTGGCAGCGGCGAATTGGATACTGCTTCCAAGCTGATGTTTTTGTCAACTATATGAACGCCTATGAATTCCTGTACCTAATCGGTCGTCTCCGCGGCATCAGCGACGCCCACCTGAAGGCCCTCGTTGAAAGCCTTATTATTGTCGTTCAACTGAAAGAGCACGCAACCAAGAGGATAACCGTATACAGGTATGGTACTTGCCAAATAGTGTTGTCTTGGTGATAAGCAGACACATGCTCCACCATGGCAGACCACATGTCTGGCTGGGCAGTTATTAATGAAAGTCTCTTACTTTAGGTCTGTAGCAAGATAAAATAACTCGGTTTACTCTGGAAAGACTATGCGTAATTTTAGAGCGTTTGTGCACCTTTAATCGTTCTAGTTCTCATAACATACGATAGCAACGACAGAAGCTACTCTTTTTCTACTAACGCCCAGTACAATCCAACCTCCCTATCAATCATGATTTTGCCCATGTTTCACTAGGACACCCGGTTCTAACTGAACAGGATCCCAGGACTATCATGCTAATCCGTAGAACACATGGCCCAAGTTTGAAACGAACCCTTTTCTTCGAGATGGGTCTGAAGCTGCTAACCAATGAATCGTGATTGCTTAAAGCAGTGCCCGCCCACACAGACGATAACGGCCAAGCAGTGTCAACAAAATTATAACGCTCAAACATTCCCAATTCACTACACACCCTCTTATTAGGCCATCTTAACAAATTCAAAGCTGAGTCTAATCCCTCAGTGAAAAATCAGAAGCTGAGCCCAATTCTTGTTTGACATTAAGCGCTAAAACTTTTACGTGAATTCTAGTACAATAATTACGTATGTAAGCTGTGGTATTCAGGTGTCAATGTAGTGTGGGATATACTCCAAGGCAAAGAATTTGCTTTTCCTCGTAGTAGCTGAACGTACACTTATGTCTCTACATGCGTGGTTCTCGATATTGATTGCAGTGGAGGCAACAAGCGCAAGCTGTCGATCGCTGTCGCACTGCTCGGCATGCCACCTCTCATCTTCTTGGACGAGCCGTACGCTGGCGTGGATGTGATAGCACGGCACAAAATCTTCGAAGCCATCAATAATATGAAGACAAACTCTGGAAGCACTTTTCTGCTATCGTCCCATGAGTGAGGCTCGTTTATATGTTCATTAGGGAGGTAGATGTTTAAGCAAAAAATTTGAAAGATACTATTCAGGACAGTTAACTCAGACCTATCTGTCATGTCCCCTATTGACGGCTACGGCGCAATGTAGAGATATTTTGTCGTAAAGCGGCGTCTGGCAAATACAGTGCATTGGTGCTCCGCTTTCAGTACAAAACACGCGCCTGAAATATGTGATAGAACTGGCCATATTGTATTCAGCTGCACCGTCTCTAATATTTGAGGCGTATGACAGGCACATAGGCACTGCTACAGACAGTATTTTTATATCTGCGGTATTGCATTACGGAACAGCTTGTTCTATTTCAAACTCTAACGCAGGAAGCACAAGTGGTTGAGTTTATATATAAAAAAATTTAGGTTACACCACTTTGTTATGGCGGATCGATGAAGCAAACTCAATTGTACAAAACCCTCATAGTACACACGTTCTCTGTTTTTTGTTGTTGTCTATGCTTGCGGGCGGGTCGTAAAAGTTGCGTAAAATTTAAAAAAAACTAAATAACTATTTCGGGGAAATCCTGCCAAAGTAGAAACACTGTTTCTAGCAATATTACAATATTGATGCGACCTCTGCCTTAACAAGTGTAGCCCGTTTTCACTGCACTTCTTTAAAATATGTGCCACATTTTGCGAACATCAGCCGGAAAATATGTAGAATCAATATATCGGGAGATTTTGTGCATATAAATACTTGTACGTGCGCACTCAGGTCCCCTTACTCAAAGCAGGGGCTGTTTTTCACAGCTGCCAAGCATAACTATTTTACGCCTATAGTAGCAGCAGGTCGCAATCCTCAAGGCTACTGTATTATAATAGCATGCGGTCCTGTCCAATATCTGTAGAGGTATTTTAAAATTTTTGAGCGGGGGCATGATAAAATTAGGATCTAAGGTAAGCGACATTTACAGCTATGAAGCTGCGATTGTGGAGGCTGGTTGTTCGACTGCTAAGATAACGAACCAGCTTACGGCACGTAGAGAGAGGGAGACGGACCACAGGAAGAGAGGGAGAGAGAAACTTTAATGAGAGGTAAAGTGAGATATTTGTGTCGGGGTGGGGAACGGCCGGCTATCTTCGCATATTACGCTCGCAAAAACTGCGTTTCAGGGCAGGAGCTGGATCCTATCAGAAACTTCCATGCCACAAGGGGTACGTTACTGCACACCACTGTTAAACCCCTCTATTTCACGCACACCCAAATTCATGCGCTGAACTGGCGGTACTCAAAATGTGGTTTTCCCTCCCGGGCCTGTGTATTGGGCGTGGGCCGCGTGCATTGGTAGGCTACGGGTGAATTAAATTACCTTTGGGTATTCATTGCACGCCAATGTTCCAACCAATGTTTCAGCAGCCAATTCCGGGTTTAAAAAATTCAGTACGCGCGACAATGACTTTTCTTGCATCGTTAAACTTGACTTAACTTTAAGAACGTGGGAATCAACGTGTGGAGGACACAGTCAACGAAGTTTAATGCTATTTTTTTAGGTCACATGATGTAGTTGAACTCGTAACGTTGGTAAATGAAGGCCAGTAGCCCAATTATGCCAGTTCATAAACAAAAGTGTGCACTGAAGTGAAGTGAACCAAGAAATTTTGTGAGGTAGAGTTCTTCGAAGATTACGTAAGAGTAGACTCTTTGAGGAATTTGCTGCACGTCTGATACACAAAATGGGGCCCTTGTAATATAGGGGACCGATTTTCAAGCTACAAATCAGTGGATTTTTTTTTTCAATTCGAGTTATCCAAACCAATGTTACACTGCTGGTAAATGTGGCAGCATAAGCAGATATGACCAGGGGTTTGTAACGTCTCGTCTTTGTATTTGCAGCATGGAAGAGTGCGAGTACTCATGTGACCGAATCGCCATCATGAAATCGGGCCAGATTAGGTGCCTGGGTACGCTTCAACATCTTCGAGAGAAATTCGGCCAGGGTTACCGCTTCGAATTCAAGCTTAAGCACGGCGCAAGCCAAGACTCCAAACAGTTCATTGAAGCGGTCACCGAGGAGTTTTCAGGCATTGATTTCGCCGAAGAGTGCGAAGTAAGTTACACCGACCGGTGCGATATTTGAATAGAATTTTATTGCACAGTTGGTTGTTAGGCGAGTGCGATGACAATTCTTCACTTACTAGAATGTTGTTTCTGAACCTACTAGTAAGTGAAAAACACTCAGCGTGTTGAAAATTCAGCGGTAATTTAAGAGCATTTAGCCCAGCTTTAGACACAGTCACCTCTCTATTTTTCAAAAAGAAAGAATAAAACCGCTGTTTATTTTTTAAGAAAGGAGTATGACGAGAAGTAGAAGAGCGTGAGGGTGGTAACAGTGAGCGGATAACGGATCCACAGCCCATTTTGCCGAACCCTTACTGTTCACTACCGACATCTTTCACGTTGAGTGGAACGACTTTAATGTTATTTCTATTCGTGACGTGGTGTGGCCCTGTTTGGGTCCACGATTGCGGTGGCTAGAGAGCGTGACATCGAACGAGCTAAAACCACAAGGCGGGCACCTAAATTGCTCTGCACCTAAGACTCGAGTCCATGCCTCGTCTCAAGCCGCACCGTCCGCGCCAACCACATGTGCTTGTTAGTTCGGTATGGCCAAGGGTCATAGTTGCAATTGACTGCCTCTTCACGCTTTCATGCTGACGATCAGCTAAGGCCGGGTTGTTGTGACCAACCCCCCATCCCCCCCCCCCCCAACACTGCGATCGTGAGAGCCGCTTTTAAGCCAGATTTGGTGGTTGTGGCTATGTTACGGGTTTGATGCCTACGTTACAGCTTTTCGTTGCGCTCAAACTCTACTGTGATCACCACGCGCGGGGCACCCTATGTGTTGGGGCTGCGTCCGTACAGCCTTTTGCGTTGTGTTGTGCATTGACCCCCAATTTGTCGCCCCGTACCGCATCTGTTCCTCTCTCTTACAATGGATTTTGAAAGAGCGTATTTTTGAGCAAAACGTCCTAGTGTGTCTGGCCCGATGGCAGAGGGCAGAGGTGTGTAAAGAGAGGGCACTCCATTGAATTCGCAAATACCCCGCCACAACTTGATGCGACGCCAAGACGCCCGTAGGGAAGCTCCGCTTGTTCAATGGCATGAAGCCAGTAGAGTGCTTTAACATAGCAGCTAGCATATTGTAACGCTACAACGACGGGTTACCGGGACCCCACTGCGCATGCTTGCGGGGACGGCAAAGAGGTCACCCACACAGGAACGAATGCACGGGATAGGAGAGGCAATGGTTCCTGACACCACGGAATGAATGCGCACCAGCCCAGCCGGGCGATAATTTGGTCAGGATAAGGCTACCGCCCCAATGGCGTTAGTGTACGATAGCCGCTATGCTAAAAACGTTCGCTCCAATTAACACTCGGAAGGTAGTTGGAAAGAAACGCTGTAAACGAGACCCGCAACATTTGCACATGCGACGTCACTTGAATTCACACACGTGGCTCCAGAAAGAGTGAAACAGAGATTCTGGTAGCCGTTACCTGGGATTCACACATACAAGCGTCCTCTCACTCACCAGCCGCTCAATCAAAACTAACGTGTGGCTCCCCGTCTCCACGTGCGGACGTAGCTTAATTGCTAAGATGAAAGGCCTCGCTCCGCTTCCTTTCGGGCCTGGTTCTACCTGGGATTCGCGGGACGGCGTCCAGAACGCCCAATCGTCGGCCACGACCAGGCTATAGCTGCGGACGCCACCGCTAGATCCCGGCCGTGCCTACTGAAAAAGAATCGAGGAGAGCGTCTTTCAAAGAGTTAGGAGGGGAGCGGCACGCGGGGCTACTGCGTCATCCCTCTCACTGCCCCCCTTCAGTCTTGGTTCATGTGTCACCTCCAAATAGTGCCCTCACCCTCCCCCGTGGCTCAATCAAAACCAGCGTCTCTCCACCGTCTCGACGTGTTGGCGAGCTTCGCTGCGAAGACGACCGGCTCTCGTTCCGCTTCTCTTCGGGGCCAGGTGTAAGTAGAACGCTGTACTTTAAAATGTTCTAATATCTCCTGTCCCGTAAAAGTGTTGGGGCGATGCGATACTGCTATGCCACGATATGTTTCGTGGAACACCCATGCTGGTGGCCGGGATCATGGTGCGCAGCTCAGAAATCAGCGTTCTACACCGACGGCTCCGTGCTGCAGCAGGGTTCGGCCATGGCGGCAGAAGTGCCGGAGGAAACCTCCAGGCAGGCCCCGTTGCACTACGGCGCGTCGCCGACACGGCCGAAATGGTATGCATATGCCGTGACCTGAACGTGATTTTGGATCTTGAGTAGTGTCCCCCGAGCGCTGCGCCATGCTGTGCAATTCCCTGGTGGCCCTACTCCCGATCCGGGATGGCGACCCGAGCTCACTCCTGGTGCGGGCCGTGCGGGACAAGGTGGCACGCCTAGCTGAACGGGCAGCTCGCCTGCGGCTGCGTTGGCTGCAATGCCGCATTAGACTGGCAGGCAACAAGCGGGCAGACCAGCTGGCCGCCGACGCCCACGAGCGGGCCCCTTCCACCACGATGGCCCAGACATCTGCGCATGACGCTCGTCTGCTGATTCAGCGGCATGTGCGGGCCCAGCACCCACACCCGAGGTTGGCCGCTGAAGAGGTCCTACCACTCGTGCGCCCCACATGCCTCCCACGACAGCAACGCTGGACTGTCTTCCGCCTCTGCGAGGGGTGTGTGTGGACGGCCCAGCGACAATACCGCGTGGAGCTCGTCGACGACCCGTCATGGCAGCACTGCCGGGCGGCCGTCCAGACCCTGTCGCATTTGGTCCTCGAGAGCCCTCAGTTCACGGCAGGAGGGGCTGAGCTGTTGGCAGCGTTCAGGGGAAGGGATCCCCTCCTGAAAGAGACTCTGTGGCAGCCGGGCACTGCCAGAGAGCCGGACGGAGTCAATGAGGCCCTGGGATCCAAACTGGACGACTCGGAACTCCATGCACTTCTCCGCCATCTCTCCAGTTAAATTGAACTCTTGTCGTGTTTTCTTTGTGTGTGGCTGCGTGTGTGTACGTGTGGTGTGTATGTGTGTGTGTGCGTGCATGGGTGTGTTTTCTTTCTTAGTGTTCCAAGCGATTGTTCTTTAGTTTTGTATATATAGCGTTGAGTCTTTAGTTTTGTATGTATTGTACAGATATGCACTGATTAGTGTTTTACATACGCATATACGTATTCTTTCCTTCTCTCTCTTCTCTTTTCCCTGTTGTCACGTGTCACCTCGGTAAAAGAATGGATTCCGGACACAAATTGATCAAGTTATTACGAGACTTTAAGGTTGGTAAAGATATCGCGAAGGTAAAACGAAAGGGCAATAAAAGTGGTGGAAATACACACCAGACAGAAAAAAACCTAAATGGCTTTCAGTTCATAAATTACAACAGTGTCCTCCCACAATATCTATTGGTTCCTGTAGTTTCTTAAAGGCCATTCCTATACCGCACGTTTTGTCGTTGCCTTGCCCCGGATCGTTGTGGTAGTGGGGTGTCAGTTGTTGCTGAGGTGGCTCCCTGAGCAAAGCTTTGTGCAGATGGTGACGGGGCCAGTGGGGCGAATCCACTGGTGAGTGTGTGTCCGTGCAAGCCCGTGCTAGAGCCAGCGGAGCGGAGCCCCCGTTTCCCAGGAGCACCCGAGTCAAATGTTTGAGGAGGCAAACGGGGCAGTGCCGCTGGTGCCTTGCGGGTTCCCAGACCTCGGGTCCACACTCCTTCGGTCACCTCGAACCATGATCTCTCAGTCAAACTGCTCTTCGTCGTCCTTCTCCTTGTTCCTCTTCTTTTCTCCACCTGCTTCCAGAAATTCCTTGCTTCTTAGTCTCTTCTACTTCGTCGTCTCCACCTTTTTCGCACCTTGACTCCTGGCACCTGTGTGTCTGCATTACCCATTGCCCCTACACCCACACCAGCAGGCGTTCCGGTGTCCACCCTTAGGTGAGACAAGCTACGTCTGCTGATGATTTTTCCCATTTTAAAAATAAATTCGTTCATTCAAGGATGTTTTACGCTGTACAACCGAGTATAGCTGCAGTGTTTTATATACGACAGACATTACGCTCATACGCCCAATTTTTAACTGTGTTATTGCACCTACTTTTGTTAAAATATCACTGCCATTTTTCTTTCATTCCGTGGATACCTGGGAGAAAATCATTATGACAACTGTTCCTCAAACTTTCCGATAACAGTAACTCCACCCGTATGGTGCGGTCAATATATTTAAATTAAATCTCCTCCTTCTGCTTTGGCCGTTTTAAAAGTTTGCACATTTTTGCAATTTAACCTGTCTTATATTTCGAACCTCAACTGCAGGGTTAGTCGTTCAAAAGCGGTTTTATAAAATGTAGTCAGAAGCAAGAAAATTTGCACAACTTTTGGCCGCGGAGCTGTTTAACCCGGTGGTAAAATGTAAAGAGAAAAGCTCCGAAAAAAAAAATTAAGGAAGCCCAAAGAACGAATAAGATGTGAAGGTAGCGAAGCTGTACGCAAACTTCACGACCATCACGGCGGTTTAGGTACACGATTGCCCCCGATTTGCCTCTTCGCGTCTGCCGCAACGACCTTTATTCCGTCATTGTTGCTTTAAGTGTAAGCTTCCTTCATTGTTTGGAGGCTATAACCACTGAACATCACCTTGGAAGGGCATACAAAATGACCGGCCTTTCTTCTTCTGAACAAGTGTTACCATGATAACGGCGAACGCTGGAGTTTTTTGGAAATATTGTCCAATCTCACAGGTGGGTATGCTTGGCTTGTACATGTGCAAAGGGGACGCTGGCACGTAGTCTAGTGGGACACACAGACGACCGCTAGGTATATTCTTGGTTTTGTAACTGCCGGGCGGTTGCCTCGAGACCCGCGGTCACATGGGCGCGCTGAAAAAATTTCGCTATTTTAAACGTTGCACGCAAAAAATTACGATTTGCTAAAGAGCGTCCATCTTAAAAAACACGTTCCTTCGAGGGTATTCAACATGGGTCCCTCGCGTTTGTAAACCGTTGTCTATCTGATTGAGCCATCATCGAATTCCAGGTTCCCAGCATGATTTGCTTTGGATTGTCAGTAGCGTTGGCTTTGACTTCACGTGAGCGTTCCTTCGCTCGTTCCTTCACTGGCTCGTTCGTTCACTCGCATAGGCGTCACTGCCGCACCTCAGGCTCTCTGTGCAGCTCTTAACAACAGAGACATTTAGCTTGAACTTGGCCCTGTGACGTGACGTCGGCCAGGTTTGCGCGTGGGCTTCCGCAAGTGAGGAGCTCACAAAAAAAGAAAACATTTCTCGTATGCACGCGCCTCAAAGGACAGCAGGACAGCTCGCGCTACAGACGCCGAGTTTGCAAAGCCGGTTGCCCCTCATTCTAGCGCGTGCTAACGCGGTCCACTTAAGGAGAGAAGTGAAAAGCTGCCGACAAAACTCTCTCGATGGACCTGCCAGTCTTGGACAACTTGCAGAGGCAAGTTGGGAAATCCAGGCGAGGTACAACAGCCCCGTATCCGACACAGGGAGGGGGCCGCAGGCTCTGCTATGCCTCCTGCCTTGCTCCACAAGGCAATCTGCACCATTTCTTTCGCTATTTGTGCATGACCATGTTGCCTCTTATGTTGTCTTTAATATTCCTATATTAAGGGCCGTTATGAAATTACTTTCCTTTTAAGCTTCCCAATTTCAGTGCCTCCTCAATAGGCCTCCTGCGCTGCCCAGGTGGCGCTGCGCAAGCGGCTTCCGGGCAGTACTTCCGGGCAGTACAAAGCTGCGCGGGTCCCATAGGATCCCGTTTTGACAGAAGCAAAATGAGCTCGACGCTCCCGATTATTTTGCGACGTGGTCACCACCTCATCCCCAACGCGTCCGATCTATTCAGCGATCAACTTGGCATTAGGGGAAAAAGCTTTGCAGCGCTAAACACGTTTACAGCGGCGACGAAAGTACCGGGACCGTGACGGCGTCTGCTACTCGCAGGTTCACCAATCCATGGTCGTACGTAGTGAAATTTTCAGTAAAATTTCTAGTTTAAACTAATACTCTAGGTGACTAAGACTTCTCATAAACAGCCGATCAAAAAAGAGTGACGCAATCGGCGATGATTTTAAAAAGCCAGCCAGTCCGTCGTACCGCAGGCTCGCCTGCTGCGGTGCGCCGCTCCTTTGCGTACCTGCACCCTATGCGTGCACTTTCATTAAACAGTGTTGGTTTGCGTCGCCGTTACGAATGCATGGTGCAGCGTTAGCTTGCCGTCTTGTTGCGTGTCTCAGTGACAAAATGCCGCAACCATCAGAAGCGTGGAGTCTGTTTTGCGATTCCGAAATTAGTGGCCGTAAAACAAAGTGGTCTGGCGAACTAAGAGGCCGCTCGCTTTCCTTGTTTGCTCTCACTTTAGTTAAGTATGCTCTTGCAGCATACATTCCCAGTTCGCACTTGATAGCCAATAATAAGGGTCAGCAACGGCCGAGGGCCTCTTTGAATGCAACGAGAAAAAATTCAGCGAATTTCTAATAATATTTGACAATAATCTGACGAAGTGTGAAGATGGGTGGGGGGCAATTCAACTGGAGGACGCCAATTGTCTGGTCTTGTCTCGCTGTCTAACTCCATTTGAAGTAAAAACTGGCATGTCGGCGTTCAGATTCGACGCACCCTGCACTAGAATACCAACAGTCAGTGATGATTGTATATAAATATTCGGGGCCCCGCGCCGTGTATGCGGCTGTGTCATGTGATGCTGTGTTATGTGATGTTATAGAAGTACACATCTCTGCAGGCAGCGGGCATGTGATTTGGTGCGTGTTTTGCGTCCTTTAATAGCGCTTAAATTGTTTATTTAATTGGCGCTGTTGCCCCACCTACTCGCTAGTATACATGTACCCGGCCGTTCGTAAATCGTGCGGCGTAAAACGTTACGCAAGAGTAATTTAGTTTGCGAAAATACGAAACAAAATTTCCGCTTGTTTCAAAGGCGGTGCAAGCGTTCGCTTGCATGCTCCTGATGAAGCAACCTTTTCCAGTTACCTCAGGATGTAAGATGAGCAGCGTTCCGTGTTAATGCTACTCGTGAACTTTCCTTTTTCGACCGCACGCAAGAAGAAAAAAATCACGCCATATCCACGGAATGAATGATGACAAGTGGGGCGAAGCTCGAGAGGAGGAGATCATCGGTAACCGTAACTCTCCCGTGAAAGTTTGCCCATTACGTCATTAAGAAAGACGTAAGACTGTGTGCGTACATTGTACAAATCAGCGTTTATTTTGTTCTTATATTTTGTTCTTGTTCGTTTGTTGTTTCGTTTCTTCGTTTGTTCTTTTCATTTCGAAGTTGTCATGACTGGATTTCGAGGTCCCTTCATTACGACGGCTTTATGATCTGTGAAATGAAGCGATGCTTCGGCATCTCTTTCGCGCACGGCGGGATCCTGTAGGCGAGCGCTCGCTGCCGCCGCCCTGCGCGCCCTCCGCTCCGCAGGCTTGTCAACAACCACCTCCTCCATTCGGTGACTCGTTGCCCAATCAACTCCCCCTCTGTTACCCCTGTGGCGAGGCAGGACACATGTACTGTCGGTGTCCCTACAGGGTACTCGGGCTACGGGGCTTCGGAGTCAATGCTCCCAGGCCCAGACCTGGTGAAAGACCCCACGCCATCGAGGACTACCCCGCACCTCTACCACAATTTGTCACGAAGGATGGGACACAACGGTAAAGAAAGAACTTTTATTTAGGGCGAACTTGTGCCCGAACAAGACGAGAGGAAACGAGCAAAGGTCCTTGCGTCTTGTTCGATCTCCGAGAACGACTGCCTGCGTTCGTGGCGTGATCTCTTGCGTGATCTCCCCCTTGCAGTGCACGTGCGCTCGCGCTTCCGTTGGCGAACACAGACAATCTCGCGCTCCCGGTGCCGAGTTTGCGCTGCCGGTTGCAGCCGGTTCTTGCGCGTGCAACGCGGCCCACTTTGCGACATCTCCGAAAGCATGCGGCGGTCACGTACCGCGCGATACAAGGGATGGGCACACCCATGGCTTTGGGAGCTTCGCCCCTAAAAAACTAACTGTCGTCAAACAGTTAAACCACCCGACCTGGCGATACTGTCCCACACCGCCACCACCGCTACAGCTCGCTCAAAAGAAAGCCGACAAATCGGCTTCTTTTAGCGGATATTATTTTGTTTAGCCTCTGCAGCCACTTCAATGGCTATTTCATACAGTATGCAGTCATTTAAACACGCCAAAAAGCACCACAACCAACTTTTACTCTGGCTTGTAATTGAAAACACATGGAGGGCGGCGAGGGTCGTCTGCTTTTGTACTACCCAGAAGCGTCGGCTGCTAGGGGCGCTGCATGTAGCCAAAACACCAGCGCAGGAGGCCTATATTCGTCATTTTCTATGCTCAAATTTCCGCAGTTTTGTTCTCGTATCGCTACTCCAATCCATTACTCTGCGCCCTCACCACTACTCCTTTATGCCTCTCCTTCCCTTTCCTTCCCCTACGCGCTCTCACTTCTAGCTATCCCACAGTCAAAATCATCCCTTCTCTTCGAATCCTGTACCCTCCACCACTAATCCCCTCATGACCCCGTCTCTTGTGTTCCATTCGTCTTCCCTCTCCTTCCTGTATTCCCCAGACTTTCATGTGATCCTTAATCCTTCCCCTCCTATCCTCTCCTCTTTCCTCATATCCTCCTCTTCCTCCATTACCATCCCCATCATCCAAGTTTCTTTCACTCCATCTTTTCCCGGTCATATTCTTATTTACCCATTTCTTCCACCAGGCCTTCCTCCTGCAGTGGACAATGACAATAATGACACCTGCTTATCCCCTTCATCATTCCCCTTTAACCTTCCCTTACCACGTTTATTACATTGTTTTCCGCACTGTTGCTAAACATTTTTTCCCTTATCTCCGATCTTCATCCCTATCATCCTTTTTCCTCTCTCTTTATTACCCTCAGACGTTCCAATACATACAATATCTAGCCATATCTGATATAATCAGGCCGACCTTTCCGTGGTACACATTTTGCAGTGCGAAGATATACGAACCGTACAAAAATGACCCAGGAAAAGTGCTCGGGAAGTGGGAGAGGTGGAAAAGCCAGACAAGCGGTATGAGCGCTGTTCTTTTACCGCAAACCGTTCTACCTCTACGAGCCAACGGTTCCGTCGTGGCGTGCGTGGCAAGAAACTCCCCACTAGGCCAATTAAAACTACTGACAGCGGCAGGGATCGATCCTGGGTGCGAAGAGAAGTCGAACAAGAGCCCGTCATCTTAGACACTAAGCTACTTCCGCGTGTATGAGATGGGGTACAGAGGCTCGTTTTCATTAAGCGGCTGGTTACGGGGAGGGCGCTTTGGAGGCGAAACACGAAATAAGAGTGACGGGAGGGCAGTGAGAGAGATGACGCACTAGCCGCCCTTCTTCTCACCCTTCGAAAAACGTCCGAGAGAAAACGTTTTCTCTCTCGGACGTCCTGCCGGGCTAGAGCGGCGGCGTCCGTCGCTCGAGCGAGGCGGTGGCCGACGCTGGTGTGTTCGGAAGACCGCGGCCGCGACCCCCAGGTAACGGAGGCAGAATCTCTGGTTTCACTCTCTGTAGAGCCACGTGTGTGAATTAGTGCGGCGTCGCAAGGGCAATTCTTGCGTGTCGTTTACACTTTTGCTTTCCAAATCAGAGCCAATATTTTTAAGCATTCGTTTATTCTATATTCGCAATAATTAATGTGTACCACGGCTGAGTAGAAACTCGTGCAGCAGCATATTGTTCTTCCGCAGTTCTGTGTATTTTGTTTCAAGAAGACTCCTCTCCCTTCTCTTCTGTCACACTCCGTTGTTGTGTTTCTACTCCCGCCATACTACTCTGGCATTCAGCATAGCACGTTGTCCTTTCTCTCCCTCCCGTTGTTTCCGCTCTTCCTCCCCGCGTATCCCCTTACGGAAGTCCTACTCTTCACCACTACACTACTACTTCTTCCCGGCACCTTTGTTTTTTTTCTTTCCTCCCCAAGTATTTTGCCCACATTCATCTCCTGCCGGTCCCCACACTGTTTCTGTCGCTCCCTTCCTGGAACTCCGTCTTCCCCCCCCACATTCCTCTGCCCCCTGCAATCACCCAGTACTTCGCAGGGGTAGTGGCCCACCAGAGGTGGTAAGAATCACTGACTAGGTTCACCTGTAATACTTATGACTGAGCCGAGTAAAAGACAAGCAAACCAAATGTTTCGTGTTTAGGCACCTTAACCATTCCTATCACCGCTAAAACATCTACACTTTGCGAGGTTTTTTCTTTGCTCGCAGGGCGTCTACATCTTCACACTGAAGGAGAAACTGGAATTGAGCATCGTGTTCTCGAAGTTATCAAAACTGGAAGCTAAATTTCCTGTAGAGCACGCCATCGTTGGAGAAAACACCTTGGAACAAATCTTCGTTGCGTTGGCAAGGGAGGCTCAAACCTGTGCGGTAAGTACTCGTGAAGGAAAGCGAAAACCATGATGTCGAGATTTTTGCGCTTTGTGCCGCCGTTGTGCTAAACTGCAGGAACGGTGCGCTACGAATCTAATTACTTTGAGATTATAGCCACAGGCAATTTCTTCTATCAATCTTCACGTCATGCGATTTGTCTTCTATGTGTAGGCTTTACCAACAAGGATTGAAACCCTATAGGCGCTATATGCAAAATTCACTCAAATATATGTTTTGACTAAGATATTGCCTGAACAGAATGTGATAAATTTCATTTGTTACTTTACGACTGGCCTCATGTTCTAAGGCCGTTTCACCTTATCAGTTAACGGATCGTTATATTGCCATGCTGTGAAGACGGAAACGAAGGTATTGTAGACGCGAACATTTATTGAAGCGAACTTGGGTTCCACAAAAACATCAAAAGATACAAGCGGCCAAGAAGCAGTCAATAAAGGGACATATACCGGCGAGCGTCAAACGCCAGGTGGGCGTTTATCTCTCACCGCTAGTCTTTTCCGAACCGACGAATACGTGTTATTTCCGATCAAATAAGAAATATTAGGCTATTCTAGACAAGGCGAAGGCCACTACCTGTCAAACAACACTTACTCACGCGACATGCAACAAGAGCAGACCTGCGTGCAGCTCTCAAAGGATAAGTTTGCGTCAGGCAGCCAGGCGCTGCATAAAAAGCATAAAAAGGCACGTTTTCGGCATTATGGCCGTGTATTTTGCTTTGCGTTGATTATTACCCCTCATTTATCGAGAACTATGGGTAAAACAGGCATAGCATTCTAGTCTAGCCTCTGCACACAAACTCTGCTACCTAACAGCGCATTACGGCGCTCTCGCTCCTCAGCATTTCCGAGGTGGATGCTTACCCTACCGCACATGCACTGTAGCCACGCCCTCCAACTTCTGGGAGGCGTAGGCTCATCGTTCCCTAACGTCATGCTAAAGGTGCCTAGTAAGCGTAGCAGGGTGTAATAGGGGTCGGGATGCGCCATTGTAATGTACGTACGTATGTACCTCGTTACGAATAAACACTGTCGTATCAGGAAACAAAGTGAAGAAACACGGCTGAGTTTATAGTGAAAAGATGCCCGTCTACCTTGAACACGTTGTCTCACTAGTCGAGCATACAAGGCTGGCTTTATATTAAATCACTGCGAAGAAGACACGCACATCGTACAACGTGCTTTATCTTCTACCATCGCCTGACTGTTCTGAGCCAGGCTACGAATGGCGTTGCACCCGAAGACTGGTTGTCGCTGCTCGTCCACGTATGCAGTTTGTCGCATCATCCGCTTTCGTCGCATGAGATGTCGGCGTGAAAGGGAGTTGGTAAGTTTAGGCAAGGGCCCAGGTCAGTGTTTAAAATTGTTTAGGCTAAACGGTGGTAGTCATGGTTTCAGTTTTTCGCTGACGCTTGAATGAGTGGACCATCCTTCATGTTCCAAAAACAGCTTTCATCTACAAATTAACCGCATATATTTGTGAAGTTATTTGTAAATGTGTGCAAGCCGACGCTATTTATTGGTGTTATTTTAATTAAAACCAATTTACTTCGTTTTTATTTATAATTGATGTCTCCCAATATTACTTGAGAGGCAAGATTATTTTTTCTAACTTTCTTTTTCCAGTTCAATTGCGAATTATCGTTTCGTCGGGAAGCTGGCAGCGACAACATGGCCATGGTAAATTCGAAAAGTAATCTTCAATTTCGTGCAATGAAAACGTGATACGCATTCAGGGAACACAAGTCATTCACTCTGCACCACATCCGCTTTTAATGGAAAATTCTCGAGCTTGTACATGACCTTTGACGATGTAAAGAAAGGATTTTCACGGCAGATGGTCCCAGCTCACTGCAGCAGGACAGATATGCATTGCTATGATCGGCGTATTGGCATTCTGGCGACCGTCTGCAATGTTATCTTGTTCAGTTACCCAATCATCCCGTCGTACAGTTTTCGCCGGTCCCCCCCCCCCATGCTCGTCGAATGGGAGCGAATGGGCTTTGTTCGCAAGCACGCGAGGGCGGCTGACGCTGCTGCTGGACACAAGAAGCTTCCCGCGGCTTCAAGGTACACCAAGCACCTGCCGGTGAGGAAAGTCACAATGAGCGAGAATGTTGTATGGTGGGCTTCGCAAATCCGCAGTACAGCAGTGCTCTTTCAGCGCAATATTCAGCTGCGAGTAGCGCATCACTGCGCCCCTCAGTGCGTGGGTGCGAGACGCCGCTATTCAACGAGCGCCCGACGCAGAACTACCGACATGGCCCAGACGTCCCCCTGTAGCTTCAACCTCGGATGGTCATAAGGGCTTCGACTTTAGGAATATTGCACCAACGAAGCCAACCGGATGCTGACCAGTGCGAGAGGAGAAGTGCTTTCTCTTTTTGAGTGTGTAGACATCAATTTCAGTGCCACGGATTTTTGTGATTGGTGCGTTCCCGAAAGCAGCGGGAGAAAGGGTGATAGGGGATAGACCGAACCCGCTTATTTAATCTCGCTTGCAGGAGCACAAAGCCCGGTTCACTCAGTCAAACACTATGTAAATATCTGTACATAAAGTTTTTTTCTTCGCCCTACTCGTCCCTAATGTTTGCCCTAAATTCGGGCCAACGGACTCCATCACCGGTCACGCTACCAGATCCGAAAAACTGTTTGGCAGCAAGTGAGATCGTCTCCAGTACGGTGTGACCATCTCTATTGGGGACTGGATCGTCTCCACAAGGAATGGGACGACTCCAGAGCATCTGAACCGACTTCACGGAGGCATGGCTGCAAACTTAGTTGAGATAGAGGCCATTCTGTTTCAGGGATTACAGGCTCTGCGTACAAGGTGCAGCGATTCAACTAAAGTGTATTACTCTTTTGACGCGAGGTAACTTTGGTGCGTCGGGGTAAAGGATGTTTTGTAGTAACAGTTGGCAGCACTCGACACAGACATGAACCTGATGTCGCTACGAAAGCCGTAACTCGTAGAGTTGGAAAAACGTTTGGGGTAATTCTTAGGCGAAGAAAAATGAAAGCCGGAAATCATCAAGGCTGTTGAAGCAGTTGGGGCAGACGACGATGAGCTGTCAGAGTGCCTGAACCTTATTAAAGAACGGGAGCAAGATGAGAAAAAGAAAGCGGAAGCGGAAGGACAGCGTCATGCAGATGAGCGATAGATGAAGCGGCTCGAACTTGAAATACTGAAAGGTTGAAGCGGTAGTGGTGTTGGCGAGCCCTCTACTGGAATAGGAGTAAATCTTACATTCTAAATGAAGAGTCTCATGCAACCGTATAAGTTGGGAGAAGATATGGGTTCATTTTTGGTTAACTTTGAACGCACATGCGATAAAGTGGATTTCCCTGGAGACACTTGGCCGCAACGCATACTTTCTTTGTTAGCCTGCTTGACTGGACAAGAGGGAGAAGATTACAAGGCAAAAGCGTGTCTTTCAAATAAGTAGAGGCTGTCAGCGGATGCCTACCGGCAGCAAATGCCTATAGGAAGCTGTTTCGGGAAGGTGAAAGGGGGAAAAATGACTTCCCGTTTAAATTGATATCGAATTTCGAGAAGTAGCTAAAGGCGCGTTTGGCTACCCTGATAAAGTGGTGCATGTGATGAGCTACTTGACTAGCTATGTAGCCATTCCGAAGACATTATGGTGGAAGGCTTCGGGCAGGAATCTCCGCCAAGAAAGGCACAGGAAGAAAACGAAAGTGATGCTTAGAACGGATTAGGACTTCCCAGCGGGCTGGTCGTGGTCGTGGGTTTCTGTAGCCGGTCGTGGGACGGCCAGAACCCCGGTGTCCTACGGCTGTTGTAGGACACACAGGCACCCCGTTCCGACCTTCTACCAGGGGTGCCTCCCCAACGTGTAAAAGTGCGGCCGCCCTGTCTTCGCACTTCACCGCTGCTACTTACCTCGCAAGGCCACCGTAAACGACGCAACTCCAACGCCGTACTCTCGTAAGGCTGTCCGACGTCTGACATTTCTTCGCCTCGTAGGAACACACTAACATTATTACACAAAGCACACTGTGACTGTGCGTAGTTGGCACCTTTCTAGCTACGCGGACCTTTCCACCGAACTGTATTACAGTGTTTTTATTGTTCCTTTCGTCGCCTACGTCTTCACTTCTGTGAATCCCTGTCAATATCCATGTTTCTGTCCAAAACGTGTTTCCCATTTCTTGCCTTGCGTTTCGTAACCGCACATTACAAATTGTCTTCCGCGACAGGACCCTCCTTGAACACCTCGTATAGTGAGACTCAAGAGAGTGGAAAAGATTTTTAAGTGTAGCATTTCAACAAGAGCATCGAAGAATTAGGAATACTTGCTGCCAAAGAATTCTAACAGTAAATGAAGGGCGCAGAACTACGCAATTAGGTTGACGGCGAGTGTGCTAAATTCAAGGCACAACGGGAAGCACAAAGGCAGTGTCTGAAGGCGGCACAGCGCGAAGCAGAAAGGCGTAGATTGGAAGCAGAATATGAAGCAGGAAAGGAAATTCAGGAAAAGCAGACATCCATGCTGAACAGGCAGATAGGTGTTCTAGAGAACTTGATTCAAACTAAGGAGGCTGAGGTCTGTACGATGATATACATGATTGAAGTGCACTACAAATTGGAGGGCATTGCTGAAGCAGACAGTGAGCCTCATTGTCAAAGGCCAGAAGCCGCCGAGAAGCGCCCCACGATAACTTCCGAGATCACCTGGAAGAATACTGCACAATACTGCCAAATAAGAGTCTTTAGTAACAGAGATACCGAATTTTGAGTTCGAAAACAAAATACTTGTGAAAAAGGTTTAATCAACGAATCATTGTTAAAAACGTATCGCTGCATGATGATGGCTCACTACCATCTGAGAACACGGTGAAAGATTCGGCAGCCAAAGGTGCAGCCACATCAGCGGATACGCCGCTTTTCTCTAATAAAATAGAACACGAAGCTTCCAGAAGCGAGTACTCTGCGGAGCACCAAGATTGTTTTGCGGGCTGCACAATGGGGAAACCGAAAGCAAGCCCAAGAAAGGGAAGAGGCGCTCCTTGATAAAGTGTTCAACTTGCCCCTAAAGGCACCCAGTACTGCAGTGGCAAAAAGACCTGATGAAGAGGTGCACCACACATTATTTCTTGAAGCAAAAGCAACTCAAGCCCAAGCCAAGTGTTCAGATACTGCGTGAGATCAGCTCCGCAGGGGCACCGTCCGAGCATCGGCCATGATACATGAGCTTTCTGAGGGGTGAACCGACAGTGGACTGGCGCTCAACCAGTCGTTTCCACTGACGTACCCGAACATCAGGACCAAGTCGGACAGAATTCAAGAAGTGTTGTCAACTACCCCGGTTTTTCATTTCCAGCTGTGTACTATCCACACCTACGTGAGTATGACGAAGAAGCGAGAAGACGTGACTGGTTTTTGCTAAGCTTCGACGTCTGAAGCTTCATGGCCAGCTCTGTTGGAAATACAGACGGAAATAGACGTGCAGAACCGATATGCTTTTCACGGAACGAAAAGATCAAGAAATTGATTCAAATACGTGTTTCCGAACCTAAACATTGTAAAACGTCAACTTCAGATCGTGCTTGATTATGCCAAGCAGCTTGAGCTGCATAACTTGACTTTCGCGCAGACACAGTTTCCTTGAAATAACTTGTGCTTTTTGTTTAGGTTTACATTACATTTTGACTAGGTTTCAGTCACCCGCGAACTGTCGTGTACAGCGGCTAGTGTTCCGGCCACAGTGCTTATAAAAGTTATCTCGAGAACGTACTGAAGAGGTGGTAATCTGATGAGGTACTGGTCAAGCGATGCGGCCAATCCGGCGAAATAACGGTGGAAGGCTTTCTGCCAGGAATCTCCGCCGAGGAAGGTCGAGTAAGAAGGAGAAGGTTATGCTAGGAACGGAGTAGGACTTCCCAGTGGGAGGTCCTGGGTCTCTGAAGCCTGTCGTAGGACGGCCAGACGTCCGGTGTCCTGTGTCTGTTGTAGGATGCCCGGGCACCCTGTACCGAAACTTGTACCAGGGGAGCCTCTACTACGTGTTGAAGTGCAGCCGCCCTCTCTCCGCCCTCGCTGCTGCTACTGACCTGGCGAAGCCACTGAAAACGGCGCATCTCCATCACCTTACCCTCGTGTGCCTCTCTGACATCTGACATTTCTTCGCCACTAACGTTTTGTCATATAGTCACTGTTGAGTGCTATGAAGTCAATAAGTGCGAAATAATGCATTGCCAGTTTCTATATTTCGGTCCCTAAAAAAACACTCGCATGTCCTCCCATCGCCATCACCATTATTTTCAGCGTGCGATCTTTTCTTTCTATTTGGGTGCACATGACTGCGATGACTGGCAAATCACCCTTGTTATTCCTGCGTGCACGCAGTTATCGGGAACGAGCTTTGGAACTTACCTGCAATCTCCATACTCAAATTTCTCTAGCCGGAATAAGCGTGTGTCTCCAACACCCGTGATTGCTCAAGTCACTGGACAAAATCCAATAACTAGGTCTGCCTTTAGCCGGCTAGATATATTGAACTGTTGTGGTCCAGGGCTTCGTGTGGGCCTGACATTGTCGTGGACTCTGGTTTAAACCGCACCGGTTGTAAAATTTTCAGACTTTTGTTGTAAATCTCAATCGGTTACATTGTTTCTGTGAGGTAATTAGAAATATGGATTCATTCTGAACATTGGTTTATTTGTTTTTTTTTATCATTTGAGCAGTAGACCTTTTGGTGCGCCACCCCTCAGCCATTGTGCGTGCCGTGAATGTACGCTGGCTTTTCGACCGATATAGTAAACCGATGATTTCGCACAAGCCTGCTTTCCGGGATGTAAGCAACGTTTTCCGCGTAGCACGGCCTTGTACGTGGAAATAGGCCCCACTCGAAGGGTATGAAACCTCAGTAGCCTCAGAACTGCCTTATACCGGTTGAAAATTTAGAGCATCAGGAAACGCAAACCGTGCGAGGCTCACTAAGCGTGTCGTAATTTTATCCTAGGCAGTATTCCGTTGCTTTATATTGCCCCTGCACACGTCCATTGGCTAAAATCTTTTTTTCAGTGCTGACAAAAAAAGCTGTTGTGTGGTAAGAGCCCGGTGAGCGGATGGCTGATGATCAAGTGGTACTAACTGCGTTTTCTTTTTCGCAGGCTTCCAGGCAACAGGAGAGTGAAACAGCATTTCCAGCTCAAGTGACCACCAAAAAAAGTACACCCGAAACTCCGGCAACGCCTGAAAACATCGTCATTGCAGACCGTTCGAACATCACCGCAAAATCCGGAACAGCGACCCATGGATCCTTGAGAGGATCCAAAAGCAGCTAAAATACTTGGAAGCTATGTGGCTTCCCAACACGGACCTAAATTTTCTTCCATAAAGCCAACCACAAAAACGTTTGTACCAAGCAGTATTTACCAAAGTAACACAGAAGTGCGCTTCACCATGATGGCTGTGTACAGGCAGTAAAATACGATACTTTGTACTAAGAATTTTATATATAAACGAATAAATACTAATCTTTGATCGCTTTATTACTGTGTATGTGTAGCAGCTTGACTTTAGCCAGCATGTATGGAATATTATCTCCAACCCTATTCCCAACACAATACATAGTCTCGAAACCACAAAATGTGAAGAGAGTGTTTTGACGAAGGCACACTGTTCTAAAATAGATTCGGAAGCGAAAACAAGTTTCATTTTTGTCATGGTACAAAACTCGGAAAAAGCCTGTCCACGCTAACAAACCGTGGGAAGTTTAAAGACGATCACATCAGAATCTAACCCCACGATAACAAATTAGTTTCCGTATGTACCTGTTCAAAGCATACGGGAAACAGTTATGCTGCACAACAAATTGATATGAAGGAGAACACTAAGAGTAAAATCGATAAAGGGAGTTCCTTGATGCTTTTTGTTGTTGTTAATGATTACTTCTCTCGAGCGGGAGCTTCAGGTTTCTGCTAAGGCGCCGGAAGACGACAAGTGATCAATGAACAGCTGTGAACTTGCCTCCCTAATGCACTTGAAAAACTTCATTCGCTGCAGGTTTCTCTCGCATGCGTGTAAAATACCACTAGCGAAACGAAACATAATTATTAAAGCAAACCTTTTTTTGGATGAAGTGCCTTGCTTTACAGTGTGTAAGGCCTATCCTATTACATAACAGCAGCAGGTTTTCTCGTATATCCTCTATGAAATATTTACCTTGCCGCAGGTCATTCTCGCCAATCGGTCAAACCGTTGGCAATAAGAAGAGACCAATCTGCGATCAAACACGTTTTAAGGCCAAGCTTTCTACCTACGCCGGCCAACGGTTCTTTCGCAGTTTGTGGGACAACAAGCTCCCAAAGCCGCGGAGGCGTCGGCGGCGGGTATAAGAAGAAGAGGGGCGGAGGGTTTAACTCACGGAGCACACTCTACATGGCGTGGCAAAATTATTTAGCGTTCCCCGCGCGCCGGAGCTGCTCTCCTCGGCGGTCACGTCGGAGGCACCATTCTGTCGGCTTTGTCGTCTGCTTAAGCGACGGGAATTTCGGGCCTGCGGTCGCGCTGCTTCGCGTTCATTACGAACGTCTTCGCACGGCTTGATTAATTCGTTCGACAGCACGTACTGCGTACCCGGATCGGACTGAATGATATAGTTCTGAGGAAAAGATGTGGCCGCTGTAGAAAGGCTAGAGAAACGTAAGGCTTGCAACGAATGGCAATTGCTTTTCTAAGTTGGTGAATTCCACTTCAGTTGTGTTTTAAGAGGAATTAGAAAAGGCGAAATCAGAAAGTGCTTCTGATAAATGGTGATTCTAATAGTTCCCTCAGCTTTATCACAATTCTCCAATTTACTAAGATAACTGGTTTCAATCGGTATAAATCGGAATTCCTAAGCTCACATGCCGAGTTGTTTCGGTGTATGCGCTTGTGCCCGCGGTGACAGACCCGAGCTAGCACATCAGCATGGCTACGTTCTGCTGCCTCGCCCTTCGAAAGACGTTCTTCTCCGTTTTCTTTCTGCCGACTCACGGCCGGAATATACAGCGGTGGCGTCCGGCGCTTTAGCATGGCCGTATGGCGACGCTGCAGCTGCGTGCAAACACCGCGCCCCTGCGAATTCCAGGTAAAGGCTGGCAGAACCACTGGTTTCACTGTAGCAGAGCCACGTGTGTGAATTCAAGTTAAGTCGCATGGCAAATTGTTGTGGGTGTCTTTTAAAGCTTTGCTTTTCAAACACCTTCACAGCAGGGATTTGAACCAATATTTGAAGAATACTTACTTTGCTCTGCAGTGTGGAAGCTCCACACCCCTTTCTCCCTTGATATTGCTAAGGTGACGTCAATTCAAAGCTCTGGCATGTCCCTCATCCCACCACATGAAGCGCCCGCCACACGGCACATTTGCTAATCAACGCTCTTTTGTCTGCAGTCATAGAATAAATAAATTCAAACACAAAAATATGAAACAATACACACAGAATAAAATATACCTATAGTAGACATCAAATAATGTCCCGCTATTAGTATATTGGAAGCGACACTCTTCAGAACTTTGGAACTGCTATAAACCCAGGGGACAATTTTTAGACATGGATGAAAAAAATTTTACTATTTGTGTGTCCTGGATAATATTTTAATGTTCGTGTTTTGTTTTCCCCCCACTGTATGTTGCGTGTTATAAATAATCTGTATATGGTCTTTGCTTTTATTTGACATTGAAGTTGAGTACTATATGACCTGCTGCTATCTGAACTGCCCTACCTCCTACTCTACTCCCATCAAGACCTGCGTCTTCTGTTGAAAGGGAAAACTTCGCCATGTCATTGGCACGCGCTCAATGAACATTTTCGATCTTCCTTCATGCGTCCCGTCACCGTTAGTACAGGTTGAAAATGGAGTGCAGAGCGATTGCAGGGCGCAGTAGGCGGCATAACAATGGTTGAATCGAAAGGCCAGCGCCGAATTGCCCACGCCGGTAGTCGACAAAAGGAGCGACAGGAAGCCACTGCGGCTGCTGAAGAGAGCAAACGTAGCCTCTACGACGCTTATAACGCAAACCACGGCCGTCACGGTATCCCAGGAGCTTTGGAAAAAGTCGTGTGGCCGGCTTCAAACCCCGGACCAAGCGTTGCGCTTCGGCAAAAGCCTTGACATCGTTCTAATGAGGGAGATGGTGTACGCAAGATTCCGCAATGAATCTTCTACTTATTTTCCTTTGGTGCGCCTTCAGAAGTGATCATATGTAGTGATGAGCAAATGCAATTTCTTACTTCTAAAGAGACAAACGCCGTATCTTCGTTAACTGATTTTACAGTTTTCAAGTCATGCCGGCTACTTTGCAAGGACAACGAAGCCCATTGAGCCGTGAGTCATTCCAACATAGGGGCGTAGAAAGGGTTTTTTAGATGTCACAGCATCTCCTTTCCCCACCCCAAAATTTCCTAGCACTGGATCACCCTTTCCTGTTTTTGGCCTTTCTCGCTCACGTCATTTGAACCCCACATCAAAATATCAAATTAAAAAAATTGAGCAGGGAAGATGTTAAGAAAGTCGCTTTTGTTTGCTGTCCGCAGTAAAAAAAAGCACGAAGCATCTCCTCTAACTGGAAACATGGGCAGGAGCAAAGCAAGCCGTTTATAAGTGCATTCAAAGAGGTAAGTCACTCTCTCACGGCGCGCGCTGATTGGGCGCCGTAGAAGCGGTGCTGGGAAGCGCAGTCGCGCGCTTGCTGAGGCGGTGAATGAGGTCCTGACTGGCCGTTGAGGGCCAGACTGGCCGTTGGTTTTCTTCGTGTCACATTTTACAGCAAGCAAAGAAATAGCGCGAGACATTGCAAAATTAGGTAACCTGTGTGTTCTTTTAGCACGCGTTTCCGCCCATGGACATAAAGACTTCTATCGTGAAGCGTTGGATGAGTGTCTCGATATTTTGGCACCATGACTACATGAGACGACGACGATGATGGCAGGAGACGCCCACAGCCTGAGTCCTTTTGGTGCTTCGACCCTAACAAATCTTCCACGCTCTAACTGCGGACCGTTTCCTCTTCCCTAGCAAAAGAAGATGATTTGAATATGACTGTTCAAGCCGCTTGTTTAGCGAGAAGAGTTGAAAATGCTTGTACGCGACTTCAGAAATTTGTTCAGTCTCTACCCAATAGTACCGACCTCATTACGCGTACACGTACTAGCGCGAAGCATTAAAAAGGGGGGATGCGCTGTTTTAGTACCGTGAATACACGAGATTACGACGACATTAGACGACGAGACCTCGATACCGTAAGGGGTTTCGCCAGTAAAATAACAAGAAAATTCCAATAGCCCCTGAAGCGTTCCTCTAGCGCAGGTTCGCCAAGCTAAGCATATCCACTTAGGGAGATCGGCCAATATTGACCACAAAAAAACTCAACGTTCACCGCGTAGCTCGAGCGCACGTTCGTCAAGCCAAGCATACCCACTTAGGGATATTGGCAAACATTGGCAAAAAAAATCCAGTGTTTGCTCTCGGTACTGTGGTAAAACTTGCTCGGAAGGAGAACGGCGATCAAAGCGTGCTCCCCTCGTCGTTTCCCTTCTTGCCGTCGTGAGTATGCACTCTGTACAGTAGACTTGAATTTTGAAGCTTCTGCAGGTGATCATTGAATCCTGCACTTCGCGCGGCGTATTTGTATAGTTCACAGGACCGAAGAAGAGGCTGGGCGTGCAAAGAATCCGCTAGAGATGACAAGCTGCGCTTGCAAAGTGCCGTACGAAAACGTTGAAGAAAATGAGGAGCTCACTCTGCCCTTGCTCAGCGTAAAGTATTTTAAATGTCATACCAACGACGTCACTGAAGAAACAACAATGATACTAAAACTAAATTTTGGGTCCATTATGATTACCTACCACAGGTTCGCAATTCAAGTTTTGCGCGTGTGTGCAGGCTGCCCTGAATTTTTTATTTACAGGCGGCATATATCAACTCCATCCCGCAAAAATTATTTCTGGCTCCACAAGCGTTACATATTCCGAAGCTAAAGCCTTGTATTCTGCACCCCTTCACAACACGAAAAGAACTAATTATCGCAGTCATCTTTTCTCCAATACGCGTTGCAGCCGAGCCTTGCAATGGTGGCCAGGTACCCAGTTGTCCATTAGTCAACCCGACACCAAGGGTCTCGATCAAGACAATATTACCCAAAAGTCTTCCTGCACTCGTTACACTGCTCGTATACCATAAGTGTTTTTTTCTGACATGTAAATGCTGTTCACCCTTCAAGGCCAACGTACAAACCAGTCAGGAAACGAATCATGCACGAGAGAAGTCTTAGCGTAAAGCAAGGCCCTGGATAAGGAATGGTTTGCAGGGCGAGACGAGACCTCGGTTCGAAATTTGTTTCCATTTGAATTGGTTCTGTTGCTGAAGACCACTGCCAGTGGCCGAAACCCGCTACTCAGTGTGACCATATCGTGCAGACAAAGCCATCTACTTTTAATATTTGGGTAGTTGCATTACAGGAGATGTGTCATGGTGCCGAAGTTTACTAGGCCAGCATTTCCCAGAAACCGGCCGTTGGCCAGATAGCGCAAGGTAGCGAAGTTCATTGCCCCATGAAAGCTTACGGCTCACAGTGAAAAAAGGGGGTCGTAGACTTAAGCATTGGGGCTTTAGACAACCAGCCCACTGCGCTATGAGACTCACCGTATGCGGTGGGTACGGAATAATTTAAACGAGTGAATACATTTTTCATATTCTAGCCTTCGCATTTTTTGTAATCGTTATGTTCACACAAGAATAGGGCACCAAATTGAGATTAAGCATCGAGGAACAATGCAGAACGCCTGAATTGATGTTTTAGATGACTTCTTCCTGGCCTAATGAGCTAAATTCTACTGGATCAACGACGGGACAACATTTAAGTGTAAATCAACCTTCATAAGGATATGAGTCGGTACCACCTTCATAAAACAAGTGATAGCAGCTACTAACAGACCACTGACCAGTTAAATGTAACAGCACCTAAAACACTTTGTAAGTGTGTCTGGAGGGGCCGAATGTAGAGCCGGTTGGATTTACTAACTGAAGCAGGTAGTTAATACCACTACCTTCAGGAATAAGGTGCTAGTGAACTACACTCTTTTAGATACGTGTTTTACTACTGCGCATAACCTAGCAAACAGTGCGACCTTAATCTAATGCGGTCTACTTCCTACATCTACTTCTGCTTGCTAACCATGCAGGTACTCCTCTACACACGAGGGCCAGTTTTTACTAACCCACTGGCGAATGCAGCATATAGGCTATAGTGCCAGCAACAATGTGTGTGTGTGTGTTGTGTGTGCGTGCGTCTGGGTATGCGTGTGTGTGTGTGTTTGTGCGTTCGTGTGGAGTGTACTTTCGTGTGTGTGTTGCTTCCGTGTATCCATGCATATGTGCGCGCGTGCGTGCGTGCGTTTGTGTGTGTGACATCCCGCGGAGGGATGGTGACGTGGAGTTGGCCGGTATGGGAGATTAGTCACCAAGAGACGCTGCACTGTGATAGTGGTGGACGAGGAAGAAGTTGACATTAAAAGTGTTGGTTCGAAGGATGCCATATCTTCTTCCTTACACTGGTCGACATGATTTACCCTGCAGCCCTGCATCATGACAACATCCAAAAAAGCAACCATCATCATCCCAGAGTGCTCAGAAGTATGCGACGGTGTTCCCTTTTACAAGAATGTCCGACTCTGAGATGAAGACTGCGGCCGCTGAGTGGACCGAGTAAGACAAGCTGTGCCATTTCTGTGATTACCTTGAAGAAGATGCCTTCCGCTGGTACTTTACCGAGGTGTTCGACACTGGCGCATCTTGGGAGGACCTCATTGCTTGCATGACCCAACGCTTCGAAGTGCCATCGCGGATCCATTGTGTCAGTTCATTCATTGTCTGTTAAATTTGGGGCAGAGCCTCACAGAGTATTACGATGAGAAAATCGGCCTGGGGCGCCTTGCTGACCTAAAGGACACGCACCTTATAGCAGTGCTATTGACGGTTTGTGCTAAATTGAAAATGGCTCTTTCTGGGCTTACCCATCTACCCCAGCAGCGTGGCTTTGACCTGCGCTTGGAGTAGAGGCTACGATGCACCGAGCTAAGTCACAGCGCGTTCCACGAGGTCGGCTGTGCAGATCAACGCGCCGAACAGCAATTCCCAAGAACGTCCGCGTATTACACCGGTACGAGCACCTATGTCCAAATGCAGACACCGCGGAATGGATGGCTTCTAAGGACAAATGCAATGGCACAATGAATGTCCATGACGCGCCAGCACTTGAGCCCTCACTGCCGACACTGAAACGAGAAGGGCGACCCAAAAAAATAGTAATACACTTTGATGCACTCATTACGGGCACCCTGTCAGCGCTACTCTTGATACTGAAGCCACAATTACCTGTATCAGCGATGCAGTGCTGACAGCCCTTTAACTGCAAATAATGAGATTCATGCATCACTGTACAAAAAGTAACATCACCTACGAAAACTTTGGGTCGCGTCAATCTAACAATACATATTGTGAAAATCACCAAGGAAATTTAGGCGCATGTTCTACAAGGAATGAAGAGCGATATACGTCTTGGCTGGGACGGTGCCTGCCTCTTCAACTTACACCAGACATCCACACTCTGACGCTATGGCAAAGGAAAGATGTCCTCCGTTCTCAATGCCCTCAATTCCGTTATGTGGCTGAAAAGAACGCTTGTTTACAAGAGCTCCCACCGAAATGAAACTCAGAGGTCGGAACTTGAGCATCTTCTCTACAAGTACGAAGACATTTTTTTTTCAAAGTCGCAAACTGACATTTAATGTATCGCTACTGAAATGCATCGCATCCCTGTCACCAACAATGTCCCCATCCGAATCCGAAGAGACCCCTATCGATGCTCAGAAGCCAATTGCGTCGAAGTGGACCGCGTAGTAAATTACCTTCTCGCACAATGCGTAATAAAGCTGCCTGCGTCCCCGTAAGGTGCTGCATCGCCTCTGGCCTAGAAGAACGCGAAGGGAAAGAGCGTTTTTGCATATACTACTGCAATCTGAACGAAGTGACTGTTCCTGACTACCAGCCCATTCCTCGCATCGAGGATGTTCTTGACTTATTGCGAAATCGACGTTGTTCTCAACGCTAGACAGTACATAGGATTTCTGGCGCGTCCAGATGCATCCTGAAGACGTCCCTAAAACAGCCTTTCTCGCACGTTCTAGTCACTACGAATGGCTTGTCATTCCTTTCGGTCTGCGGAACCTTCCACCCACTTCCGAGTGGGCTGTCAAGTCCATCTTAGCAAAACATATATGGACGCACGTCACGAACTTTTTCTATGATATTGTGGTGTATTCCGGCACGTCTTCTAACTAGCTGAAGCATCTCGTCACCCTCCTCAACGCTTTTAAAAGCGAATGCGTTCAATTACCCTCAAAAAATGTTAGTTCACCCAGACATTCATTGAGTGCCTGACACAGGGTCTCAAACGGCACAGTCGGTGCTAAACAAAGCAAAGCGGCAGCGATTCTGGGGAACACCCCATCTACCGTCTACCGTCGGTACCTCGCCCACTTCAGTGAAATTGCTCTCCCATTGACACGCCTGCTCAGCAAAGATGCTACTTTGAAATGAGACCCTTAACTGCGAGCTGCCTTTAACAAAGCTTAAAATTATATAACAAAGAGCCGATCCTTGCGATATCTGGTGCCTTCAGACGTTGTGGTCTACCGCCATGCGCCAGGCTGCCAGATCCAAGACCCTCAGTAGGCTTTCGCAGAATAATATAGTTAAAAAATGAGGGGTCGTTAAGGAAATACAGGAAGATAGGGCAGCAGTCTACAACGCCAAAGGAGGCACAGGGGTGATTATGGGCTTTTTTACTTTTTTTTAATAAGGTTAGTGAAGTTAACATTTTAAATATACGTCAGAAAGAAAGAAAGAAAGAAAAACAGGCGTCCAGATTACGGACCGAACCGAAAAAAGAAAAAATAGCTTAACATCACCCCTATGCCTCCTTTGGCATTGTAGACTGCCGACCTATCTTCCTGTATTTCTTCAATGAGCCCCTCATTTCCTTTATATATATAAATATATATATAAATATATATATATATATATATATATATATATATATATATATATATATATAAATAAATAAATATATATATATATATATAAAAATATATATATATATATATATATATATATATATACTATAATATATATACATATATATAATATTTATTACATATATATATATTATGTATACATATCTATATATATATATATATATTTATATATATATATATACATATATATTGATATATATATATATATATATATATTGCCGCGAACCATACATTGGGTTTGTTTATTTGTGTTTTGCTTTTACCGCCCGGCTGCGCCGGTCTTGTTATCTCTGCGCCAAGGGAAGCGCGTGTTCCATTCTTTCTTTCTGTGCCGCATGTGTTATCTGTCGTGATAGGGAGAGCATTCCGATCTAACGTGGACAGCCCAGAATAATCTTCTTGGATCTACTATGTTCTCGATGTGAATCGACGTTTCGAGAACCATGCGCGCCGAAAGATAAAAAGCCTGCAGTGCGGACGCCGGGGCATTCGATTCTGCGACGCTCGCTGACGCAAGTCACTTTGTTGACCGCTGCTTCGCCGCCTCTGTATTCTTTTGAGTTGTTAGGGGAGCACAAGTTCGCTCCAATAAACTTGTTTCTCCTGCAAGACAACTGCGTCGTCCTTGTCTCCGTGACATCTGGTGGAGGTGCGGGGTACGCACCCTTCATGCCCACTGCAGCCTCGGGAAGCCGCCAAGCCAGTCCAACAAGAGCCAGCCTCCGCCTGCAACATTTACCACCCGAGTTCGGTTTGATGCCAGAAGGGCCAAAGAGAAGGAACGCTGCAACCAACACCATGGTACAAGAAACAACGTCGCCAATCATGCTGCAGCAGCCCCGGGAACCGCCATCGTTCCGGGGAGCCCCCGCTGAAGATCCAGAGGAATGGTTGGAGAAGCTGGAGCGCGTGCGGATCTTCAACAGGTGGGACGATGAAGAAACCTTCCGGCATGTTTTCTTTTACTTGGAGGATGCAGCCCGAACTTGGTTTGAAAACCACGAGAGTGCCTTGACCGACTGGACGCAATTCAAAAGCGAGTTCCTTAAGACCTTCACGGCCGTGGTGAGAAAAGAACGAGCTGCGATTTTACTGGAAACTCGAACGCAACACCCGAACGAAGGAGTCGTAATCTTCGTCGAGGAAATGAAGCGACTTTTCCGCCGTGCGGACCCTGGAATGACGGAAGAAAAGAAACTACGGTTTCTGATGCGAGGTGTGAAGCAAGAGCTCTTCGCGTGCCTTGTTCGCAACCCCCCCAAGACCGTGTCCGAATTCGCGTCTGAGGCCGCCGCGATGGAGAAGACGCTCGAAATCCGAACGAGGCAGTACGACCGCCCGATCAATGCGCTGGTTTCGGAGACGCTTGGTGCCAGCGCTATCAACTCCGACTCACTACGCGACACTATCCGCGAAATAGTGAGGGAGGAGCTGCGGAAACTGCTCCCGACGCCGCCGCAACCACAAGTCGCTTCTCTTACCGACGTCATTAGAGAAGAAGTGCAGCAAGCGCTAGGAACTTCAACGACGCCAGTAGCACCTCGCGAGCCGCAAGCCATGACCTACGCGGCTGCTGTACATCGCCCTCGCCCACCTGCACCCTATCGTCACGAGGCTCCGTACCGTCGTCCCCTCTCGCCGGCCCGACCACCTGCGGCGCAACCCCCTGCCCCAAGGAAGACCGACGTGTGGCGAACGTCCGACAATCGTCCGCTGTGCTACCACTGCGGAGAGGCCGACCACATCTACCGTCGCTGCCCCTACAGGAGGCTCGGTTTGCGAGGGTTCTCCGTCGACGCACCCCGCCCCCGAACTGGCCAGCGCCCATCGGAGATCGAAGAGTACCTGTCCAACACCAGCCGTCGACCAGCCCGTTTCAACCGTTCGCCGTCACCCTACCCATACCAGTCGCCGAACCGCCGTAGCAATGCTGAGTTCTCACGTGGAAGGTCCCCCAGCCCACGCGGGGGAAACTAAAAGCAGCAACTTCTGGAGGTAAAGTTGCACGATCGCGGAAAAATGAAAACCCTCCAACGACGCAACGACTCGCGGAAGACAGTGACTCACAACATGCCCTCATCCCGACGACCCGACACAGACCTGACGAGACTCCCGTACACGACGACAGCTATAAGCCGCGACGCGGACCCGACTGGACCCAGACGTCCGTTGAGAAGACGACGACAACGACGATGCACAGTGCCCGACCGTCAACACGTACAAGCAGAGATACGACGCCCCGACGAACCCGGAACTCGAGGAAGACTGCATCTGACGTCAAGGTGTCCATCGACGGCTTTGACGTAGTCGCCCTCGTAGACACGGGAGCTGACTATTCGGTAATGAGCGGACCATTTGCGTCTAAACTGAAGAAAGTTATGACCAGATGGGACGGTCCGCACATACGCACAGCAGGAGGCCACCTCGTGACGCCAAGTGGAACGTGCACATCGCGCGTCACCATAGACGGCACAACGTACCCTGCGGCGTTCGTCATTCTGCCTAACTGCTCCCGCGACGTAATTCTTGGAATGGACTTTTTGATGGACAACGGTGCAATAATCGATCTGCAGACCAAGTCAATAACTTTTTCCCCCAATCACTCCATGACGCCGGAACCGAACCCCGAACGACGTGCTGCTGTAAGGATTGCCGATGATCATGTCACCCTGCCACCCCGCGCAAGCTTGATGGTCGCAGTCTACTGTGAAGATGCTGCTCCTGACGTCGACGCTATCGTAGACACCGATCAAAGGGTGCTTCTCAACCGTGGTGTGTCGGTCGCAAGAGGCATTGCGCGCTTCAAGGAACACCAATCCCACATTTTGGTTACGAATTTCACCGAGGAGTACCAGCATTTAAACAAGGGCGCGGCAATTGCATTCCTCGAAGAAGCGCAAGAAGCAAGTGACGTGATCGCGGTCGCCGACTTTGAACGCACACCCGTAGAAACCTTCAAGCTCCCGCAGCCTTTCGACGTGAATCCGGCGCTACCGCAAGAACAACGGAACAAGTTATTGGCTTTGCTGCGTCGCTATAGCGAATGTTTTTCGTCGAGCGCAAAACTACGTCAGACCCCTCTAGCGAAGCACCGAATAATAACCGAAGATGGAGCCCGACCCACCCGACAGTCACCGTACCGCGTCTCTTCACACGAGCGGGAAGCCATCCGGACTCAGGTCGACGACATGCTCAGCGACGACATTATACAGCCCTCGAAAAGCCCCTGGGCTGCGCCCGTCGTACTCGTAAAGAAAAAAGACGGCACATTAAGGTTTTGTGTTGACTACCGGCGACTGAACAAAATCACGAAAAAGGACGTGTACCCCCTCCCCCGAATCGACGACGCCCTCGACCACCTCTGTCACGCGAAGTACTTCTCATCGATGGACCTGAAGACCGGCTACTGGCAAATTGAAGTGGACGAGAGAGACCGAGAGAAGACTGCATTTATAACCCCAGACGGCCTATACGAGTTCAAGGTGATGCCGTTTGGGCTGTGCACAGCACCAGCGACGTTTCAAAGAGTCATGGACACTGTGCTAGCTGGCCTTAAGTGGCACACCTGCCTCGTATACCTCGACGACGTAGTGGTATTCGCCCGGACTTTCGACGAACACCTTGCAAGATTGGAGTCTGTACTCGAGGCCATTCGTACGTCGGGGTTGACGCTGAAGCCTGAAAAGTGCCGTTTCGCATACGAGGAACTCAAGTTCTTGGGCCACGTCGTCAACGCCGCGGGAGTCCTACCTGACCCGGCAAAAACTTCAGCTATCGCGAACTTCCCTAGGCCGAAAGACAAGAAGGGCGTGCGAAGATTTCTGGGGCTGTGCGCATACTACCGGCGCTTCGTCGCAAACTTCGCACGCATTGCAGAGCCACTCACGCGCTTGACGAAAGACAGCACCCCTTTCAGCTGGGAAAACGACCAAGAAAAAGCATTCTCCGAGCTGCAAAAACGCCTGCAAAGCCCGCCCGTGCTCGCTCATTTCGACGAAAATGCCGAAACGGAAATGCACACGGACGCCAGTGATATAGGCTTGGGTGCCGTCCTTGTCCAAAAGCAAAGCGGCTGCGAAAGGGTAATCGCCTATGCCAGCCGTGGTCTGTCGAAGGAAGAGAAAAACTATTCTGCTTCTGAGAAAGAGTGCCTGGCTATTATATGGGCGATTTCAAAATTTCGCCCATACGTGTATGGAAGGCCATTCAAGGTTATAACAGACCACCATACGACGTGTTGGCCAACTTACCTACGAAGTGGTCCCTGATGGTGACTCCGGCACATCACGACGACGCAGGCGGCCTGAGGTCGTCCACGTGGTTCGCCTAAAACCTTTCTACGGACGATGATGAACTTTTATTTTCATTTTTTCGGACTGTCGCTTATGTTAGCATCGGGTCGATGCACTCTTAGAGGGGGGGTAATGCCGCGAACCATACATTGGGTTTGTTTATTTGTGTTTTGCTTTTACCGCCCGGCTGCGCCGGTCTTGTTATCTCTGCGCCAAGGGAAGCGCGTGTTCCATTCTTTCTTTCTGTGCCGCATGTGTTATCTGTCGTGATAGGGAGAGCATTCCGATCTAACGTGGACAGCCCAGAATAATCTTCTTGGATCTACTATGTTCTCGATGTGAATCGACGTTTCGAGAACCATGCGCGCCGAAAGATAAAAAGCCTGCAGTGCGGACGCCGGGGCATTCGATTCTGCGACGCTCGCTGACGCAAGTCACTTTGTTGACCGCTGCTTCGCCGCCTCTGTATTCTTTTGAGTTGTTAGGGGAGCACAAGTTCGCTCCAATAAACTTGTTTCTCCTGCAAGACAACTGCGTCGTCCTTGTCTCCGTGACAATATATATATATATATATATATATATATATATATATATATATATATATATATATATAAAAGACAGACATAAAAAATGGCAGTCAAGAAAACCTCGGAAAGCAAAAGGGAGGATGTAGTTGGCGAAGATAAAGAATTTGGAAAATAAGAAAGTGAAGAAAAAATGCCCGCCAGGTGGGATCCGAACCCACGACCTCCAGAATACCGGTCCGGAATACTGGTATCCACGTTTTTTTTTCCAAATTCTTTATCTTGACCAACTACATCCTCCCCTTTGCTTTCCGAGATTTTCTTGACTGCCAATTTCTATTTCTGTCTTAGTTCAACGAGCCCCTCATTTCCTATTCTGATTCGCTACATGCATAGCGCGGGCCTCTGTTCTGGCAGTCTTGTTGCCATAGGGAGGTTAAGAGGGTTCCACGCTGGTCGACCACCCTCGACATGTCGTAGACGCTCGAGTCACGACCCGGGGGTTAAAAAGAAGGTCCCCTTCACCCCGAGTAGTCCGAGTGGCACTGGATACCACCCCCAAGCGCAGGAAACAAAAAACACTTGAACACAAATACCCCAGAAAGTGGAGGCTAAAGTAGCCCCGCCGGTAGCGTAGTGGTTATCGCAACAGACTGGTATTCTGGAGGTCGTGAGTTCGGGTCCCACCGGGCGGGCATTTTTTCTCCACTTTCTTATTTTCCAAATTCTTTATCTTGACCAACTACATCGTCGCCTTTGCTTTCCGAGGTTTTCTTGACGGCCAATTCTTATTTCTGTCTTATTTCAACGAGCCCCTCATTTCCTATTCTGATACGCTATATATATATATATATATATATATATATATATATATATATATATATATATATATATCTAAGCGCGAATCTTAAAGGTCCCGTCATCAGCCGTAGCAGTAGTATCACTCGCCAATACCGCCTTCACGTTTCGTCGTCGTAGCTGCATTGTGGACATCATCTCGCCATTCTTCGTCTTTCTCGGACGTGCTATCATCGTCATTTTGACTGATCCTGTTCCGGGTAGGGTACCGCTCGCAGATTAAACGTCGTCCCCCAAGTCTCTAGGCGTTGCCTCTCAAGTTGTCTCCGAGTGCACCTCCCTAGCTCCGTTTGGTTCATCGCCTACCGCGGGACGGCTTGCATGAACGTGGAACCTGCCACCAGACCGGGTTAAGCCGCCATCCGACATTACTTCTTAGAAGCAGCCGCCAGCAGTATCCACCGATGTACGGTTGCCTTTGGGGTGAGGACATTCAGGAGTGGCATGATACCTTCGCACGCGTCAGCACCTTCAACAGGTGGGACGACCACGCGAAGCATTAAAGCGCTCATGTGGTCACAGTAACCGTCGTACTCGGGTATTCTGTGGTTACCAAGCGAGATCCCACCGCGTTGATGAGGACTTGTACGAGATCGACTGCTGCCGAAGGCAGGGGCGGGTCGTCATGAGACAACGCTGTCGTAAGGCTGGCGACGTGCACCCCAGCCGTATCCGCTTGCCAGGTCTGCGTGGTGGGGTACATTCGTTGCGCAGAGGCGCCGGCGAACGAGGCGGCCGCACCGCTGGAGCTGTGAGGCTCCTACACGATGGGGTCGGGTGCACTAGAGCTTACGCACAGCTCCTCCTTTGCAAACGTATCCGCTGGTTTGCTACGACTAAGGCCCGGAGAGCATGATCTCATTGCAGCCCTTGGTAAGGGCAGGTGGTTACAAGAAGCGTTCAGCCCGCCGACACCGTAATTCACGCCGGCAGGGATGGGGTGATAGTTCCCGTTACTCAGCCGCACCGCGCTTTGGTTGCCTGCTAGGATAGCGCTGCCTGGGCCACGGAGGGGCCTTGTAATCGTGGCTACCGACAGGCGCGGGACTAGGTAATCATCCCACGGGCTGTTGGAGTGCCTCACGCCGGCAGAAGTGGGATGGCTCCCGTAACTCTCCTGCGCGGCGCGTCGGTTATCAGTGAGATCGGCGCCGTCTCGACAAATCTCTCTCGTAAGCGTGGTGGCAGGCCGGAGCGGGTTGACTGTGGCACCCCGCAAGCCGTTACCATGAGCAATTTCGTCCGACAACAAGCCCTCAACTTCGGAATCAAGCAACGAGAAGGGCGGGTGCCGCCCTGTCGTCGCAACAAAACCTTGGTTGGGCGCCAATGTGGGCTAACATAAGGGATAGTGGAGGACCCCGGCTAGCCTTGCTAGAGGAAGTGCTACGTGCCATACACTAGCCAGTGCGGAATCCGAAGTATCACGCACGGGTTCAGGTACTCACATGCAGTAGACAGCCTCCGGCAATCCAGAGTAAGGCTCTATTGCCTGGCAGATACAGGGTATATACTAGCAACACTACTATCACTTGCGGGGAGACAGTGGGTCCGTTCGCTCGCTCAAGCCGCGGGACTCAGACCTCGATATCCGTCATCACCCTCGCGGGAGCAGGCGATGCATCCCATGAGACCGATCAAAGCAGAATCTCTCTGCAGAGTCGGTGGAGCCAACTGGGTTCACCGTCATCAGGGCATATCGAGTGGGCACTGCCGAGACAACCGATCCCTACCAAATCGCAGATTCGGCTCCTCGCCGAGTACGCGTTCGTCCCACAGGTCGGCTGGATGGGGGGAGAAGGGGGAACTATTTTCTGGTGGGGGATACGTTGGCGCCAAGGAAGGGTGCCCTCGCGCACACGTTCCCGTTAAGCCCATTCGGCATGTCGCATGGGGTCACGAAGAGATCAAGGCTGACGTGGCGCGCTGGCAGAAAAAATGTCAACTCCCGGCTTGAGAAAACATGTAAAGGCGAGGCATAGGAAAACAAGGCTCCCCACTATATACAGTTCAACAAGCACGTCCCCTGATATCAGCTTCTTTGCCTTGTAGTTCGCACCAAGTATACTCTCAATGAACTTGGCAAATAATAAGACTGACTTGCACGCAAGTGGAAATTCCCTGTTCTTGGATTGTATCAAGAAGAAGTGAAGAAATGTCTCCGGGGTATATAACTTCATGTTGGGCAGTGGTTTGAATACTACATCGATGGGGGCCCTAATTGGCGCTCGATCATTTCGAAGAGAGAGCTTCGAAAATTCCACGCGACATAGTATAAAGCAGGTAACACGGGTACTTTCTTCTTTGACATTACCATGATGGTGAAAGAGGTCCCGGAGCTCTAAGCCTGGTAGACAGACAAGGAGCCCATCGACCGGAGCTTGACCAGGGCTCTGACGGCCGCCGTTAATGGCTTCTTACCGTTCATCTTTCAACTTATCGCCACGGTAGGTAACATATTATGTAAGGGGGGTCTCCGGGTACAGCGGTGTCGCCGCTCACCGGCACCAAGATTACTCAAAGTGCCCTGTGCGGGCACGTCTTGACAGAATATGCATAGATGTATGCGTGGCTTCAGGGAGACTTTTGTGGCCTAATGTGCAAGTATTGTCAAATTGTGGGTTCACGCCAGAGCTTCACTTTATTGTGCGCCGACCCTCTTGCATTGCGGCTCGCCTGTGTATATATCCTCCACCGGTAGTTGAGGGCATAGTAGTTGTCCAGACCAGTACACAGAAACTCATCAAAGCGCACCGCTCCTCCGAGATCCTCCGCCGCTTCTGCACCACTACGACACACCACATCGAAGCCTCGATCCACGTCAACCCTAATCACACGCCCTAATTCCACTGCCTATACCCCAAATATACGACGCGCACTCCTCATTAAATCATCACGCTTCAAGGTACGTATCTTTCACGTAGCCCGCCGTCTTGAACGCGCCAAACATCACATGATCTCTCACACACCGTCGTGAACCACCATGTGAATGCGACCCTATACCTAAGCAAACGCGCTTACACCAATTCCATGGATTTCCACCCCGACTCCCACCCAAATCTGTCCTCAACTCCACCCCTCAGCTTCAACACACTCAACCCACCACCATCCTATCTGACTCCCAGGGCGCCCTCTCCAGCCATCTAAAGAGTCGTGTCTGATCACAACCTATTTATATAATCTTCAAGCACCTTTCCTGGGTTCTGTGGAGCTACTGTGAACTCCGGCTTACATTGGCTTATGAGACGTGCGAGAGCACTTTCCCATTCCCAACAACTCATTACTTGAGGTCTCGGTTACTTTGCTCCTAAAAACAGCAATGAAACCCCACAGTATACATATACACCATAATTGTACTCTACACCGCACGTGACCACCAAGCTCTCTTTCCTTGAGGAGCAGGCGTTCATAACATGCTAAGTCTCCAACTAGGTGATAACTCTCGGGGCCTCCACGGTCACGGCTGCAGGGTATATAAGCGCCGCCGCCAGATAAGGGGGAAAGCCTTTTCAGGAAATGTCATTCCTATGTATGTGTGCGCAACCACAGACACAAGAACCCTTTGCTGTTTAGCTGGGCTAACCACAGCCTTGGTCTGGGGCTGTACAACGGATGGGGACTGAGGGAGGAGCGGAGCATTGGTCAGTCGTGGGATGTGGTCGACAAAACTATACTATGGTGGCCGGTTGTATTACTGGCGAAGTAGTGCTCCCTGTGTCCCTACACCCATCCTACCCTGGTTGCACATATTTAGTTTATCCTCTTAGTTATAGGGACCGGCCCGCTGGACTGGTGGCGCTATCACTCGGCGCTCCCCTCGTGATTAGAATGGCCAACAGCATGTTTAGGTAGTGTTGTGAGCGGATATGTGCAGTGAAACGAAGTGTCGCAGATGTGGTGAGTTGTAAGGTGTAGTAACTACTACAAAAACTCGTCGAACGTTTCCAAGTCTAGGTATAGCCTCATTCAAATGGGCTCTTCTGGCAGCGCTTTACACCTGGCTACACCCGACTTGAGTACGAATAAAATGATTAGTGTGGAAAACGTCCCGGGAGGCAGAAGAGGAGGCCGTCGTCAAAGAGAAGCACATATATTTACATTGTGTACAGGGAACCGTCTAAAAAGCGTGCATCTTGTAGCCGCTCCTGGTCGTCTTTGTTTTCCTCGTCTGTGTGCCTGCTGAGCTGGATGCGAACTTGTTCGTCTTCCACGAAAGTTCCAACAATTAGTGATAGTACTCATCTCGACCTGCTGGAATAATTTTAACTGGTTTCCATGATTGCGGTTTCCGCACCAGCATTATAGATGGGATACGCGTTCTCAGAAGAGAAAGGCACTTACGTAGACATTCGTTCGCCCAGAGGCCATGCAAGCATCATGGCACTCTAGCACCTATTTATTTCTGCAACCGTGAGCTTTGCCCATTCTGTTTTGTGAGTGACAGTGTGGGACCACGGGGGCTAAATAAAACCAAACGAAACAGAAGTCACTGAATTTCTATATTGACAGCCAAATATGCCAACATGGGCAACTGCCGTCCGTTGCAGGAAACCCATGAAAATAAAGAGATGTGGAAAACTACTCAATAGGTCGCAGTTCTACGTAATCGTGCACTTACATGCATGTCTATAAAAAGCAAACTGAGGTCAAACTGATCAAATCAACATTTGCTGTAATCCCGCACGCTCGTCTGGTCAATGCAGCCGAGAAACAAAGGGTTGGCGAAACCGAAGTACCGCGTAAGACTTATGTACGCCTTATTAAAAATCTCTGTGACGTGTGCAATTTTTTAGGAGGTGGGCCTTGTTTTATCTTACAACTTGTGACAGCGGTTTCAGTGTAGCGCAATCAAACCAGTTTCTGTTTATTATAGCGTACCTGGACGCTTTGGGCAAATCCCGAACGCAGCATCTAGTTGTGATACTGGGGGCAGCTTTTCGGCCCCCTCCTCTCTCTCATCCTTCAGAGACGCCGTGATTGTCAAGAGCGTTAACTCACAAAACAGCAAAGAAAGCCTAATTCAGGCATAAAATAATTCTTTTCTGACTTAAGTAAACCCTTTCTACCATCATGAGGCATTTGTCATGAAAACGAATCCCGATGGCTGCTGTAAACTTATTTTTGTGAATTTAACAATGTTTCTACCATAAATAATGAAGTTACGTAGCGTCGTCCCTCAGCCTTTTTGTTTCAGGGTAAATCTTGGAAGGTACCCAAAACTTTGTCTTTCTCTCGCGCATGACGCCATTCCTGAAACAACTGCAAAGGCTAGCGTCTCCGCAAGCCTGGATTGATTGCCCACTCCGGCTTGAAGGGAGAATTTTGCTGCAATATTTTCTCCTGTAAACTGAACTCCACTGAAGCGACAATACTGCATGAAAAATGTTCCCGAAGGAACGCACCTTCCCTACCTGCGAGACTTCCCAATTAGCGCATTAGGCGCCGTCTGCAAATTGCAATTACTTATTAAGGACATAAAAAATACACATTCTGTGCCCCGTAAAGCTCACCTCCGCTTTCAAGATTTACGGATCTGAAAAAGTCGAACAGGTTACCGACGCTTTGCAAGCCGTACCTCAGCACAACTATTGAAAGCCATGCACCAGTACGCAGGGCCGATTTCCACCGGCATTCCACTGACGGGCGGTTAAATACGGGCGGCGCTATTCCCTGAAATGACGTTCTTGGCATGCAACAGACACCCGCTTCCTCTTCCTGATGCTGGGTACTTCCAGAGCACGCAGAATGTCTTACCTGTGAGTGTTCTGATAAAGAATACGTCGTGCATTTTCGCTTACTGATTTTATTGTCTGAAGCGGAGGTTACTCCTCGTAACCGAAGGTGGCAGCCTTCAATTACTGTTATAGCAGCTGAAACATTGTTTTATATAATCGAGAACATGGAAACATCCAGCTCAACTGAAATGTCTAACACTTATGCGTGCATTTTAAAGGCGAACAGTTGCGATGCAAACATCACAAAAATGCGGCGAATTCGGAAGAGATTGGGGGGCGGTGGCCTTAATATCTCTGCAATACATGAACATGACCCTAGTTAAAGCTGTACCGTTTTGTGCCCGTTGAGAACACAGCATAGTTGGCACTTGTCACAACGAGTTCACACCATATTGTTTAATATACAACTATAGATAAATTGGTGAAGAGGTAGATGTGGTGCCAGTTGTGGTTATTATTTCTTGGGAGCGTCTTGCAGAATTTGGTGGTAGAGCACCGTTTGTGGCTGGTGGAAGCCTTGCTGAGGAGGATAATTAAGGCAGGATACATCTAGTCACCCTAAAATCCAGAGGGCTGGTCCGGGTAGGCGTGCTACCTGCCATATCTCGGCGCCCCCCAGCCTTGTATTATGGATAGGGCGATTGTTGAGTATTCTGCGAAAGGAAAACACAATAAACAACATGTTTAATTTTAAGATTACCGCTTTGAAACAACGATGTATTACCCAAAGGTTACCGCTCTGAAGTGTTTTCTTGTCGGAGTTTGGCAACCTTTGTTTTTCCACTTCGTACAACCAATCTTATGCTCAAGTTTGAATACCTGTGACCGCCACTGAAGGCTCTCTTTTCTCGTGCGACGTTGTACCGGCAAGGTGACTGCCTACCTGTTAGGCCTGAGCACCCGAGAAATAGTTTGCTTGGCTTAAGGACACCACGAAACGGCTTCGCGGAATCCGGCATCGCGGTCCAAGAACCCTCGGAAAACTTTTTTCCATATACCAGGAAGCGGCGCCGAGGAGTCGTCTTTCCCTTCATTAACCGAGGGATGGTCTGACTAATTGTCTAATTGAAACTGACGCTAGCGGAGAGTCCTATTTGGATGAATTTGAACTGCTCGCCTCTGAAACTAATCTAATAAAGTAACTAATATAAATGCGAGGCGCACGAGCTAGAGCGTCAATCGGGTGAAGGAATTCGACCGAGGCACTGCGCTCTAACAACATAGCAATTGGCGTTAATCGATCAAAACATAGTGCATAATGTTTCCAGTGCAGTGAAGTACAGACCAGTAATTTGTGCTATTAAGATTTAAATATTTATATGTAAAAATTAACTAACTCGAAAAGTGCAGTTCTAATCCTTAAACGGTCAATGACGCATTATATACCCATGAGAGGTATATAACTGCGTTTTTTGATCAACGAACTAATTCTATATTCTTTAATTGCAACTGGTCAAGATATCTTAGAAATAGCACGTGACGACGCTCTTGCCCGCACCATAAATAGCGCCCTCAAACAGGGTGCCTATGAGTTAGTGAGAATGAAATAAAGAAAAGAAGTAGGCAATCACTACCGAATTTGTGTCTTATCTGTCGCATGCGCCGCGCGGAGCTTGCTTTTATTGCGCCTTCAATGCATGTAATTTAGAGGTGATGCGCTGTTTCTTCAATCCTGTGAAAGGCATAGCAGTTGCTTTAAACCAGCTTATTGATGAGCCTTATGATGCAGGCGGGAGCGTCGTCACGTGGTATTTCTCATATTTCGCCGGGTTTCTTTATCAGTCACAATAAACCGATAACGGAAACGAAGATCGAATAAACACAAACAAAAGTTGATGAAAATACCGCAGTTAGATGTATCCCGTGGGTGCGTACAAGTGCCTCATTCAAACTTTAGTGATAAGGGAACTACTTCTTAATCTAGATAATTATTTATTGATAAAAATTAAATCTCATTACCGAAACAGTTAATGGCAGCAACTCTATTGTACTGGGAACATTATGCACTTCGGTGTCTTCGAGTAACGCCGCTGCGTTTTTTTAAATCTTCGCGCATGATAGCTAGGACACCCTATATAAATGTTGCTTCATCTCACCGTTGGATAAACAGCTTCGTCGCTTAGCACTGCACTAGGCTGCTAGCGGGCTGAGCAAGGCCAATTTGCAACCCTCCGCGCTGAGTTCTTTTCGCAGCCCTTCTCCACTGTGCACAATACAACATAAAATGGCGACGGCGTAAGCAAGTATGTGCTTAGGGCGAAGACGTAATCTCGTTATGACGGGAAGATTCATTTTCTTTTGATAGTATACCGGTATAATTTTCAGGTTAATTTCCGCAATTTCCGTCGTTCCGCAGAGCCGCCTGAAGCCTCGCTGGGCTGCTACTACCACCCTTGCTTCTTCAATTTCCCCCTCCACTTGACTGGCAAGCCAAGGTTGAAACGTTGAACTGCACCCTACCGCCGCCTTTTTTTTCACGCATAGTTCTGTGTCGGTACCGTGAAAGCAGTAGAACCTTGCGTTGTCATTTTACTTAGAGGCCTTCGGGTGCGAAAGCCTCTCCCAGAATCGGAAGAAAGCTACCCTGCTGAATGTACTTGGCTCGCAAGAAAAGCGAAAACACTACACCTTGGCTCTACTTACTGCAGGACAGAACATGAAATAAATGTTTCAACATAGTACGACACTGTTGCTTTCGGCGAACACTCGCACTGCTTGAGAAAAACTTCACTAGAAGCGTGAACGCTCTCATGAAGCGAAACCGCTTTCCACCTCTATAAGAGCTGCCGCAGGCGCCCTTTGAGGCGCATTTTATTCCACTGCGCATGCTTGCGGAAGCTATTTTTCGGGCAGCGACTGAAAAAGCCCTACAAGGCCAGCGGTCGCAACAGATGTGTGAGCGTCGGCTGTCCGAAAGAACAAACCTTGCTTCAATCTGAGCTGTGCAGCTTAGAAAATACGTGAAGCACACTAGACAGCAAATGAAGTAGTTGTCAGCTGCCCTAGTGTGGCAAACATATTTCACAAGTCTGCCCGTGAGAGCGCTTGCGTATTTATTTTGTGCTGCCATTTCAGGCCACCTGGTCATCTATAAAATGCAAAGGAATGCCCAGGTAACGATGCATATATGCCGGAACTGTGACAAGGTGGGACACTTTGCACCTGTTAACCAGTCGCAAGGTAAAAGAGTATCTGGGATGCCGGGTGGGCACGAGTGCTTCTGAAGCGACAGATGAAATTTCCATTCTACCCCTGTACCCTGACCAACCACGGGGAAACGGGATTTACATCAATGTTGAAGTTACTAGAAACACAGTATTCCTGCTCGCTGACACTGGGTTATCTGCCCCCTCCGGAGTGAAACCAGCTTTCAAAGCATTTCTCTTACTGTCCACTGTCCACAGTTAGGCTGTTAGACTACTCAAAGCAACGAATCGCAGTGAATGGTTGCTTCCCGGTGAACGTAATCTACAACGAGTTCGTGCATATATTCTTTTCATGTCGATGACATGGTTCATTAGTTATGTAAGTGTATGTTATACAATCTCTCCAGCTCTGTATTTGAGGTAATACGGTGCCCTGTCTGAAGTGATTCACCGCCGTCATGGTAGCTATGAACTCATCCACGTGGGCCGGCCAAAAAGTGAGTAGACCCTGAGGTAACGCCCCACTGGGGGGGGGGGGGCGAGATGAACTCTCAATGAGAGCCAATATTGGTGGGGAGCACACTGGAGTCTAACGGAAGGACAAGAGTGGTCATAACGGAGAATAGGACAAGGTAGCGGGAGTTCGAGGGCTTCAACCATCGATTGTGTTGTGGCATACTGGTTGGCTTCACTGCATGGATTTCGGTAAACTTTTCTTTGTACGTATGGGGGCGATGGTTATGCAAAAAGAAAGCAGTCTAACAATATCTACCTGTATATGGCTGAAGTGGGCACCCGAGGTCGGTAATGTTCCCAGTGAAGAGGCCCTACGGTGATGAAACTTGTATTGCCGCCACTGAATGAAGCGCGGGACCAGCGATGAACGTCAATTTCGACAGTGGGTAGACAACACCAGGTTGACGAGTTGCTGGGTGGCACGTATGCTAGAATGGGCTAAAAAATGGAGGGAATGGAATGCTGTGCGACTGAATCTGCGACACACCTCGTAATGACGATGGCCGTAGATGTTGCAAAAATTAGCGGACCGTTGCAGTCAGGGAGCAGGACATTGCGCACCACCGAGTCATTCCGCGCGTGAACATGCCCGGTTGTGCCCTTACAAAGCTGGTCGGTGTCCCTGGCCAAGAAGTCGGTGAGAGATGGGCCTTTGTCATTTTGCGTGCATTGCTGCAGGGCAAAGCGCGTCGGTCGCTTTCTCACTCGGTATCCCATGTAACCCGATTTGTTTGCAGCTTCTCTGACGACTGTCACTGTTATATGATTAATTAAAGGCGGGATACCTGATTTAGTGGGAGGCAAAGCTTCCGATGTAGGCTTGCGCAGCCGTAAGCAGTTTGTCAACCTCTAAAGGGAACTGAAAGGCGTTTCAAGCGCTCTAAATGAACTGGGGCATTCGTTAGGCTGGCTCTTCAATGTCATCTGGGCCAAGTATAATATTTTTACGTGCACCCGAAAGCTCACACTTAGGTTGCAAAGTTTGCCGCCGTGTCACCACTGTTTCCTCGATGTTTTTAGCTCAGCTATGTTCCCGCATACACGTCATTCATTTTCTCACGTGCGTCATAAAGTATAAATGTTGATATTAAATGGCTTTTCTCTCGCTTACGGTGAAGAGAAGCGTCGTCTGTTCAGCGTCGACGGGTGGCGGTGGCCCTTTGGCTAATTAGCGGTTCCTCCAGCACGCTCGACGATGTCGTTTTCGTTAATGTATATCTTATTTACTCTTTTACTACGTTTCTCGTTAGGGCGCGTTGGCTAGGCTGACACGACGATGAAATGAAGTCGACGACGACATCAGAGTGGGCATACTTCCTTATCAGATGACGGCGATGGCGACATGAACACGTCCCCCGTTCGAAAGCACACGTGATGGGACTTGTTCACTGACCAAAGACGCGGACAGTTCTGATCGGTTGCAGATACGTCTCCATTATGCGCCTAAATTATGTGAGTTCTTCGGGGGTGTAAACATGGTAAGGTCCATGAAGCAAATACAGCCTAATACACGAGTTCCGCAATTCGGCTCACGACGATTCGGCCGTTCGCTTTGGCGGAAATGCATTTCCCAGAGTTGCATGTTCACGTGCCACCCGCAACGCTTGTAGAAAATAGAAGCTGACTTAACAGCAGAAGAGGATTTACGGTACACGTATTCGGTAATACGGACTCAATATCGGCCAAAGTTTTTTAAAAGCATGAACCGTAAAAGAAGCAGGGCGAGCATTGTTCCCACAGGGCGAAATCGCAGTCTCCGCCGAAGGAGGGCTGTTGGTGGATGTGAGCTGTGGTGGGGGCTTTATGAAACCGTACTGTGCAACTGTTATTTTAGAAGTGTTCCGTTGACCAGCCAGGATTCCATGCAATCAGCTATAAAGCACTGATATGACAGAAAGGCTGGGTATCAATGTAGTATACAGGTTATCCCGCGATATCTAAATTTATTTCGTGCCGCAGTGGACTAAAGCCTCCAGCCGTCTATGCAAATGCGGTGGTTCAAACCCGGCAGGGTGTGGCATTTACATTTTCTGCATTCTAGGTGGGGTGGTTTGCAAATCGTATTCAGGAATCCGAAACAAAACTTTTTGGTAGAACTGTAGAACAAGCGCATCAAAAGTCAATGTATGGTTTAAGGCACGGTATGTTCAGTTTGAAACAAGTGCCCTGTATATAGAACTGGTCATTGTACTTCCAGACGATGAAATTCTTATGTGTGCATTTTGCAAAATTGGTGTCTTTATAGTAAGTGAACATTCGCTCCAATCCACTCAAACAAGACACAAGGTAGGCTTGGGGGTGGGGTAATAGGGCCGCTACCGGAAACCGATCCATCCACTTATGTCAACTTGCATCACCGAGCAGGTAAAACTGAACGCAGAGCCTTTATAGGATGAGAAGGGGCTCCCGGTCATAAGAGAAAAAGCGAGGGTAGAAAATCGTTTCTCAGCAGTCACATGCACATTCGAACAAAGATGGAAGCGCGCACGGCAAAAAGCCTCACACTACTCTTCCGAGACAGCTCGTAATATCTGTTGTTGTTAATAATATATGTTGATAATATCGGTGTACTTGTCTAGTAGCTGATAAACACAGGGTCGAGTAGTTATTTTCTGGAAAGTGAGCAGACGAGAGGGGGCAGTGGAATGCCCGACGCACTCTAAGAAACAGTCAATTTGCTGTACCATGCAACCCTTCGGCTGCTTTGTGTTACGGTTATAAAAGATTAGAACCAATCTGATTAACGGAATGGAATACTATAACACCCTGTGTACGCGCCTGCATGTTGTCACAACAACATGGACGAGCTTGAAATTGGCGCAAACGCTGTTTAGCAATATAAAACGACATCGGTTCGTAACGCATGTACCTGCTCACTATAACAGATATTGAGGCGATTCGTAAGTGATTCGCTTCCATATTTTAGACTTCCTCGTGTACCAAGACTTGTGCTCGCCGTGAACGCTTGGTGACAGGGTCGTTTGCCTTTCGCGTGATCTTTCGGTGTGTCGTGGAAGCGCATATTTCCCGCCCCCTTACTTCGATCAGCTTTCCCAGCCGTGAGCGGAGTGCCGGATAAATAAGCAAAATAAACAAAAACGGCCCAAGCGGAACGCAGAAAGTCAGACGGCCCCGTCCCGGTGCGATTCTGCGGCACAGATAATCGCAGTAGCAGAGAACGCTCCCGAATCGAGGTTCTTGCAGACGTTCCCGAAAAGCGAGGCATCATGGGCAGTCACACTCGCGCAGTGCGAGGAGGTGGACTAAACGAGGAAGAATTGCAGCGCGGGAGAAATTTCAATGTTTTGATTTCCAACAACTCCACAAATACTCATCGCTTGAACAAAGTTTTCGAAGGATGTGACTACTAAAACACTGATTTACCTAGAAATGTGAACACCCATGAACAGGCAAAACTTCATTCAGGGCTCCTTAAGACAACAGACCTCCTGTCTTCAAGAAATTCTTGGAAGTAAGTCATGTTCAAATACAAGACGACCTGCTAGTGTCCCGTGATCTGTGGGAGCGCTCAAGGGGAGTCCGCTTTTAAGAACATGTTGTGGTAGCCAAAAAGGGCCACTAACGAAATACTCCGAAACCGCGCAAATAGCCCTGTCGGAGCTGTCAACCAATATAGATGTTTCGGTCTCATGGGGGTTTAAACAGGAGTGTCGCTAACGCAATGGCTTCTTTGGTGCCTCTTAATGTGTTGTCACTGGTGCCGGTCCATGTTATCGAAGAAATCGATGCTTTGGCCCCGTGAGGAGCCCGTGCAGGAGCTGTCGTCTGTCTGTGCAGCGAGGAATGAGGAGAGTGTCATATTTCGACAAGTCAGGAATTTCCCCTCATTGCTTGGTGGTAGATTGATAGAAAACTCAAGAACGGCAGTGATGTGTGACAAAAGTTAACGAATCCACTCTGTGTTAACACCATTACCATGGGAATGCGAATCCCACGAGGCCCAACTCGCCTTTTGCACAGTACACAAGGCCACATTTACTTCGTATTTATAGCACTTTTTTTAAGTGTAGTGTCTCCGCATCGGTAGTTGTGCTTGCTAGGGGAATGTCCTCGAATTAGTCGAAGCAGCATGTAAATGCGCGTAGTTTCTGGTTAACAGGGTGATGTGAGAACGATGTGAAAATATTCGCTGCACATTCTCGGGGCACAGCTGTTTTCCGAATGAAGAATACGTGTATTTTGTCTTCAAGGGCGGTTTAGCCTAGCTTGGGGGCATCTGGGCTGGCATCTCGGCTGGTAAACATCGAATACACATCTTTGTTTTTGTGGTTTTTTAGGGAATTTTATGTGGAAATATATTTTGTTCTGATTGCTGGAAAAACCAAGGAGGCTCACGTCAGCGGTTGTGGTGTCGCATAGAAAGTAGGCGCGTGTGTTTGCGTATTTTATTATGATAATGTCGAGTCGTGTTGCTGCAGAGGCACGCAGATAACGAGGTCTCCATACTGTCCTTTAAAGCAACGATAATTTCATTCCAAATGTGGTGTATTTTGTTGCCTTGGTGGTGTGTGTTGGACTGGTAATGTCGGACAGGCATCGTGGTTATTACTGCTATACGGAGTACATATATGTTTCGTGTTGCCATCCGGTAATTCGGGCAGACACTAGTTCTTTGCTGATGTTGACCCTAACGTGAGCGTTGTGACTGTTCTGTACAAATGATCCAGTTTGAAGCCCATACAATTAAAACCCCTTTATTGATAAGTGGGATTCATTTGCAGTTCAATAATGTTAGTAAATTTATAAAGCTTCATTTGTTGTTTGATTAGTCGATGGATAAATAGTTTTGAATGCAATACCTTTTGGTACTCACCCTCGAGGCTCTACACGCTAGACAGTAGACTAAGAAGGCGACGGGCGCCACGAACAAGCTAGATATCAGCACGAAGATTGCGATGAGCAGGACCTTAGCCGCGGTGAGGAGGGCTGCAACCCGCGCGTGCAAAGAGACGTTTAGCAGAGCAGTTCGGACACTCACAAAGCACTTCTATTCTTGCAGTCACCCAATTCATTGTGCTCCCTCCCTGCAATTGCGGTTGCTAAATGCTGTGGAAACGGGAGTGCTCATTCGCTAAAATTTCCCGTCACTGTATATATTCCCGCATTTGCATTTTCTTTGGTTTACTTGCACAAACGACGCAGAATAAAACGTTTCAGAGCTGGGTGTGTGGTGCTCAGAGCGCACTATTTTTAATGAGGGGTATTTCTTGGGCTACTTCATCGCGATAATTTTGGCCTGGCTGTCTCTGTCTGTCCTCGGATTCTTGCACCCTAACTGAAAATAAAAACATTCTGGAAAGAGACGCTCACATAAGCAAGCCATTTCTAAACTACAAATTCTAGTATCAATGTTCATACATACAAACTGTATTGAGCAGAGGAAAAAAAAGCAGGCAAAATTTAGGATTCAAAAACATACAAACGATAGCTGCATCGTTGTACAATCCCAAAATACATCGTTGCTTTATTTCTGAAAAAAAAAACTAGTTAAAAATAGGCCGGTAAACAAGATGTTATCACTTTGAAATAAAAAAAGTGCTCGCGGCGCCTTCAGTTGTAGTGTTCCAGTTCAAAAGATACGCAAGGTTCCGGTAGGCGGGGTTAGAAGAGTGACGAGACAAAATTGAATTGGCTTGAGCAAACCTCCGCTGGGGGTAATGAAGTAGAAGCGGAACGAGAGGGCAAGAGCGTCGGAAGTTGGTGGGGTAGAAAAAAGAGGCAATAACTTGTTGGGTGTTGCATCAGACTGTCCTACTTCGACGGAATACGCAGTGAAGTCAGCCTTCTTTTTTAAGCTGCACAGCACTTACATAGCATTTGCGGAGTGTTCGAAGAGAGAACCGGGGATACTGTGCTCTTTATACATCCGGAATAATCTGGAGTGATATTCCAGAATGCCCCAGGTGAGCGGAACTGAGGAGACACGAGCTCTAGCGACGCCCACGTAACGTGATGGCAATATTTAGAGGCGGAGTTCAAGCGCTTTAAAAATGCGATTCATTCTATTTTCTGAATATTGAGGGGACGTAACCACTCCAGGCCGGTGCACTCAAAGTAAGCGCCACTAAGCCGTGACAAATTTTTCAATGTTTTTTCTAGCTTCCCTCCTGCACTGGTGGCTACTGGGGGCAAACAAATCCAACTACTTCACTTTCTCCGGCTTTTATCTTTTAAACTTCTATTCTCCTATCAAGATAATTTATTTTTTATTTAGGCGTTCATAGCAGCTTTTTGTTTGAAATTTGTCATCCTAAGAAGCAGTTTATGCCCTTTTTTGGCATCTCTAGCAGACAGTGCAATCACATGACTAAGGCCGACTGGCAAACACTGGTGATGGAAGCGGGCGTCATTCAAAAATTCGTTGCTCGGTGTTACGTTATTTGAAACCCTCCGTCAGCTTTTCACTCCTCGTCTTGGGCGATGTTTGTGGGACAACTGTTGTGCCTATGCGAAGGCTTGGCGGTACTTATAACAACTTCTTTACTGATACATTGCAAACACATTTTTTTTCTCGCTGTCATTTCCTTGTCTTTTGGCATGAATTTGTTCAACCTGATGCTTTTCTGCTGTGACGTATTTGTGTCAGTATTTTCTCTTTTCTTTTGCAGTGAAATACGTTAGCGAAACGACTGGCACTCAGCACAGCCTCCGTAGAATCGGTGACATGCACGGATAGTGTCCAGCATCCCTTCTCACGTGCCATCACGTTAACGTGTTACGCGGCACCCACTACTCAACACCTTTTACGTTGCCAATTCACAGTTTCAAGAATTTTGACAACCGGGCTCGTTAGCTCCTAAAGGCTCCCAATTGCGGGTAAATCGGCCAAATAGGCATGCGCTAAGAAGAAAGGAATAGAATCCAGCGTAACATTTCAAATTTTTTGCTTTATTTAGCTTTGCTCCTCACCGTTCTTGTTCGACGAAGCTGTCTACAATCGTCGCGTTTTTTTAATTAAAACCATCGCCTGACACCCCTCTGTTCCTCCGCTTTTTTTCTGCTGTCGCTCACCCTCCATCTGGCGTCACGCTATTAGTTTCAGTCTCAAATCTCCCCTTAACAAGCATTGCATGCTCTGCTTCCTGCCATACGAAGAAGGCGCTGGGCGAAACCCGATGAAATGCGTAGAAATAGTCGCCGATAACAGATGCGAGCCGTTCATTGTATACTATCCTGCCAGTAACGTTTTCGCAAGAACTGTGTGACGAAACGCCTCAAGTAACAATGTCAGCCACGCTGACGATAAATGAAACGCACGGTTATGCAACGCCTCTTCGAAACAGGTTTGCTTTCAGACAATAACTGAAGCGTACACTCCGCCTTCAGGATGATAGAGGATGGACCAATGGTAGAACCTGCGGAAGACATGCCCGGCGAACCACCTAAAAAGGCGAAAACCATATCTGCAGTAATTTCATTGCGAACATACTGGCAGACTGTGGACTGGTGACGGTCGTTGGTGTGGTCACTGCCAATGCTTTTATGGAAGGTGTCCGTCGGATAAAACCACAGCGCACACAAAACTTGCTCCTACGCAGTCATGGAGCCAAAGCTGCCTAAAAGTTGTCGCCATTAGGCCGCTCTCCAGGTAACTGCACTGCCAATACACGCTACTTTTAGATAGAAGAAATCTAGTTCGGAATTGATCCACTGCCTCCGCCAAAGAAACGCATCTGCCGGGAAGATATAAGCCTGCTGCGTATAAACGCTGCGTATCGACTGAAGCCCACCTAACCATCGCGGCGACTTTGCCGATCGGGTAGCGCTGCCGCAACAAGTCACTTGCATTTGATGCTTCAGAGAGAAAGCTCAGTAGCAGAGAATGAACGAAGTCCCCAGGACACCGTCAGTCAAATGCTGCCACAGACGCGGGGATGTTTGGTCCCGACGCAGAGTACTCTGTAGGTCGAAAAAGTGGAGTGGTCAAGACGACAAGATTTTCCATTTCAGCCGTGTTCATACGCAGTTAAACGCATAATCAGAAACAGATGACCGGACTTCAATGTCTGAAACGCAGGCGTCATTTTTCAAACACGCTCGTGACACGCTGAACTGGGGATTTCTGGTACTACGTTCGCGTGTTCACGTAAAAAGAGTCGGCCGAATTTCACAGAGTCGGGAGAAGGACGCGTTCCTTTCGCTACAGTGAACTCCTTCTATTATTATGTTTGGGCTTGCGCTGAGCCACCCTCAAATCGTGAAGCAAACACAATTTAGTAGAAGAACAAAACACCGAGGAAATTGAAACTGCCCACCGCCGCTTTTAGAGGGCTGATCTTTAAAAGAAGGATGTTGCGCCAGGCCGGAGTTTTAGAAGGCATAGCGGCATTATCTCCTTTACGCGACGTAATGCTTCTTGCAACAGGATTCTAGACAGCGCTGCGCGCAAATGTTTGCACACGCTGTGCTCTTTCAACGTGAGGAGCCTCAATTTGGCGCTCTTTTAATGTAAAGAATGCCCTGCAAGATTACGCCGGTTTTTCTCGAGCTTATCAACTTTCAACTTTCAACTTATCCAACGCTCCACTACCACTAGTTTTTTAACTCGAGCAGCTGCAATCGCGGGAAAAGGCTCTCTTGCGCCTTCTGAATTATCGCCCCTGGAAATGATGGCTTCTCAGATATCAGCGATGCTTCCCTACTCACATAACTGCCTAGCGGCTTGCTGTTGCCCAGCTTCCCGTTACGCGGGAGTCAAGAATGTCCAGGGCTACTCGTAACCCGTTGGGTTCATGGGCGACCAATTGTTACCTCACCCCTAATGGGGGACATGTATGGGTACCTACTACACTCTAAACAAAAACTAGCTGAAAATGCAGTTTTTAGCAAGCGATGTGCCTTAGAAACTCCCAACAGAAATAGGCGTTTACTTTTGGCTGTGAGTATATAAGACTATTGCGCAATATCAATTTTACTTTGGCCGGGTGGCTGAATCGAGTTACAGACAGACAGACAGGCGGACAGACAGACAGACAGACATACAGACAGGCAAACATTTCCGGGTTTAAGTACCCCAACAAAGACTATCTTCTTTAAAATATTGACTCCCTAGGTATGGCGTAAAAATGTGTATTAACAGCAGTTTTATTCTAGTAGCCTGGCTCCTGGCTCCATGAAGTTCCGGGTTGAGTTTGCTCCCAAGCTATCAAAAAATTTCTAAGATGTGGTAATCCTGTGAAGAGGACGGGCGCCATGCCAGTCTTGTGTTCTGTCTGTATCAGCGCTAAATGTATCAGCACTTCAACCATGGCTTAAAGAGAAGCTGAAGCACTTTCCAAAAAAATTGAGTTAGAGGAACGTTTATATAGTTTATTGCGCGCTGACTCCGATTATCACATTGAATTTTGTCATACATGAGTACACCCGGCCTTCATCTTGCAAAACGCGCGCTGATCGTCTTTGACGCCTCTGATTGGTTGTGCCCGTCACCAAGTGAAAGGAGGACACCTTTCGGCCGCACGGGTTGTCGGAAGCATTGGAACGATCGCAAGGCGGTGGCGCTTCCATTTTAGGCAATATATCTTGCAGTTTAATGTTCGCACGTTGCTGCAAGTTTATTTTCCAACTTGCCGTGCTGTTGGTTCAAGTGATTTTTGCTGAAACTTGCTTTACACTACCGAGAACCCCAAAGCAGTGACTAGGGCGCTGACTAGACGGTTCCGTCAAAATATTTCTGAATTAGGTAACCAGCATAGGGGGTTTCTATTCCTTATGTTACTATCAGGTACTACCTGAACTGTTTGGTAATGTATACGAAACCATTTAGGCCCATGATTAGGTGGCGTTTTACAAACAATCTACCAGCGAAAAGCACGTACGTGCAGTGCGCGGAAAAAAGCGTTCATGCGCTGTAAACGTGTATGCGAGACATATGTTCCCGGTACACAGATAAACCAACAAGCGGACTCTGCTTCTGAATTTTCTTTGTTCGTTGTCGCACACCCCACCCCCCTTACTCAACCCCATACACACACCGGCGCGTGCTTGCGCGCGCCCCTTCTGGCCAGCGGCACTACGGCGCCTCCGTGATCGTTAGCAGCACTTCGATGGGTGGCGCCTTACCGCTTGACTTGCAATTATTCTGAAAACACTGTGGCATACTGGTGGCTCCGCAACATTATCGGCTCTTATGGGGCTTGATGTTTGCACACCGAATCTTGGGCAAAGAATTAGGCCCTCGCTGTCAACACACGTTATTGTACGGAGGTGGTTCGGAGTGGTGTTTTTTACATTCCAGACAAATGTTATCTTGCCGTGGCATTTATACTTTTAAAATAAGTATTGTGGTGGTCTTGGTTCCTTTACTTTTTAGGAATACTGTTTACCTATTAGCCGGGTGAGAACGTCTATCAGCATTGGCCCTTTGGATTAGTGTCGCCAAAAATTGGGTTTTTGAACACTGTTCATAGCCAATAGGGAAAGAAAACGGACGCGTTTAACGAAACAGGTATTTTCTGAACAAATGTGACTTTGTTTCTGGAACGGAACAAAACATCCCGGGCTAATGTACAGCAGTATTTGCCATCCTTTCTAAATCTAGACTCTAATGTGAGCATTCATGGCCGTTGCATCAAAAATAAAAAAAGGAAAAGCGCATTTGAATGTTTTACAAAGTATCTAATGTAGTGTAGTATATTCTGTGTCTTCAAGCACAGCCACCTGGGTTGTCGCTTTCGTATGTTCTAAAACATCCCGGCGTGGTATTATCTATCTTAGGAATGCGGCATGGTAACGTGTGACTTGTATGGCGTTCGTGCATCCTTTTTGAAAACGAACATTTTACATATAAGGGCTATCAACAGCAACAATAAGTATTGTTCTTCCTGTGGCGAGCCTCTACAGGAACCACGGCGAAAAGTGCAAGGCTGAGGTGGCTGATTCAGCTGGAAGTCCAGGTATGACGTTTTCCGGCCGTTTTTTTGCTGCGCGCTCCAGTCTTCCGCCATCGCGCGCCGAGATGGGGGTGGGGTATTGTGCCATTTTTGTTTGCGCATTGCCCCGCTTCTATTGTATGTATCGCGAAAATATTTCTTTCAGGGGAACTATTCAATGTGTTCTGGCTGCTAGTAAACTTTTCTTTTAATTCTAAAACCTCTTCACCTTCCCTTTAACGGTAATTAGTACGAGTGAGCAGGCCGCGACGGTTGTATGCAGCTACAAAAGTAATACCGCACGTATACCATGATACGTAATCCTGCCAGTGCAGTCACAAGCAGTTAGCGCTGCTGCGTCGTTTCAGTCTATTTTGGTGATAGCTGCTGCCGAACTGTGCTGCTAACAGAGAGAGTACTCGCTGTTTAAACAATTGCAACGTTGATCTGCTCTGCTTGCTTGCACACATTTAAACAATTTCAATTCTCGTGCCATCGTGCCAACGCACACGATTGCAGCTACTCACCTTGCCCTGCCCTCACGATTGGACTTTGAAGCCCGGATATAAACAAGCGGTCGCTGACTCGTAGCTACCGGAGCTTGAAGCCTTGCCTTGGGCCATCGTTTTTATCCTATTTGAGGAGGACGACTAACGACTTTTGGTGGAAACACTTTAATGCGCCCCTGTCACACGAGGAACAGCCGCTAACCGCATTGGGAAATGGCGACAGCGGTGGACAGCTCGCTGGTAAGTAGTCTGTCATCAGTCGATATGTTTCTCAAACGTTCTGAATATTTTAAACTACGAAGTGCCTATGCTGCACACAGCACGCACATCCACAGGCAAAGAAAAAAGCGAACACTGACGTTTTACCTTACTTGTTTGTGGATTTGGGGGTATACATTCGCATTCTCTTGTAGGCCCGGTCGTACCAGCGTATTCGAGATGAGATGGTTTGCACCGCGAGGCGTCGTTCTAAACCAACCTGAGGGTTATCCATGCTCGCGCAAATCAGCGCATTAGAGAAAAGTAGGAAGGAACCTAGCGCGGATATGGGAAGAAGGTGCTGATATTTCAAAGAAATTGTCATGCTAGACGAGAAAAGGAACGCAACCCGCCTACATTTCGCCACACTTCTGGACAGAGCCGCACGCGAGTATATAAAATATGCTAAGAACCCATCGAATGTATAAATGCATGTAGTGTGGTCCACGATGGCGACTGTGTTCTACCCGAAACGTTTTTACTACCTTTCAGATTATTATAATAGGTCGGTAAGCCCTCTGTGCCTGTCACTCGGCATCTAAGACACGTAATTCAAAACAAAAAAAATTTCATGCCCCTATGGAACAGAACCGAGTTTGCCTTAGCATGACACATGTCTGCCGAGCATAAAAAGAGAAATCATTTTTAGAAGAACAATGCACTCGCTCTTTTCTTGGTCGTAACTTTATGCCAAATCAAGATCTTACCAAAAATTACTTCAATTATCGGGAATTCGATTTTGACATGGAGCCTGCAGCTACAAAAAACTGTACTCTGGTTTCCCGTGACGGATCTTCCTACCTTCACGGTAACATTAACTGAGGTGTGTGTGGCCTTGCAGCGATACTACGTTTGCAAGATGAACGTTTCAATTTCAACTGTTTCTTTTTGACGAGAAATCATAAGTAATTTGGGCCATGAGAGATGTTTACGTTAGCTAACAACACTGTAGTGGGTGTTGCTGCTACAAATTACCTTATGCAAAAATCATGCTAGTCAACGCGGTCACAGAATATTTATTAAGGTGTCAGATTACGGATCATTGTATCTCAGTGGCCCATTTTACAATACTGAAAAAATAGGTGTTTCCTGACCCAGAACTGTACGAAGAGCTGTGTTAAGAGAGATAATCATACTTGATGACGCAGCCTGTTACAAATTCCCTTTCGAAGTAACATCACTCAGGGAAATGGGTGGAGGCATCTGCAAGCATAAATGAAGCAGTGCGTGCATTCGGAATGAATTATTTTCTGACGCGATTTGGTTCTGCAGATCCTGGTAAATGATACAGTGTGTAATTACTTGATAGAAATTGAGCCAGGGAAGGCTCTGTTACACAAGGCAAAACTGCAGCTGGCAAGCAAGTTAGAAGATCCAGCAGAAGTGAGTATTGCCACGGCTAATTAGCGGCACTTTTTTATGAAAGTGCGCTACCATGGTCGGGCAGAGGGAATGAAAGACTTTGCATCGTTAACTATGTGCCCACTCACTTGAATAGGTGCAAGCTGGCGCTCTAAACAAAGAAACAGCAGTTATCAAAATCATGCAAAACCAAAAAGTTTTTGAGTCAGAAGCAAAAAACTTGCACCTGTTCTGAACAAAACCCATGCAACCTCGAAAATGATAACGCAATTTTGTACCAACCATGCCTGGCAGGACCGGTCAAGCCAAAATAGACATGAATCGGTATAATTTCAGAGCATACTTAGAACGCTGAACTTTTTTGGGTCCACACATAGAACAAAATCATGGAAGATGATATCTTTGAGGCACCTTCAGGGGTTGTGCATTTGCCTTCTCTTTTTCGCCTCGTTTAATTGAAAATTTGTATAGGGTGTCTGGGAACGCCGTTTCCTCAAGCCACAAGCTGCAGCACCACTTGAAGAAACCGTGCGCGGCGTTTCCGGCGGCTTTGATTTGATAGTCAATAAATTAGATACTCCGCCATCCGATTCGATAGTCAATTAGCGACTCCACCACTTCACGGTCCGCCGTCCGGTAGAAGAGTCTCCATGTTGTTTATGTTGCCCGCCTAGACCTATAGCCTTCCGGGTGGAGCATGAACGCCTGTGCTTTGGCTTTAGAGGGGTGTAGTTTACGACCCTCGAGGAAGGCTTAAGGGCTCCCAGAACCGTTCCAGCACGCCATGACTGTGTGGCAGACTGTGGTTGGGCCGTAGTTCAAGAGCCTCACGTTGTCGGTGTACACTGCGATCTTCACTGGTTGTGCGAAGCCGGGAGTGAAGCAGTTCGATAGCTGGGCGACCAGCATGTTTAATAAAAACAGAGTGAACACGCCCCCTGAGACACCACAGAGCAGGAGTCTCGAAGTGTGCTGGTCGCCTGGCCGACGTTCGCCTGAATGATGAACCAGCTAACGTTGCAACAGTCGGGTGCAGAGTGGTACCCCCAGTACCGTGGCTTTTCGCGGCACTGCACAACTTCTGTGGGAAGTCGAATTCAGAGTCCTCAGTGTTCCTTGGCCATCAGTGCATTTAGTTTTTTTGCAGACGTCTACCTAGCTAGTGACTGCATAAACCCAGAGTGTCGACTAGCCTGCGGTGCTTTCAGGGAGAGGTTAGGATTGGGTAGTCGTCAGACCTTCAGATATTTGCGGAGGTCTCGCAGGAGTAGGCGCACCACTGTATGAGCAGGGTTATTTTTTGCATGACTTCTCGACAGTGTCACTGCGACAATAGCGCGCGAAAGCGCGAATGTCGGTGTTTGCAGTCAGCATGAAGATGCCGTGTCAAGCATCGCTTCTCCTAGACGCCATACCTCGCCAAGGCATGGTTATCTACGTTGATGTCCCCACACAATACGGCGTCGGAGCTCAGGTTCGCGCGCAATAATGGCGTCGCAGAGTATCTGAGATTTTTTTAACGACAGTGTCCTTTGTCATAATGTGTGTGATCGTGGCGGAAAATTTCATGGGGCCTTCTGTCACTAGAGAAAGGTGAACAAGTTTTCTGTTAAGGCCGAGTGCACATAGGCGGGTACACTAGACTTCCCCGGTGGGTAGGGGGCGTCGTGGAATGGTGTGCAGCTGCAGAACCTCAGGCGGCAGCTGGTGGCGCAAATATTACACACGTAGTCAGGGGGGTGCATAGTTTTGACGCAGACGCACACCTCCTGCCACCAAAGAACTTGGTATAGTTCCATGAGCAGTGCTCGATCAGTTCCACGCTGCAGCGGCCCAAGCCATTGCAGTTCCACTGCAGCTTGCATGGCCGCTCGCTTGGACAACAGACTCTGCTATCCATTGCGTAGGTTCGCGGTGCGGAGGGGCTCAGAAGCGCCACTGCGCCCGTGGCTTCCATCCTTGCTGTGTCGTTGACGAAAAATGTGCCCACCCGCTGGGTACCATAGCCAACGCGATGTCATGCAGGAGCTTCTCCGGGCGGGGAGCTGGAAGCGGAACAGCTGGGGCTTCATGTCAGTAGGCTGCGTGCCAGTCTTGTGGCTCGCTCCTTTTTGCTGGGCTATAGACAAGGTTTGTTGTCGTTTCTGGAGGCGGGCTGCTCGGTATGTGCGCCGAGTCATGTCTGCTGCTGAGTTTGCGGCACTTGATCATCTTGACGGAGCTGCACTGCGCTGGTCAAAGCGGCGTTGGAACTGAGAACGTGGCTCTGGCTGCACCGCTTGGTCTGTGGCTCTGGCCACAACAGGATGTGGTGAAATTTTCTGAATAAAGTCCCACCCCACAAAGAGTGCACGTCAAGGTGCCCTCGCAGCCAGTCATCACACGGTCGACTCTCGCTCGTGGGAGGCAGTGGGTAGACTTTAGGTGCCAGGCGTTTCTCAGTTTCCCACACTATAAAAAATAAAGCAAAAAGCATAAACGAGACTAGTTTAGATAATTCCCGAAAACCACCAAATACAACTGACAGGGACTCATACTAACCATGGGTTAATGCAGCGGAGAGGTAACGAGAACGGTAGCAAGAGTTTAAGAAAAAGAGAAAAAGATAACAACATACACTACGGGATTTTTACGAGAGGGCGTCTGCACGTCGGTACCTTTGGTCACACGTGTGGTATCTCGGAGATCACGTCTCGTAGCCCGTAGTAGTGCAGCGTGCTCCGAGATCCCGTCACCGAGTGGGAAACGCAGCTGTCTGAAAGCGCCGCTTTCTTTCACCGATACTGGGCAAGACGACTTCCTTAGGGAGGATATGTCCTGGAGGTTACGTCTCTGGATGACCTGTTGAGGCACAGCAAAGCTCCGGTCGCTTGGCCGCCGTGCGTACCGGTCACGCTCCGTCCTCCGAATGTCCCGGTTTACAGTCTGAATGTCCTCTACTGCCAGCCGCGGTCATTCGCCGCTTCTGATTCGCCTATAGCCGGCGCCAGCTCATGGCGTAGTCTCTAGCACTCGGCACTACAGCAGGGGGAATGACCTTGGTGCTACAAACTTGCCCTCCCTTTTTGCAATCGTTTATTTTCGGCATGTGTTGTTGTAGGGGTTCTTTTCCTAATGCAATTTCGTCGCATCACACGCTATCTGAAAGCAGTAGCTTTCACACAAGCAAGAAGGGGGGTGTGACAGGACCTGTTGTGTGAACAAGCACAACACCAGTTCACATTCGGGACACTCCACTTAAGGCACATCAGAGCTAATATTACCAATATCTTGACCGACGTCAATAGTGGGTCCGCAACAAGAATCAGGACGCGACTTGTGTCGCACTCGGCGAGTCTCATGGCGGATAATGTTATGCGGCAGATTTTCTCTCTTTCCAGAAAGGTACAGAGTACAGTGTAGTACAGAGGCACTCAATGCTCTCTCATCAGCCAGAACGACGTTTAAGATAGTTTTCATCCTTGCTTGGGAGCGCCTGCGACAGCGTCCAGCTAACGGGCGACGGCCACCGTTTTAACCAGAAGGAAGGAGGCAGAATGGTCTTTAGGGAAGAACAAGGTGGCGACAGCAGGCTGGTAATCCCGCCATCTGTCAGCATGTTTTCTCCTTTTGTAATGGCCAGAATTTGATTTTTTCTCTTTTCATTAGCCCTCCACGTCTTCCCAAGAAGGGTGGGAATTGGATAACATTTTCGTGGTGAACTCAGTGGCTGCAGGGTTAATTGGTGCGACCACGGACTCCCATATGACAATCTTCTCGCTTGGCCAAGCGAAACGCCCAGGTGCTTACTCCGCAGAGCGCAAAAGGTAGGTAATATGAGCGGCACGATTATGCGAGGTAGCGGGAGAAGCACTTGTCGAAGCAGGGGGCCGCTGAGGAAGCTACTTCGTCACAGCAGCTATTGCGACTTGTCTGTTGGAGGCAGCAAGGAGCGGGTGGGCCGGTATTGCTAAGGGATTTCACGTAGGGGCGAGACTTCACTTTTGTATTTTTCCAATTGGTGCAGCCGCAAGCGTTCCCGCCCCGTGCGCGACATCGCTCGCGTGGTTGACGCTCTGCAAGCCGCCCGCATTGGTCACCATATCGGTATTAAAACTCAAAATGTCAACAACCACGGTGTAGTCTCGCTCGGCCTAGGAACTCCCGGTGGGGTGTCGGCCGCGTTTTGTGGCTGCGCAGAATTCATGGACACCACCTGGTTTGCAGCGTCATCGTCGGGAGGGCTCGCGGTGTTTCGACTTCATGGCAGTGGTTGCCAGACATCCACAGGAAACGCGTGGGTGATCGCCTACACCGCACCAAGTGGGACAAGCCTTAAGCTTGAATGAGCGCAGTCGTGCGTGCCTGGGTAGCCACATTGTCACTGTCACCGGTTAGGAGGAGCTGTAGGCTGTTCTCGCAGTTGACGCCACGGGTGCGGAGGTGTGACGTGAGTTGAACGCTTACGTCAGGCACGAATAACGTCGTTGTCGGAAGTGTAAAGTGCACCTACGATGAGCTTTCAAGACACCAGGTGGCCCTTTGGCAGCGGCAGCGCGCTTCAGAGGGCGATCCATCGGCGCCCTTTGGCGACAACATAGATCGCACCGTTGCCCTAGCAGGTCATTCGAAGCCCTTGGTTTGGCTTGGTAAGTCTAGGGAAATGCTATGCCTTAGGAGGCGCTGTTTCCTACGTATACGGGTCCGAAAACGACCATCATGGGTGCGAGTAATCCTAGATACCAGGCGAATATCGTAAATCTTGGAACGCCAGCGTTCGTAATATGATATTTCGCGTGCTCTTTTGCTGGCAAGTTCACGTGCATTCGCGCATCAAGTATGAAGCAACGGAAAGTTTCCAACAACACGCGCTAAGATTAGTGCGTTATAGGATGGGCTTGAACCACTCTGATGTTCCAGCCCATAAATGACGTAATCAGGTGGCGGATATTCCGATGGAAGGAGCCACACCGCGCTACGCCCACCCGGTCGCGCTGGATTATTTTGCAGACGCGCTGCGCTGTCATTACAATGCGGACCTTACTGTCTGCTCTTCATTACCTGCACCGCTTCAGACGAGTTTCCCGATAAGTCAGCCATGTGCCATGGGCACCATTACTCGAACGAACGATTCCATTCATATTGTCACGAAGCCAAGGACGATGCGGTTGTGTTGAAGGAGAAACAAGATTATTGGAGCGAACTTGTGCTCCCCTAACAACTCAAAAGAATACAGAGGCGGCGAAGCAGCGGTTAACAAAGTGACTAGCACAGGCGAGTGTCGTCGAATGAATGCCGCGGCGAATGCTCTGCAGGCTTTTATCTTTCGGCGCAAGTGTTTCTGAAAACTTCGATTCACATCCAGAACATTGTAGATCACAGAAGATAATTCTCGGCTAGTGACGTTAGGGCGAAACAGTCTGCTTATCTGAATGTGATAGCCCGTGCGGCATAAAAGTAAAGAATGTAAGACGCGCTTCGGTTGGAACGCAGATAACACAGCCGGGCGTGGCCCTGCATGAAGTAAAAACAAACAATAAATAAACAAAATCATACATGGTTCGTGGCATTACCCCCCCCCCAAAGAGTGCATCGACCCGATGCTAAAATAAAACACAGCCCGAAGGAACAACAAAAAAATCCGTCATCTTGCATAGTAAGGTTTCAAGCGAACTACGTGGGCGACTTCGGGCCGCGTGCGTCGTCGTGACGTTCCGGAATCGCCATCGGGCACCACCTCGTAGGTAAGTTGGCCGACACGTCGTAGAATCTGGTAGGGTCCGAAATGTCGCCGCAGAAGCTTCTCACTTAGTCTGCGTCGACAAATGGGAGTCCAAACCCACACACGATTCCCAGGGTGGTGCTCGGCGTCTCGTCGTCGGAGGTTGTACCGCCCGGCATCCACCAGCTGCTGGTCCGTTGTATGAACTCGAGCCAGCTGGCGGGCATCCTCCGCGCGCTCAAGGTATCCTTGGACGTCGGCATTGATGTCGTCGTCTTCTACGTGCGGAAGCATGGCGTCGAGCCTCGTAGTCGGCCGTCTTCCGTAGACAAGCTCGAACGGCGTCATCTTCGTAGTTTCCTGAATAGCCGTGTTGTACGCAAAGGTGACGTAGGGTAGGACTTCGTCCCAAGTCTTATGTTCAACGTCGACGTACATTGACAGCATATCCGCGATTGTCTTGTTCAGGCGTTCCGTTAGTCCGTTCGTTTGGGGGCGGTACGCCGTCGTTTTTCGAGGATCCGTGTTGCTGTAGCGTAATATCCCTTGCATCAGCTCCGCAGTAAAGGCCGCTCCGCTGTCTGTGATTAGCACTTCCGGGGATCCATGTCGCAGCACAACTTTCCTTATGAAAATCTTTGCAACTTCTTGTGCGGTCCCCCTCGGAAGTGCGGCGGTCTCTGGTAAGCGCGTCATGTAGTCTGTCGCTACAACAATCCACTTGTTCTCAGATTGCGATGTAGGGAACTGGCCCAGAAGGTCCATTCCAATCTGTTGGAAAGGCCTAGATGGGACGCGGATTGGTTGCAGAAGTCCGGCGTGTCTCGTCGGTGGCGTTTTTCGTCGCTGGCAGTCACGGCAGCTCCGGACGTAGTTGGTGACGTCGGATTAAAGGCGGGACCAGTAGTACTTCGCCTTGATTTTCCCAATTGTGCGAGCTGTGCCGAGATGTCTGGAAGACGGGTCGTCGTGGCACGCTGCCGAAATTTCGTCACGGAGATCTGCCGGGATCAAAAGAAGATAATTTGCTCTCGTTCCGGGGCTGAAATTCTTCACGAGGACGGAGTTTTTCAGGCTGAATGCAGGTAAGTTGCGTTTGAAGGCTCTGGGCACGGCGGCGTTGCATCCTTGGAGGTAGTCGATCATGACACGTTGATCGCGGTCGGCACGCGGCTGGCCGGCCACGTCGATCTCAGTCACGACTCCGAAGAACGTGCTGTCTTCATCGGTGTCTTGTGGTGGTGGGTCGACGGGGGCACGGGACAGGCAGTCGGCGTCGGAGTGTTTCCTCCAGGAGTTATAGACTACTGTCGCGTCGAATTCTTCCAGGCGCAAGCTCCACCTACGAAGACGGCCAGATGGGTCCTTCAAATTGGCGAGCCAACACAGCGAATGGTGGTCTGTCACAACCTTGAATGGTCTTCCATACACGTATGGGCGAAGTTTTGAAATGGCCCATATAATCGCGCGGCACTCTTTCTGAGAGGCTGAGTAGTTTCTTTCTTACTTCGACAGACCACGGCTGGCATAGGCGATTACTTTCTCGCACCCGCTTTGCTTTTTTACGAGGACGGCACCCAAGCCTATATCACTGGCGTCCGTGTGCATTTCTGTTTCGGCCTTTCCGTCCAAATGCGCGAGCACAGGCGGGCTTTCCAGGCATTGTTGCAGGTCGCAGAAGGCTGTTTCTTCGGCATTTTCCGAGCTGAAAAGGGTGCTATCTTTTGTCAAGTGGGTGAGTGGCTCTGCAATGCGAGCGAAGTTTGCGACGAAGCGCCGGTAGTATGGGCATTGTCCGAGAAATCTCCGCACGCCCTTCTTGTCTTTCGGTCTTGGGAAGTTCGCTATGGCGGAAGTTTTCGCCTGGTCAGGTAGCCCTCCCGCGGCGTTGACGACGTGGCCCAAGAACTTCAGCTCCTCATCCGCGAAACGACACTTTTCAGGCTTGAGCGTAAACCCCGATGTAAGAATGGCCTTCAGAACAGACTCCAACCTTGCAAGGTGTTCGTGGAAATTCCGGGCGAATACCACAACATCGTCGAGGTATAAGAGGCAGGTCTGCCACTTGAGGCCAGCTAGCACAGTGTCCATGAGTCGTTGAAACGTTGCTGGCGCCGTGCACAACCCGAACGGCATCACCTTGAACTCGTATAGGCCGTCTGGGGTTATAAATGCAGTCTTCCCTCGGCCTCTCTCGTCCGCTTCAATTTGCCAGTAGCCGGTCTTCAGATCCATTGATGAGAAGTACTTCGCGTCACAGAGGTGGTCGAGGGCGTCGTCGATTCGGGGGAGTGGGTACACGTCCTTTTTGGTGACTTTGTTCAGTCGCCGGTAGTCAACGCAAAACCTTAATGTGCCGTCTTTTTTCTTCACGAGTACGACCGGGGCATCCCAGGGGCTTTTTGATGGCTGTATAATGTCGTCGACTTGAGTCCGGATGCCTTCCCGTTCGTGGGACGAGACGCGGTATGGTGACTCCCGGGTAGGTCGAGCTCCATCTTCAGTTATAATATGGTGCTTCGCTAGGGGCGTCTGACGTAATTTTGAACTCGACGAAAAACCCTCGCTGTACCGACGCAGCAAAGCCAAATATTTGTTCCATTGTTCTTGCGGTAGCGCCGGCTTCACGTCGAAGGGCTGCGGAAGCTTGAAGGTGTCATCGGGTGTGCGTTCAAAGTCGGCGACCGCGATCACGTCACTTGCTTCTTGCGTTTCTTCTAGCTACGCAATTGCAGCGCCCCTGTTTAAATGCTGGTATTCCTCGCTGAAATTAGTGACCAAAACTTGGGATTGGCGTTGCGTAAAGCGCGCAATGCCTCTTTCAAAGGAGACACCGCGGTCAAGGAGCAACCTTTGGTCACTCTGCATGATAGCGTCGACGCCACGAACAGCATCTTCACAGTAGAAGTTGATCATCAAGCTTGCGCGGGGTGGCAGTGTGACATGATCATCGGCGATCCTTACAGCTTCACGGTGTTCGGGGTTCGGTTCCGGCATTATAGAGTGATCGGAGGAAAACGTTATCGACTTGGTCTGCAGATCAATTATTGCGCCGTTGTCTGTCAAAAAGTTCATTCGGAGAATTACGTCGCGGGAGCAATTAGGCAAAATGATGAACGTCGCAAGGTACGTTGTGCCGTCTATGGTGACGCGCGATCTGCACGTTCCACTTGGCGTCACGAGGAGGTCTCCTGCTTTGCGAATGTGCGGACCGTACCATCTGGTTATAACTTTCTTCAGCTTAGACGCAGCCGTGTCTATGAGGGCGAATATTCAAAGCCGTCGATGGACAGCTGAACGTCGGACGCTGCCTTCTTCGAGTTCCGGGTGCGTTGTGGTGTCGTATCTCGGCTTTTGCGTGTTGACGGTCGGGCACTGTGCGTCGTGGTCTTCGTTGTATTCTCATCGGCAGGTTCGGTCATGTCGGGTACACGTCGTGCCGTTTTTCTGTCGTCAGGGTCGGGAGTCTCGTCACGCTTGGATTGGGTCGTCGGGGTCGGGGCATGTCTTGGATCATGTTCTTCAGCGAGTCGCTGCGTCGTTGGAGGGTTTTCATTTTTCCGCCGTTGTGCAACTTTACCTCCCGAAGTTGCTGCTTTTAACTTCCTCCACGTGGGCTGCGGCACCTTCCACGTTGGAAATCAGCATTGCTACGGCGATTGGGCGACTTGTATGCGTCGAGCGACGGCGATCGGTTAAAGAGGGTTGATCCTGAGTTGGTGCTGGACAGGTATTCGTCGATCTCAGTAGGTCGCTGGCCGGGTCGGGGACGTGGTCCGTCGACGGAGAATCCTCGCAGTCCGCGTCTCCTGTACGGGCAGCGACGATAGATGTGATCGGCCACTCCAGAGTGGTAGCACAGCGGACGATTATCGGTGGTTCGCCATACGTCCGTCTTCCTCGGCACCTGGTTTTGGCCTGCAGGTGGTCGGGCGGGCCACAGTGGATGGCGGTACGGGGGGACTTTTTGATGACGGGTTTCAGCAGGGCGGGGTCGTCGAAAAGCCGCGGAGTAGGTGATAGCTTGAGGCTCACGTGGTACTACGGAAGGCGTAGAACTCCCCAAAGCGGGTTGAATTTCTTCCCGGATCACGTCAGTCATAGATGTGACCTGGGGTTGCGGCGTTGTTGGGAAGAGTTTCCGCAGTTCATCCCTGACTACAGTTCGGATTGTCTCACGTAGTGTGTCAGAGTTTATAGACCCGGCATCGATGGAGTCCGCAGCTAGCGCATTGATGGGACGGTCGTACTGCCTCGTAAGAATTTCCAGCGTCTTCTCCAGCGCTACAGCTTCAGACGCGAATTCGGCCACCGTTTTAGGTGGGTTGCCGACAAGGCAAGCAAATAGTTCTAGCTTTACTCCTCTCATCAGAAACCTTAGTTTATTTTCCTCCATCATTTCTGGGTCCGCATGGCGAAAAATTTGCTTCATCTCTTCGACGAAAATCATGACCCCTTTATTTGGGTGCTGCGTTCGAGTTTCAAGCAGAAGCGCAGCACGTTCTTTTCCGACCACGGTAGTGAAGGTCTTAATGAACTCGCTTTTGAAGGGAGCCCAGTTGGTCAAGGCGCTCTCGTGGTTCTCGAACCAAGTGCGAGCTGAATCTTCTGAGTAGAAGAAAACATGCCGGAACGTTTCTGCGTCGTCCCACTTGTTGAATTTCCGGACGCGCTCCAGTTTCTCCAACCATTCTTCTGGGTCTTCTGCAGGGGCTCCTCGGAATGATGGCGGTTCCCATGGCTGCTGCAGGGCGATTGGTGATGATGCTTCTTGCACAATGGTGTTGGTTGCAGCGTTCGTTCTCTTGGGCCGTTCTGGCAGAAGACCGAACTCGGGTAGTAATCCTTGCAGTCGGCGGCTTGCAGTCGGCGCACTTTACGCGGCTAGTTTTTTAATGGTTGCCTTTAGTAACGCCATAACACCAGACTGAATCCAAGGTGACGTATAAAGCAGAAACGGCATTGGCTTATTCCGCTGTGCACATCACTTGGGAACCCCTCCGATCTACTTTGACAATTGTCACGATGACCAAGTTAAAATTTTGAGAGCAATCTCGAACATACACGCTGGGTTACAGCTCACCTGAATGCCTTCGTCAAGGCGCTGAGCATTGAAGTTGCTCTGATATGTGCTGTTTACGCTCGGTGGCACATAGCACCTGGAGTGTCCCCCAATTGCGTCAGGTGTAATTGCCACCAAAAAACTCCCCCTGCATGATACGGGTAAATGTTTTCAAAAAATTTCGATGTTTTTCCTCTCTCCGAATTGCCTAAATTGTGGCGATAAAATCCCAACACTTGGAATTTGTAGTGATAGTTGTTGCCATTTACATGGCTGCTTAAACATCGCTCCATTACGTCATAAACGCACTTATGACATAAAAAGAGCTATCGTTTTCGTCGCCAGTTAACTTGCGTTCGCGCCCATTCGGGGAAGCATGTGCATAGAGTTCACGCCCATTCGGGGAAGCATGTGCATAGAGTTCGCGCTACATACGCCTAGTTCGCATAACCAGTTCAGCAGGTTTAATGGCGTTCTAACGCGGTCCGCTTTGCGAGAAATCGGAAAGCCTACGGATACATTGACCGGGACCGTCAGTCATTAAGATGTTTCAACGATAAGTTCGAAGTTCATGTGAAATGCAACCGCCGCACCTCCGAGGAATAGAGAGGCGCCACCGGTTCTGCTGTGTATCCAGCCTTGCCCAACTAGACCAGGCTGAGCCAATTTTTTTTTTGAGAACCGCCTAAGTGGCTTCTCCTATACGCACCCTCTCAAGGCACTGGCTATTTCTCGGTTTGCCCTCATGAACACCATATTTAAAAGGCTACATCTCCGCATGTTATACAATCTCGTAGTTCTTGAGGTGTCATACGCATCTCCTGGTTGGTGGCACAGGGCTCACCATCACAGGCTGAAATGTAAAATAAATTCTCTGAGCTGTCGACACTACATGCGGTAGCTGGAGTGTACACAATTACGTGAAATGCCGCTCTAGAAGTGCTTTTCAGCACAAAAACAGGTCATTTCTGCCTCAGTGTTCAGAACCGCAAGTTTCTTCCCCTTTTTTGTGGCGATAGGTAAGGTTTCGCTGTCTTTTTTTAAAACATTGGTCATGGATCATCCATTGTACACCACCATGAATTAGGTAAGGTATCTCCAAATTGAATGTGAGCGGCCGTATCTACAGACGCCAAGCCAAGATTTGCCTTGCCTTGCCTGCACGCTGCCACCGATGATATGTAATACTTCACCAGCTCGCGCGACCGTCGTTATGTGTGACCGCGAATATATTTTGCCGTGCGGCAATATTGGCTCGTTAACCCAAGAACTTCATTTATGCAGGCACCATCACTTAGACCAGCCCATACTCCTCCTATTTTCAACTTTACTTCTGCGATTCATGTCTCTCCAGTGTCTTCCTAACAGCCCCGCACTTTTCCATTCAAACAGCTTTTTATAACCCTGCCAATCGATCATCAATGAATCAACAACTGCACCTGGAAGTTATTTTGTTGCACCAAAACTGCGCTGGTTGCACCGTTTAAATTGTTCACTCTCGGAAGTTAAAGCTTGTGCAAAAATGAGATGCCTGAAGCAGCCGCCAGGAGTGTGGCTACTCAGGAGGAGATGTTCATAGAAAATACTCCAAGCGCATCGTGCGGTCGGCGTTGATAAGACCGGGTAGTCTGGGATTGCCGCTCTTTTGAAAACGGCAATACTTAAAGTACTGATAGTTACCTTTTCAATTCCTTCTCTAAGAAAATCAACCTAATTTTTGGAAATGGCCGTGTTTTACCGTATTTCCACTGTCTATTTTTTTACAAAACCTCCAAGTTCTAGTGTGGTCAAACTGCATGTCGATTTGCACTTGCTTCGTAGATGATTGTGTTAAAACTTCTTCCTTAATCTGTACACTTTACATATTACCCAGCTTTTCTTCCAAGCCACCACATCTCCGAAGCGTGTAGAATGATTCGACTGCCATAAAAAATTTGCAGAATTTGTCGATTTCGCATTGCGAACGATCTCGATGTTTGACAATGCGTGGTCGATTGGGCGCCTACTGTACCGTACTAAGAGAGTAGGCATAATGTTCCGGAAGGGACTGAGTTTTTCTTGATGATTTTGCGGTTTTCGAAGCTGCAGTAGCGCAGGTGATTCCCTCGTTCCGCTTTCGCCCTCATATCATACTTTTTGCGATCTGTTTGCTCAGGGATGACGCGAAGCCCATCTGTAGACATGCCGAGGCGTGGTCCAGCTATAGACGTAACCACCTGGCGTATAATGCGCTGGTGAACATTCATTTATATGCTGGCTATGTCTGTGATTGTCTATTCCTATGCTGACTGGTCTACGTGAGCACAACATATTTTTTTATTAGGGGTACTGTTTATCTTAGGTTCATGACACTTTCCCCAAGCTGGCCTGAACAATTACCCGAGCTCACAGTATTACACATTTCTTCCTAACTGTCCCTTCCTCATCATCCCACTATGGTGAATATGATTTTGTGATTTTATTATATTGGCTTTCGTTTAAACATTACGTTTTCGGCGATTAGCCCTATTTCTTTATTTTTAATTACTTAAAACCTAGTTTTGCTCCAGAAATTGTTGTTCCTAACTTTATTTTAAGTTGTGTAATAGTGGGAGGCGACAAAAAAATTCACAGCATATTCACGGGGTGAATGATGATGAGTGGGCGAAGCTCCTGAGGGGAAGTCATCGGTAAAACAGTGACTCTTCAGTGAAAGTTCGCCCACTACATCATCAAGAAAGACGTGAGAAACACTGTGTGTGTATATATACAAATCAACTTTTTTAAACCGGGCGTCGGCACCTTGGGGCTGAGCTCGCCTGATGCGTTTTGCAGACGTCTCACGAGCTCTCACTGCATCGGGGTTTGCCTGCCGCTACGCGCGCTTTCCCGCCGCTTCCCGCCGCAGCCGTGCCGCTTCGCGTACGGCAGGGTCCTCGCACCGTTGCCGTGACGCTTGGGCCTCTCTTTCTCGAACGCTGGGATCTTGGCGGCGTCGTCGCGCAGCCAGACGACACTCTTCGGCCTCCCGCTCTCGTACGGCAGGATCTTGGCGGCGGCGTCGCGCAGCTTCACGGAGCGCTTCTGCCTCGCGGGCTCGCACATCGGGATTCTGTCTGCGAGCACGCGCTGCCGCCGCCTTGCGCGCTCGCCGCTCTGCAGCCTTAAGGCCGACCTCCATGCAGCGAAGTTTCTCGGCGAACTTGGCGCGGCGGACGCCGTGGTTTGACGCGCCGCTCAGTTTTCGTCCACCCCAACCGCCATGCAACGTGACCCGGCGAACGCCGCCGATGGAAGACAGGACAGGAAGTACAATGAAGTACGAGGCTGTGATTGGCTGCGGCCTCAAAATGCAGTTTGCCGCTTCCGGTCGCGTTCGCCGCCGCGCGTTCGACATCTAGCTCGCGTAGATCGCATACGAAGAGTCGTATTTTCGACGCCTGCGGCGGAGCGGCCGCCGCCGGGCGACGTTCGCCGCCTTTTCGCCTACATTTCGCTGCATGGAGGTCGGCCTTTATCCATCGGGCGACTCGGAGCGCGCGCCAACAGCGAACGGATTTTATTACAACGCTCCCCGCCATCTAGTAAACAATCCAAGAACTAAACCAGAGGTAGCCACGCCATCTAGTAAACAATCCAAGCCCGTCTTTTCATCATATACAAGTACCGCCACCTAGTAAACAATCCAAGAACTAAACTAGAGGTAGCCACGTCATCTAGTAAACAATCCAAGAACTAAACTAGAGGTGGCTACATACATACGTCGAGGATGGACAGACCCACGCCCTAAGGAGTTTCGCCCCTAAAACGAAAAGGCGTAATGAAACAGCCAGAAACTTGGACTGGATATGTCGTGTCTAGATCCCTTGCTTGTATGGTTAGTTTTCCAAACGAAGTATTCCACTGTAAAATTGTTTTTAGTTACCAAGGAGTAGACAAAATCTCCGGTGTGGGTGATTAGGCGCACAGAATTCATCGTAACAGCCGCAAAATAGCAACGGATCTTCTGTAGAACCACAGCCGCCGTGCGCTATTAACCCGGGTAAATCCCCATTTCGGAGTTACTCTATTTCGCCAGCAATGTCGATCACGCAGTTAAAAGAAAGGGTGACAGAGCGTCACAATACTTAATTCCTATTCGCAAAAGATCGCAGATCCCGTGAGTGGAGCCGTCTACCCAATGTATCGTACCGCAGAGGGTACACATAGAACGAAAAGTGCTTTCAATGCTTTTCAATTATGCTTTTAAGGCCAAATGTAACACCTAGTCAAATGTCTGTCGAGGTTAAGAGTGAGGGCAATCAGCGGCATCGTGGAACGCTTTCACATCTTCATGATTTCTTGGAGAACCAGAAGTGTAGATCACCTACTATTGTCATCCGTACAGCTCGCCTGAAATTTATGGAAAGCGCTTACATGGGAGTTTCATCTTAGCGTTGATTAGTATGTCGACAAAACGAAAATCCGAATTGAAGAAACCTGTACCTGCGTTTGAGAATAAAAATCCGAGCAAGATATCGTGTCCACATTACAATCTCCGTTACATGAAGAAATGGACTATCCAGTCGTCTTGCGAAGAGCAAACGCTTGAGCGAACCGAAGAATTTGTGCGAGAAATGTGGCGGAGAGGACGACCTTGGAAACTTCATCTAAGCTCGGCCTCAAAAGCAACGATGCACATCATCTGCAAAAGCTGATAACGAGATTTTGGGCATCTAGAGTCTTGTATTTTTACTGAGTAATGAGAATTTACTGTTCTGCGATTTTTTCTGATGCTCCCCTGGCCTGAGGGAATGAGACCCGGGAATCTTCCGATGGCAAGAGGCCCGACCTTCCCCTCTGTTTTGACCAGTTGCACTATCCCGAGGAATCGCAGAAGCTGGCAGCTGGCCAGGCCGGTGCACGTGCAAGAGCGTTGTGGAAACGTGGGAATGTCCATAACTGTTCTATATTATTGCCTTGTTTTAGCGAAAACGACTCACTTGATCATTTTATTCATCACTTGTGTCGAATAATTGTTACGAGATAAAAGCTGCATGCATAGTGCACACAACTTCATAGTTTGTTCCTGCGATTTGTTGCCGTTACCGGCCTTGGAACCGATCGATATAAAAGAACAACAAAGACAGAAGAAAACGCCAGCAAGAAAGTGTGGGGAAAGTATAGCCCGGAGGGCAGTACGCCGAGGCGGCGCGAGGCGCTTTCCTTGCGGAGACGCGCTAAGAGATAACCGAGAGTCTGAAGACGCCACCAGTTTTGAGCCTGAAGGAAAGGGGAGGATTAACGTATAGAAAGTAGTGTGAGGGGGAAGAGCGGTGTGCCGAGGCCTCGTCGCATAATTTCACCCCCGCTGGACGATGCGTATACATCGGTGCTTCTGCGTCCTCCTCGCTCCGTTACTCATTTAGGCCACGTGAATGCGCGGGAGAATAAAGAACGGTTTACAACTGCATTTTCGGCGGCAGCAACTCGCGGCGAGATAACTGGAATGTAGCGAGCACCGCCGTTTGTTCGATGATTCCTTGTTACCTTCTAACTACGAGGCGGCCATTTGCTGTGATCGAGAAGCACTGAGATGGCGCTGACCACAAATTTAGCCATAAGAAGTACAGTTCTCGCGAGCCAATTTTACTTATCTCAGCAGGCCTCGCAGTGATATTCTGGCAGAATCTAAAATGGTTCCAGTGCAGCTTCATTCAATGCAAATAACCATACGCGTTGGCCTACGGAATAATGAGAAGAAGAGTTACTAAAAATGATATTGCTGTTTTGGTAACCTAATCCAGAAAATGTTTCCTTTATGGTTTGTGAGTGTGTTCGTATTTGAAATACGATATACAGCAACACCTCGTTTACTCGAACTCGTATATCTTAAAAATCTCCAAAGTCAAAATTTTCTGCCACACCAACGATTTCCTACATGCTCCATGTATTTGTTTCAATTTATTGCGAAGTATTTTTGGGCCAAAGTGCGTATATCTCGAAATGTTGACCGAAAGTGGAACGAAAATTCCGCTGCCGCGGACCGTTTCACACTACTCGCGTGATGCTGCCGCGCCAAAATCCCTCGATTTGTTTCTCTTTCAGCCGCACCTACCACAAAGCCAATATTTTCTGTGAACTTGAAGGTTCAGCCTAGAGGCATATCAACTTCGTCAAGCAAACCTGAGGCACATCATGTGACGGTAGAGACATAGGCAGAGGTACAGTATACGACAAGATAAAGGTGAGTTCTGTGGGGAAAAAACCATTGGAGAGGGCGGGTTTCCGCTGCGACGAAAAAAGTTTCATAAAGCACAGGCACTCCCTGAAAAAGGTCTGTTGCAGCCAGCCCCACCCATAAGTTTTCAAGCCAAACTCAACAGTAACTGAAGGGTGTTATAAAACTCTATGCCATAAAATACTCATTACAGTTCTTTTCTGCTAAGTAAAATTGCCATTCCACAAAACCTAACCAGTGGACGTCTCTTGTATGTTTTTTTTTCTCTTTCAAATATTTACGAAATGGAAGGTTGGAAGCTGCTGTTGAACAAGTTGGTAAGTACTAGTGCCTTTTACGCAAAGAACTCGATATGTCATGGTAATTCGCGCCAACTTGCTTATCTAAAAAAGCCGCTGATCTCGAAATATTTCCCGTTTTTTACTACTTCGAGTTAACGAGTTATTACTGTATTTTTATTGCCGGTATGGCGATAGGAAAAAGAACAAAATGAGGCAGCGACTACGGGTGACACGGAAACGGTGAAAGAATTAGCCGTGTTCTTGCTAGTTTTTAAATCTTCAAGTAACTTTAGATAATTAGAGCCAACGCACGCAACCTCTTCGATGTGGCGATCCCAATCATCAATAAGGTGGTTCCTTACATATGGTGAATACGATATATTCTGAAATAAAAATATCTGCCTGCAAAAAATAAAGCGGATTTCACGAGTGTGAAATCTGCTTAAACAGCCTAGTTGACTTTGCCACGCTGGTGGGCACCTTCTACACAGCCTGGGGTTGCTTACAACGCCACTCTCCACTTTAATTACGTGCTCAAAGCTCACCCGCAGAGCTCTGGTAGTGTATTTTCAAGATGCCGAGAACGACTCAGTTGCCTTAAAGGAAAAACAAGTTTCTTTGAGCCAACTTCCGCTCTCCTAACAAGTCAAACACCCCCCCCCCCCCCCCCCAATAAACATCGAACGATCGAAATACATCGGTAACACTGTAGATCGAAAAATTTGTTTTAAGGTAGTAACGTATGGCGAAACATTCTCTCTATCAAATCAGATAACCCGTGCGGCCTAAGAAAAAAAGAAGGCAGCGCGGCCTTCACATGGGACACAAGTAACAGAACCCGGCGAGCCGGGCAGTAAAATCAAAACATAACAAACCCAAAGCATGATTCGCGTGAATAGCGATGGATATAATTAAAAGATGGACGTCCGCCGAGGGTCCCACCGCACGTGCCCATATCTCGGAGCAGACGGCCATAAAGGCGAGGTTCGCTCCCTGTAAGCCCCTCGAGGTATCTTTAGCTGCCCTGACGGGCATTATCAACGAAGATTGTGAGCCCCTCAACCTCTGCTATTAAAAAGTACCCTGCTTAGCCAACTGCTTCAGCCCCCCATTACCACACCAGTGACCCAGAAGGGAACCGACAAAATTTGGGCTCACGTGTGTGGAACTTGCAGAAACACGGTGGTTTTGGGGGGGTGACACACTCTCCCGCAACAATCGTCTTGCCGGGGTACTGCTTCTCGCATCTTTTTTTACAAGATTCTTCGGTGCATACTGATTAATTGGAAAAGAGCAGTAAATAAAACGTGGTGAGTGTGCATACGAGAAAAATAATTACGGCGTAAAACAATGTGATGCAGAGAAGTTGTCGGACACCGCCGATGATGCATGATTTTCTTCATTATATAAATTTAAACATTAATATGATACGTTTGAACGTTTAGGCAGGGTATCTAACTAAATTATTAGCTCCCGATATTTGTATATACGAACACATGGGTATAAATACACATCCACACGTTTACACACGCGTGCTGTGACGATCTCAGTGTTCGGTGGTGGAAACCACGAGGCATGCACACAGGTTCAAAGACGACAGAGGCCACAACACAAAGGAGAAACGTAGGAGCATTGTATTAGGTGGCGAAAAAGGCTCGAATGGGTCAAATAGGGAAGAAACCGAAACGTTTTACACACGCGAAACATGCGAATGAAAAGGAGAAATAAGAAGCGGGATTCAGTCCTGCACCTTCTACTGTCTTCCCCCGCAAGTCCCAGTTCAGCGTAGGTAGTGAACGCCCCACATACGCGTGCAATCTGGACTGGGCTAACATGGGTTGTCGCAGTCACACTAGCCGAGGGTCACAGACGTACTGGTCTCGTTTGTCTAGCCCCACGTCACTGGAGCCACACGTGGCCCGGTGCGGTTGTGCAGCCCAGCAGGAACACTAGGCGGCCCGGCGCGGTAACACGGACCCCTCGCCCGGAGGCCCAGGAGAAGCAGGCAGGTGCGGCGGTCCCGACGGGTGGTCCTCTCGAACCGATGGCGGCCCACCTGAGGGCTGATGACCAGACGCCCCGGCGCAAGGCACGGGTGCCCGGTGTGGTGGCGGGTACGAGAGACCGGCGCTACGGCGCGACCTTAGTTATGCGGCGGTCACTGGCGACCTCCCAGCGCGGTAGCACGGGCGCTGTCGGTGGCTGTAGATCATGTTCGCTGCTGTCCAAGCTTACACCGAGCTTCCGCCCACCGATAGTGGTCCCCGTTGCGTTCCATCCTCTCACGCGCTCGCGCACCGGGGCATTATTGCCCTTTTAGATGCGACGCTCAGAGCATGTCTTGTCGGCGGCCCTGTCCTTCCTGTGTGCGTCCGTTGTCCGCAGCCACTCCCCCCCTCTCCTCTCCTATAGCGAACACTCTCTCGCGAGGGGCATTGGATTGGATTTGATTCGATTGGATTGGATTGGATTGCATTGCATTGGCTTGGCTTGGCTTGGCTTGGCTTGGTTTGGCTTGGATTGGATTGGATTGGATTAAAGTAGATTGTGTCGGATTGTGTTGCGTCATAGCCGCGGCACTCTCTCCTCGGTCTCCTCGGTCTCCTCAGCGGCATCACACCAGGGTTCCCGCGAGGGGAGGTGGGCGTACTTTTAATTGCAAGCATACCCCTTCGGAGATTGGCGGTCACATTATACATGCGTATATATGCAACTATAAATCCAATGTAAGGACTATAATTGTTCTCTAACATACGGCTCACTTATTTCAGCGTTTCATATCTCATCATCATATTTACCTCTGATGCGCAATGGTCATCTAACGTCTGTATACTATCCCGATCATCGCAGCCACCACGTTCTGCTCGTCCTGTGTTAGCCAACTAAAATACTGTTGTCTCTACCGCAGGAAAATCAAACAACCCCTTTTTCATGTTCATGCAACCCCTTACCCAGAAGGTGAAATTGGGTACCAGATTTTTAGAAATCTGGTGAACTTTAGGAGCGACTGGCTTTGGTGTTCTAGAATGGCTACGCCAGATGATATCTGGTGAAAACTGGTGAACCATTTTCGGACATGGCTTTTCACATCAACTACTCAAATTTACTCTGTTTTGTTAACCGTTAATCTGCATCCCGTAGCTGCCGCCAAATTCTCGCCAATATCCACACTTGGTCGCACTAGTAAGCGACCATCGGGACGATTTTCAAAGTGAATTGCAGAGAGGGAAACTCTCTCTTTCCCTCTCTCTTCCTTTCTCGCATGCTATGCGCGCATGCCTGAGTTTCAGTGCGAGAGAAAAAACTACATCTCGTGAACTGTAATGGGACGTTATGCCTCATGTCAATTTTTTATGCTCCTGCCCCCCCGGTTGCCACGGCACACTGAAAATACCAATTACCTTGTTAATTTATTTTTCTTCATACTTCTTTCTCGTGTTCGTATCAGGCTACTGTGATTTCTATGTTATCCTTTTTTATGTTTACACCAAATGCGTGCAAGGGCATATCTTGTTTTCATCTCTCTCTTTTCACCCTGTTGCCAAGAGCGGATAGGGTAATCACCTTTTAAATATTTTTTTTGTTTTGATTCATTTTTTCAGTTATTGTTTTCTCATGTTTGTTCCGCGTGAATGTGATTTTTTTGCCGATGTCAAATGCGTGCATGGCATATCTGGTATTCAGCCCGCTTTCACACCTGTTACGACAACAGAAAGGGGGAATTACGTTTTTGAGAGAATTTTCTTGTTCTGGTTTTTTTTTAATTTTTGGCTTGTTGTTTCTAGATTTCGAGAGCAATAGATATCGAGAGCAATTGGCTACAACCGAATGGACAGACGTTCTTTCAAAAAAAGATGCGCCATTATCGGTTCAGTCCTTCCGAGAAAAATTCAAATCAGTTGATGACAAAAACTTCCACAAAAGCGGTTAAATTCGCCTCGGAAAATTCACAAACCTTGGATGACGCCTGATCGCTTAGGTAAAATTAATGTAAAATGCTACATGTATAACAAATTTCTCAGCGATCGTAACACTGATCTACTAACGAAGTTTAAAAAATATCGCAACAAACTTAGCGAAGAAATAGCAAAGGCTAGTAATAATTACTACAATAACCTTTTTGAGAAATCCAGCGGTGATTCTGCTGGTACTTGGAGAATCACCAGATCAATCTTTAACGTTTCTAAATCACCCATAGTAGTCACCAACGTTACAGTGGATCGCAAGCAGGGTAAAGGAAGCGCTCTTGTGAATTCTTTCAACGACCATCTTGTGTATATGACCTTTACAACAATTACAGGCGACAGTTCTAAGTACATGGATCCTGCATGCCTAGATACAATATATATTACTCCTTAAACTGAGCAAGAAGTTTTCTCAGCAAATATGCAACTATATAATAGTAATTCTTCAGATACATTTGATATGCAAACACATCCCATAAAACTTTCATTAGTTCATTAATTTATTCATGTTTTATTGCGTGTCCAATACACCATAGAGGCTCTTACATTGGTACATAGGTCAGAAAGTAAAATGTGATACAGTCAAAATAAAAATATTAACAACTAATTATAGCTACAAGCATATGCCGATATCGCGAGCACAGATGTATCAGTGAAATAACCGTGCATGGAAAGCAGACTCGCAAGTGATGACATTAGAAACAGATTTGTTAAGGTACGAGTAAAAACACTTTGAGGCACGAAGAAATCAATATCTGTTGACACACAATTGCATAGAATTTGCAGGCGTTCAGCAGGTGATTTGCTATATAGCATACTCGGGGCAAAGATTGTACAGTGGCGCGTGAATCGCTGAGGGACATGTAAATTGACGCCGTGGAGTAAATCGAGAGCGTCAAAATGACCATTTCTATCTTATAGAAAAACATGGCTTCCCGATAACATCGACGAATTTCTAGTCGGTAATTTCTATTATATTTAAAAAAGAATATTGATATTAAACCATCCGTTCCAAATATCTCTCATAGATGATTCGAACCAGGCTCTTCTGGACTGATTCTATTAGGTGGGAATACGTTCTTGAGAGCTGGGTCCAAAAAACGGAACCAAATTCCAAACCCGATCTCACCAAAGAACAAAACAGGTGGATGTTGGTATCCGGATATGTGAAATTGCGTGTCAGGCGCGAAATTACACCCACTAGTTTTCAAGGGACAGGTTTGGAAACCACCAGTGTTTTGAAGGACGCAACATGCGGTTTGAAATTAATATGACTCTCAATAAGTACCCTTAAAACTTTGATAACGTTTACGTAAAAAATAGCTTCGTTGCCCACCTCCTAAGAAAACAACACTTGCGCCTTCTGTTTTGATAGAGTAATGATTTTGGTTTTAGACGTGTTTAGAGATAATTAATGTTTTATACACCACTGCGAAATGGCACAAATATCATTCTGCAGGTTTACACAGTCCTCTGTTGACTGAATGTCTGAAAACAGCTTTATATCATCGCGAACAGAAGTATTTTTCCATAATTTACACAATTGACAACGTAATTTATAAAAACTAGAAACAACAGTGGGCCCAATACCGAGCCTTGTGGCAATCCGGAGGACGGAACAAAAGGTATGTACAAAATATCATGAACACAGACATAATTTTGGCGCGTTGATAAATAACTGAGCCTCCATTTACAGAGTGTGGAACCGATGCCATAAGCCTTTTACCTTTTGTATGAGTAAATCATGATGAACTCTGTCGAATGCCTTTGATAGATCGAAGTAAATGTAGTCCACCTGACCTCTTTTGAGACCACCGGGGACACGTGGGTCAGGAAAGAACAGAGGTTAGTTTCTACAGATCGCCCCCTCACAGAGCCGTGCTGTTTAGTTGTTAACAGCTTGGACAGACGAGCAGCGAAGCGCCTGCAAACATTTCTTTCAAAAACCTTCGAAAAGCAAGACGGCAAAGAAATCGGGCGGTATTTGGACGGGTTACAAGCATCGCCTGTTTTAAAAACTGGGCGACAATGCCTTTTTTCCAAAGTTCTGGAAAGACACCAGTGTTGACTGAAAGATTAAAAACATAGGTCAGTGCAGGGGCGATAAGCGAGCAACATCCTTTGATGATGAACAGTGGGATTTATAATCTCCCGCAGACCGTTTAGGTCTGAGCATGTTTATCGCCGCTATGACATCATAGGCGGTAATAGTGAAAAGGGAGAAGGTATCAGTACTGGTGTTTTGATCTGTATCTCCTGCACGCAAATCAGGGCAACCTCGTGCGCTAAGTGGCAAGTAACATTCGCTAAAAAAGACGAAAATGTGTCCGGGATTTCCTTCGGTGAGGACAGCTGACGGGTTCCCGAATCAGTGCGCACGCGCAAAGAGATGCCGTGGTAACATTGGCGCGTGTGGTCGTGCACATATTTCCAAAAATAGTTTGGATCGGAGGGCAAGCTATGCTCCGCTCGTCTTTCATTCATATCTTTATCACGTTGCGTTAGCTTTTTTACCAGAGAACGTAACGCCTTGAACTTTGGGTACCAAACAGTCAACCCAGTTTCCTTGCAACGACGGTGTAACATTTGCTTCTTGCGCAATGCTGTTTTTAATTCTTTAGAGAACCATGTGGGAAAATGGCCTGAAATAAATTGCCCTTTTGGGATTTGCTGATCAATTGCCTTCTTAATAGCGCGAAGAGTTCGGTCGCAGCTTTGTCTCCATCGCTTGTAGCATAAAGTGCAGACCAAGTGTACGACTCAAAGTGTATGTAGAGATTCAAATAATTGCCTTTTTTGTAACAATACAGAAGCTTGGAGTTTAGTACACGTTGATAAAATGTTGCGGTAAAGGTGACTACGAAAGGCGGGTGGAAGGAATCAATGTTGACAAGAGATTTTTTTACAGCTTCCAAACTGCCGATGCAAAAATTTGATAGCCTAATGTCAATGGTGTTACAGCCACATTTTTATATATTTGTATTGAATCCAGCCACTAAAATTGATAAAAGTGAAGAACCAAGAGGCCTTGCTGGACGTCACACAAACACAGTAATCTGTAATACCAAGCACTCCGTCAACCCTGGGAAGTTTGAAATCACCATACAGTTGCACATCATGTTTACTGAAGTCACATTTATCAGATAGTATGTAAATGTGTAATAAAAGAATAGCTGTCGAATTTTGGGGGAAAATATTAGTTTGCTATAAGGTAACTGCACCGGTTAGCCTGGATATCGACACAAACACACTCATCATAGGTTTAAAGATCATGCCGACGCAGCCTTTACCGCGCCTGAGACGGCTATAAGGACACCTCCTCCGAACATCTGTCTTCTAGCTTCGTAGTTACTATCACGACGGAACACAGTATAGCGATCTGTAAAATATAACGAGTCGGATAGGTCTTGGCATAGCCATGTCTCCGTTAGGCAAATTATGTCAAAGCACGAAACTACAAAGTTGACAAAAAATTTAGTAGCCTTAGTACGTAGGCCTCTGATATTTTGATAATAGACCAATATGGCTGATCTAGAGTCCATGACAGGCATTTTGGGCTTCTACAACACGGGACTCATCAATTTTACAGAAGAATCGGCGGAATATAGAGCCCTCGGGCCAAACATATGAGGAGTTTATAGCGGCAAATACCTCCCCATTACCAGAAAGGTGAAACGAGGCGTAAGAGTCATAATACGTACGCAGCTTCACGCACTGACTGTTTTGTCACCATGGACAGGTTTTAACAAGTCTTTAATGTTTTCAATAGACGTTCTGGGATGAAGCCTAGAGACGAAGAGAGCTTTGGAAATCGGTTTTTGTGGTACAGCCTTTACCTGTGGTGCAGCCTTTACTTGTTGTACAGCCTTTACAGCCTTTACATAATTCGTACGCAACTTCACGCACTGACTGTTTTGTCACCCAGGACAGGTTTTAGCAAGTCTTTAATGTTTTCAGTAGACGTTCTGGGATCAAGCCTTGAGATGAAGAGAGCTTTGGAAATGGGTTTTTGTGGTACAGCCTTTACAGTTATCATTACGTTATGATTACGGGTTTTACTCGCTTTGTGCACGTGTTAATTTCGTTATGCCTGCATTTCCATGTGTGTGCGTTATCTATGAACCAGCAATCTATTTAACATGTAACTTTATATTCCTTGTATGAACATAATGTAGCCACTGATGCTATTTATTGCTCATTTGTTCTTTTTTTTCTTCTTTTGTAATCTTCAGAATAGCGTGCAGTGGTATGGGCACGTCGTGTAGTATTTCTGCGTTTTTGTGCATCAGATAAAGGTCACCATGTAGTGATATTTTTATTTTTACTTTTTTACATGGTTCAGAAGGCATATGTTTGCTTCATGGAGCATTTTGAAATCTTACAAGCATCCATATATTTATATTATCCTGTTTCACGTGATGCTGTCATGTATGCGGGCCCTCAGGCACCTTCAAGCGGTAGCTAGCCGCTTTTCGCCTGAGGGACCCTCAACACTGTTTTTGGAAATAAACTGATTTGATTTGATTTGATTTGATTTGACCTAGGACAACTAGGAAGTTCCAGATGACGCCGTTGCTCGATGTCGGTACTTCACCACCTCGAAACCGTCTTCCGTAATGTCCGCGGGCGAAATTCCACCACCACAACCAATGGCGAGACCACTGCTTGGACATCCGTTAGCACCGTCGACAACGACAACCGGGTGGTCACTATCGACGCTGGCGTTCTTTGATCATGGTGCCTGACGGTGCTTGTTGACGTTATGTTGGCATTTTCGATTCGAAGCACCAGCGCTGTCTGCGTTGGAGGGGTGTGGGCACGATGCAGTCATCCTACCAGCCGCAACTACCTTCGATAAGAGGCTTGAAGGAGGTGGAGGCAAAGGAGTAAAGTTACCGCAAAGTTGCAGCAGCTCCGAGCGCAGGTGGCTGTTTTCAGGTTTCAAGCATTTAACATCAGTTTCCAACAAATCCAGCCAGTTTAGGATGGTCGAGAGCTCACTGATGTGGTCGAGGGTACTTAGGTTTGTTGGGTGCATGTTGCTTTTTGGATGCACTTCCGATTAATAAACTTCGGTCCCATTGTCCGCTGAAGGCGTTACGGACGAACGCCTTGCGCACGATGAACACTTGTACGAGCTTTGGCCCGACTCTACGAAGGAATTAAAATCTTGCAGGCGAACGTGTATACATTTACAGTGAAGGCGACGTTCGCAACTCAAACACTGCAAGAATTGCTGCTCAGCGTAAATGCGAGCAGTGCAAGAGCCATGCCCATCCTTCGGTGAAGCGCTCTTTGAAGCCGTGTTATCTTCCGCAGTAGCCATTGGCTCTCTAGCCGTGATGGCAAGCGAGCGCGTGAGCATGCGTCCGCTCTCCTTCAATGCGCAGCGCTGAATGAGAGCGGACGCATGCGGACATTAGTAGTACTCCACTTTTCGCTGACATAATTACTACTCCATAATGCTTATATTTAATATTTGTTTTTCTAGCGGAACTTTAACCTCTTCTTTGCAGATAGCGAAGCTTGTCGTTATTTATCAAAAAAGTGACAAGAATGTACCAGGAAGAAGAAAAGGTCGACGAGGCCGACTTCTTCCCCCTCTGGGCAGCAGCCAGAGGGGGGAGAAGAAGAGAACGTGAAATTACGAGAACCGGACTGTTGTTTGTCTACTTACTAAACTCGACCCAATAAAGGTGAAGGTTACATTTGGCGCAACCAACTATTCTAGACAATGTGGGTGTTGTTCAATCGGACCCAGCGTGAAGAAGGTCATCTGGTGGTCAACGGTTACCAAGAGGACGGGGATGATGCGACCATGAGTCTCACAGAAAAGGTCAGCCCACCTGACTTCATATCTTTCCTTTTCTACGAAAGCTAAACTGAAGCTAGACGAATTAGCGTTGAAGAGTAACATCAAGGTGAACATGCGCGCCGCTGATTGTCAAGCTTGGGTGATTAAGCCAGGTGAATCAGTGAACGAAAGGTCAGACCATCCAGACAAACTCACGCGTATCATGGAACACGTTTTGGCGTTTTCAAGAACAGCTTCAGCAGCAACAGCAATTTATGTCTTTCATGCAATTGATTCGTGATCCGTCCCCGTACAGACAGGAAGTTAAGCCTGATTGTTTTGATGGTACCACCTCAAGTCCAGCGGCATGCATTGAGTTCTACGAATACGCGCGCTCCAACAATCACTGGATAACAGAATATGATCGGATAAATAACCTACGAGTATACCTTTCAGGGAACGTGAAGAAGTGGTATGAATTGCGGATGGCAGGGAACGCTGGCAAGCCATGGAACAACTGGCGAGCCAGCTTCATCCGCGCATTCGACTTGAACCCCGTTGAGCGCTGGGATCAGGCCATTTTCTTCAAGCCCAAGGAGGGGACATTGGTGGATTACTTCTACGAGAAGCGAAGACTCCTGCAACTTGACGATCCTAACCTCCCCTATCGTCCATTGTACCACTCATCATCCATGGTATGACGAAAGACCTTGAACGCCAGGTTCTTCCAAGGGCTCCTACCACAGTAGAACGACTCCTCCATGCGCTGAGGGACGTCAGCGACGACCTTCTGCCACCAATAGGCCAGACCCGACACTACGACACTGCTCGGAATGCCATACTATCGGTCGGCACGCCTAGTGGTGCTCATCAGCCAAAAAACGACTAAAAGAGGGTGCTGGGTTCCACCAAAAGACCCCAAGCGAGACTGTGTACTGATTAAATCTGAATCCAATTTGCTGTATGCACCAATGCATGTGAGCGGGCGACTAGAGCACGTTTCAGTGGACACCGGGGCATTACTGAGCACCATCAGTACAGGACTTGCCTCGCCAGATGATGTATTTCCTGGTAGGCTTCTCCAGGTACATGGCTACAATGGGACTGCTGGGGTGCTCGATAAATGGACGCGCGTCAAAATCGAGCACCAGGGCAATAAAGTGCTCGTAGAAGCATTACTAATAGACGACGCGAAGTTTAATTTCATCTTAGTCCGTCCCGACATGTAGAGATTGAGGCTTAACCTTCCTTGTAAGGATGACGGGCTCGTGGACCGTCCCACTGAGACGATATGCGCGCAGACAAAGCCGTCCATCAGGCTGGTCACGAATAGCGAGAACGTCTGTTCACAATATCCCGAACTTTTGTGTGTAGGCACTTATCCGCCAGCCGCAGCAGTCATTGAAGTGCCCTTTCAACTGCGCGATATTACTGCTGTACGAAAAAAACCATATTGCATGTCCTACGAAAAAAGAAGTGGCTAAAAACTGAACTGCAAAGTCTGCGTGAGTATCGTATCATCCGACCTTCTGCATCAACATTTGCGTCACCTATCACAACGGTTCTCAAGGAAGATGGTACATATAGGCTGTGCACCGACTACAGTCTTGTGAATCTCCAGGCTGACCTGTTCCCGTACGCAATGCCAAGAATATAGGGTATGGTCTATGGAACCAGCGGTTGCTCTTGGTTCTCTCTAGTCGATCTGTCAAAGGGTATTGGCAAGTTCCACTTCAGGAGGAATAAAAGCACTTCACTGCATTCGTTACTCCTTTTGGTACAAATGAGTACAACAGACTCCCCTTCGGATGGAAGAATTGTGGAGCATGGTTCCAAAAAATGATGGACACCATCCTACAAGAGTTCACTGGACAATTTCGTGGATTGTACGTCGACGACGTAATAATCTCTTCCAGGAGCAGAGATGAGCACATATCACATCTCTCACAGGTGCTAGACGCCCTTAGTAAAGCTAAACTGAAGAATATATTTAAGAAGAGTGCGTTTTTTTTTAATTTTGTTGTCTTTCTGGGAAGAGTTTTTGATGGCAAGACGAAAAGCACGAAAGAGGAATCCGTCAAGCGAATTTTACAGCTATGCAAGCCCCATCACGTGCATTATCTACGCGTCTTCCTAGGTCTCACCGGTCACTTCAGGGCATTCATTAAGGGTTTCGCCACTAAGTCGAAATGCCTCACAGCATTGACGCAGAAAGATGTTCCCTTTGAATGGACCAAGGCATGCGACAGTGCATATCAGGAGCTTACAAAGATAATATTGTCGAACGCAATGTTGACGCTCCCAGATTTCACCAAACTCTTTGAACTAACCACAGATGCATCGCATTACGGAGCCGGGGCAATGAAAAGGCAATGAAAAGGCATCACCAACAAGACAGCTCAGGGCCATTGGTTATTATTCTTACACATTTACCAATGCAGAGATTCATTATTCCACGACTGAAAAAGAGGCCCTGGTGGTAGTGATGGCGGTACGTTACTTCTGAACGCACTTGGAGGGCCGACGCTTGAGATTTTTTACAGACAATCAAGCCTTGACCTATATACTTAATTTCTCCCATCCAAAAGAGCGGCTGGCCAGGTGAATCAGGGAACTGCAGCAGTTTGCATTTGACATTGCTCACAGACAAGGTGACAAGCTACCGGACGCCGATGCCATTTCACAACTTCACATAATTGCCCCACGTGATGATCACCACGTGAGCGCGCTCTAATGGGACGACACAGAGGCGATGTCGCTGAAAGATAGTCGTTTACAGGTACCGAAGAATACTGTACAAAAAATCTTGGTTTTTTACCATGATTCCCCTCACTTTGGTGGACATGACGGATTTTGGCGCACATATTAGAAAATCAAGCAAAGACTTCATTGGAACACCATGAAGCAAGACATCTCTTAATACATACGGACCTGTCACCAGTGTCAAATCTGTGAGGCCAAGTTCAAACCCAGATGTAGTGCAATGATCATCGCAGAAAATTCCAAAGAACCATCCGCAACGATCCACCTAGATTTCGCGGAGCTCAGAAAAAAAAGGCGAAGGAAGAGGGAGTACGCCAGCGTTCCTATTGGCAATTGATGAGCGCACGCGAATGGTCACGTGTATAGCCTGAAAGGAAGATGCAAGGAGCGTCATCTCACTCTTGAACCGGGATATGCTTAAGGACACCAAAACAATTGGGGCCGACAATGGACCAGCTTTTCGGAGCAAGCAGTTGAAGAATTGGGATCTCCAGTGCAATGTGAAGCTGTGTTTCTCAGCGCCGTACCACCCTGAAGCCAACGGGTTAGCCGAGAGTGCTATACGTGACATCAAGAAGTTCATTTCCCTCTATTCAGATTTCAAAGGGGGCTGGAAATGTGCTCTAGAAGACGCTGTTGCACACCACAACCACTCGCACACAGAAGATTTAGGATGCAATCAATTCTTTGCATATAATGGGAAATCTGAGTGGCTCTATGCCGATCCTCTCCTGGGGATTACCGATTCAATAGTACTCCGAGAACAAGAAAGGTCCGAAAGAGAAAATGATAGGTACCGGATCGCAATGAAGAAGCATTACAACCGTCTTCACACGGGCAATGTTCCGAAAATAAAGTTGGAGAATACGTCCTTGTCCGGAAAGGCTTGCAGGGTTCAAAGTCTCCTTTTCAGGGCCCTAAATGGTTGTGAAGACTGCTCGCAAACAAGGAATTTTGAAGTACATATGCTACTGTGGACCTAATAACATCGTGGGAGCTGCGTGTATGTGCAACGTATTGCCGTATCAACCCATTGAGGGTAAACAACAGAGGGGCGGCCAGTGTAACAGGAAGAGGAACAGGTCGACGAGGAGCCGGGCAGCAGCCAGAGAGGGAAGTAGAAGAGAAGGTTAAAGGACGACAACCGGACTGTTGTTTGTCTACTTGTCTATAAAGGGGAATGTTACAAAGAACAATCTTGGAAATTACAGACCTATTTCTATTTAGCCCATGTTTTCTAAGGTATTAGAAAAACTTCTGCATTCTAGACTTACCTCTTTTACAGGTAGACAGCATTCACTAACAAAATTTCAGTATGGATTTCGAAAAAAACTGTTCCACCGAACTTTGACTTCTGGACCAAAAATATTTCATTCCTGAAGCTATAAAAGGCAAAAAAATATTTATTGGAATTTTTGTAGATTTTTACAAGGCATCTGATTCCCATAACAGGAAAGTATTGTTGCGAAAATTGGAATCCTACGGTATACGTGGCATAGCACACAATATCATCGAGTGATATTCAAGTAATCGTACCCAATAAGTTTCAAAAAATAATAATCACCAGTCCTCCAAAAGGAGACAATGTTCGGAGTCACACAAGGGAGTATATTAGGACCTTACCTATTCAACATATATATCAATGACATTGTCGAAATTGATCTTTCAGTTTGAATTTGTGATTTACGCAGGTGATACACGACTGTTCATTCCGGTTACTAACTGTGAAGTTTTGTTTAAACGACGATAAGAAATTTTGCTTAAACTTGATGAATGAGCATCGTGTAATGGCCCAGCTATAAACACTGACAAGACCAATGCTGTTTTATTGAGCAAGAAAACAGACAGCTGCACCAAAATCAGACTATTTTCCTAAACAGTCAAACAGTCATACCTAGTCAAACAGTAAGTAGTTTTAAAACGCTAAGAGTAACATTTCCTGAAAATATGCTTTGGTACTTACATACAGATCAAGTAGTTACTAGACTATCACGCGTCACAGGTGCACTTTACAGTCACCGATACTTGCTTCCTATGAAAACTAGACTCTTACTATATACAATACTGTTCTTCCAATACATTGAATACTGTTTTCTTTTATGGGGTACCTCTACTTCTACAACTATACATAAACTTACCAGATTACAGAATAGAAATATGAATATCTCAAACGTCATCTCTGCCTACCCTGGGCGTCCTCTGATGGAAAAACCTCACCTGATTAGCATCTCAAACGTCTATGATTACCGTCCCTGCAAGAAATTAGTTATAGAAAGAAAGAGATACGAATAAAATGGTTATTACTTCTAAACTAATTAAAATGTTCATGCACGTGTTACGAGACATCCGGAGTTCTGGTCGGTCTCTTTAACAGAATCTTTTACTGAGACAATATGCCACGAAGTAAAATACCAGTATTGCTGAACAGCCTTCACAAACTGGGGAAGGACATTGATACCGTATCAGTTAAAGACGCGTTTGAGCTTTTCCTTAATGGGTAATTATTTTGAACTTTTTAATATTTGCTTGTGTAATACTCCTGATTTTATTAAATAAATTTTGTGTTTACAGGATGATTGATGCATGTAAAAGTATGAAGAATTGTATTGGTCTGTTTTGAATTTGTACTTAGGTGTATATGCTTTTACACTTCTGACTTGCAATCTTCGGGATACTTCGGAATTTTAGCATGCGTGTCAAATTGATTTTACCTTTGCATATGTATATATCAGATGTATCTGCGTGTAACTAGGTATTTATACAAAGTTGAAAAATTCACATGTTTTATTGTCTATGGTTGACAACAAAATGCTTTTGTATGTACTGTGCTCACTTTTGCCCGTGTTACAGGAGGCAGGGGCCTCGTGAAGCAACCGTTAGGTAGCTTTTTCTCCCGCCTCCTTGTGTACGAAAAAAACGTGAAATGAATGCAGACTTGAAATGAAAAAAAATGAAATGTTCGTACCGTGTGATATGTGATTCCCTGCTATCTTTTTTTTCCTGTTCCACTTCTCCCATTTTTTCGCTGCTGACCAACCCTCATATCATTCTACAAACTCTATGGTTTCCTTCTCCTGCTCTCGCTCTTGCTACATTTTCGATATATGCACAACCCTGAACCCAACTTATTCTGTACTCTGAAGAAAGCCTAAAACATCAGTAAACTTTCATTTTTCAATGTTTTTCTCGTGAGTTTCTGTCTCTCCTCTCCATATATATATATATATATATATATATATATATATATATATATATATATATATATATATATATATATATATATAAATATATCGCACCAGACCGGTATTCTAAAGGTCGTGGGTTCGGATCTCACCCGGCGGGCATTTTTTCACCACTTTCTTTTCGACTCAAAAAACTCTTCTTCTGTATATTAAAAAAAAGTGTACTTCATTACCCGCAGTGAAAAAGAAAAAAGCCTAACCACACCCCTATGCCTCCTTTTGGCGTTGTAGACTGCTGTCCTATCTTTCTGTATTTTCCTCAACAAACCCCTCATTTCCTTACTGTATTATTCTGCTAAAACCTAGCGAGTGTCTCGGCTCTGGCAGCCTTGATGCCTAGGTAGCATAAGAGGGCTTCCCGCCAGTTACCCGCTCATGACAAAGCTGTAGACGCTCGAGTCACGCCCCGGGGGTTGAAAAGAAGGTCCCCTTCTGCCCGTGTAGTCAGAGTGGCGCTGGCTACCACTTTCAAGCGTCAGATACACTTCTAGTAAATATAAATAGCCCAGAAAGTGAAGGAGAACACAGTCGCCCAGATAGCCGAATTGGTAAGGCATTCGACATGTAATCGAAAGGCGTGGGTTCGGTACGCACTCTGGGCGCGTGTTTTTCTCTCTTCCTTTCTTCTGTATATTTAAAAAAAGTGTACTTTATTAACCGTAGTGAAAAAGAAAAGAGCCTAACCACACCCCTATGCCTCCTTTGGCGTTGTAGATTGCTGCCCTATCTTTTTATATATATATAAATATACAGAAAGAAATTCCGGCAGTCTACAACGCCAAAGAAGGCATAGGGGAATGGTTAGAGTATTTTTTTGCCGTTAGTGACGCTACATTATTATTTTTCATTATTATTAATTACGTGAAAAAAAAGAAAAACACGCGCCCAGAGTTGGGACCGAACCCACGCCCATCAAATAAATCTCGAATGCCTTACCAATTCGGATATCTGGTCGACTGTGTTCCGCTTAGCTTTCTGGGGTATTTATATTTACTACAACTGTATCTGACGCTAGAGGGTGGTAGCCAGCGCCACTCAGACTTTACGGGGAGAAAGGGACCTTTCTTTTCGACCCCCGGGGCGTGACGCGAACGTCTACAGACTGTCATAAGCTGGTAACTGGCGGGAAACCCTCTTATGCTACCTTGGCATCAAGGCTGCCAGAACCGAGGCCCTCACTAAGCTTTCGCACGATAATACGGTTGGAAATGAGGGGCTCGTTAGGAAATATAGAAAGAAATGCCGGCCGTCTACAACGCTAAAGAAGGCATACGGGAATGGTTAAACTACTTTTTTACCGTTACTGACGTTGCAATTATATTTTTCATTACTATTAATTACGTGAGAAAGAAAGAAAAACACGCGCCCAGAGTGGGGACCAAACCCACGCCTTTCGATTAGATCTCGATTGCCTTACCAATTCGGCTATCTGGGGGACTGTGTTCCGCTTCACTTTCTGGGGTATTTATATTTACTACAACTCTATCTGATTGTTGATATATATATATATATATTTATCACAATTTCTAGTGCCTTTTCCTGACTTCCGATCGTTATATCTATTTTTATTCAATGACAGACCAATTGCCAGAACATACACGCACACACAGGCACGCTCGCACTCGCGCACGCACGCACGCACCCACACACACACCCACACAAACACACACACAAACACATACACACAGACACACACACACACAGACCAGCCCACCCAGTCCCACAAGAAAAATCTAGAAAAAGAAACAAAACTCACAAATGGCGATGAAATAGCATAAGTAAACTGCCAGATACAAAGGAAGAACAATAAGAAGGTCTTTTAACTTAGCGGCAAAGGGACTTGCCTTAAGATTAGCTACATGATGTTGCATCATGGAAATACCTATTACTGCAACAACATGTAACTGTACTCTAATGAAGGCAAGTCCCATTGCCTCTGCGTAAGGAATTATTCTTATTGCTTTTGCTGTGTATTCTACAGTGTACTATAGTATATATGTATATATATCTGTGTATGCGCACACATATTGAGGGCGGCATCAAGGGCAGCCGTCATCAAGAAAAGACGTCTTTATTCCGGGAGGCAACCGAGAATACCAGTTCGAATTATGATTATGTGGATGGGCATAAGAAACAGATGAGGTACGACATGATTATGATAATTGTCGCGAGAAGCAGATGGAGTGCAAGGAGGATTGGACACGAATGTAACAGGCACGTTCCATGTGTCCTTGAAGCGAGCACTATCGTCGCGCGCATACAAATGCTCGCACTCCCCCTCCGTGAAAGCAACAGCCTGGGAGTAGTCTTTCACGAAATGCTAGGCGTGAACGGTTTTAGTCGGGATACGTGAACGATCTCTATGCCCCTCCAGCGGCTGTCCGTAGGTGGAGAACAAGGCCCGACGGGATAGTTAATGGGGACGTTTCTTCCAAGATGGTGTAGGGGCCAAGAAATCGATGCAGAAATTTTCCACAGAGTCCGGGCTGGTGAAGGGGTGTCCAAAGGAGCACCTTATCGCCAGGGCGAAACTGTACGACCCGATGAGTGCCGTCATATCGAGGTTTGCGGTCGCGCTGGCAGCCTTCCGTGTTCAAGCGCGCAAGGCGACTTCAGTGATCGAGGCGAGATATAAACCGTTCGATAACGCGCTTGACATAGGTACGGGAGCCGAAAAGAAGGGGGTGTCGAGAAGAAAAGATGGTTGGTGGCCCAAAACGAGGAAAAAGGGCGAATAACCAGTGGTCTTCTGAACAGCGCTGTTGTAAGCGAATGTAACAAACGGTAGATTTAAGAATTATGTCTAAGTTTATATGCTCGAACCCAATATACATGGAAATCATTATGGATAAGGTACGGTGGAGGCGTTCCATTAGTCCATTTCTTGCGGATGGCAGGCTGACGTCGTTTCGTGCACTGTGTTGGAGGTGCGGAGAACTTCTTTAACAACATAAGACAGAAAAGGCCTGCCGCGATCACTCAAGAGTACTCTACAGGCACCATGGCGCAAGATAATGGTGCGCCAGAAGTCGGCTACCTCAGCAGCTCAACCGGAAAGAACGGGAGCTGTCTCCGCCTACCTTGTGGGCTGGTCAACGGCCGTCACCACTCAGCGATATCCGGCAATCGTGGTAGGTAAAGGGTCGTAAATGTCAATTCCCACAGTTTCAAATGGTGCCGACGGGCAAAGCAGTGGCTGTAGGAGTCCAGGGAGGAGCGGACGTCGGGCACTTTGGCCGCTGGCACGAGACGCAAGACGCAATGTAGAGGGCGACAGAAGTGGCAAGAGCTGGCCGAAAAAACCGGCTGCGAACACGATCGTATGTCTTATGGAAACCTAAATTGCCAGCTCTTGCATCATCGTGCAAGGCTTGAATTATCTTTTGGCGCAGGGAGCGCGGCGCAACCGGAACCCATCGGTACCCTGAGGGGTGGTTAATTGAACAGTTCAGCACTCCGCTAAAAAGTAGAAATTGTTGAAGTTGCCGGCGATAGCCGCTGTTCACAGGTGTTTTGGAGCCGATTAGATGCTGTATTATTCCACACCAGTAACAATCTGATTGTTGAGAGGCCGCCAAACTCTGATGTCGTCAGCTGGGATGTCCCCGACAGAAGCGATGGTACGTAGCGTGCTACGTGAGGTAGTCGAAGGAGTAATTTCAGGAGAATCTAGCTGTCATTGGTAAAGCGCATCTGCACGAAGGCTACTTTTTGGCGGATTTGTGAATTACCATAAAGTCATATTCTTGAAGTCGAATTATCCAGCGGGCGCTGCGGCTGGTCAGATGTTTCTGTGACTGCAACCAGAACACAGCATGGCTGTCTGTTACCACTGTAAAGTGACGGCCGTAAAGGTACGGGCGGAATTTCTGAATCGCCCAAACAGTGGAACACTCCTGCTCGGTAATCGCGTAATTGTTATCGGCGTGACTGAGAGAGCGGCTGTCGTAGGAAACAACCCTTTCTCTGTTTTTGACATCTGTCTGCAAGAGAACAGCACCTAAGCCATGTCCACTGGCGTCCGTATGGAGAAGAACAGGTCAGGACTCGTCAAAGTGGCACAGTACTGGACCGGAAGTAAGGGGTTTATTCAACTCTTGAAAGGTGTCTTCACATTCTCTCGACCACACAAAGGGTGTTGCAGAGTGCATGAGCTTGTTGAGGGAGAAGCGAGGGTAGCAAAATTTCGTACAAAGAGACGGAAGTACGAGGCCAGACCCAGGAAGCTGCGCAGATTCTTTTGTTGCAATGCCCGTCGAAAGTTGACGACAACGTCAATCATATCAGGGTCTAGGCAAATTCCGTCCTTGCTCACGACGTGCCCCGAAAATTATTGCTTCGTCTAGCAAAGCGGCACTCCTTGTATTAGGTTGTAGGCCCACATTAGCAAGACAGGTCAGCACTTCCTCCAGTCGGTTCAGGTGCTCCGAAAAAATCGATGAAAAGACAACGATATCCTCGAGATAACAAAAGAACGATTTCCATTTGAGATCGCGAGAAACTGTACCGATCATTCGCTCGAATGTTGCATGGGCGTTGCAAAACCTGAATGCAAAACAAACTGTTACTGCCCGTCCGTAGTGTCGAACGCGGTCTTCTCTTTATCCAATGGAGTCCTGGAATGAGGGCCCCACACCACATTACGATGCTCCCAATAAAGTTTATCGTCCTCCTCCTATCGGCCTCGTGCATGGGGATCGGCCAATACCCCGAGCGCAGATCAAGAACTGAAAAATATTCGGCACCTTGTAAACAATCTACGGCGTCATCAATCCGTGGCATCGGGTAGGCATTTTTTGTGTAATCTTGTTCAGTGTGTGATAATCAACGCAAAATCGCACTGAACCATCCTTTTGCTGCACGAGAACCACCCGAGACGACCACGGACTGGTTAACGGCCGAATGATGTTCGGCTGAAGCGTATCGGTGACGTTGTCACTGATAACTTTCCTTTCTGAGGAGAACACACGGGAAGGACGGCGGTGAATAGTGCGAGACCCATTGGTTTCGATGCGATGCGTTGCCACCCACGTCTGAGCGAGGATGGTGCAGTTAGCGTCAAATAAAAATGCGTTTGGTCAGAACCGCCATTACGATTCGGTCTCAGCCGGCGAGAGGTCAGAACCCATCGTAGCGGTTAGATCACAGCCAGGACAGCCGGAATTGAGATGAGCAGGAGATGAAACTGCACAGAGTGGGAAATTACAGGTGGCCTCCGAGTCAGCAAGAGAAGCAACTGTTGTGCGCTTACTTAGGATCATGGGCTCACGATTGGTGTTAACGGCGATTATAGCCGCAGTTCCATGTGAAAAACGAACGAGAGTCTTAGCGATCACCACACCAGGAGATGGAAGGATGAGGACGTCACCATTACGAATTCGTCAGAACTGATGAAGATTACTTTCTCACTGCAGGGGTCGAGGACATAATCCGTGCGGGCCCCTAAGCGCTGTTGTGGTGCGTCAAGAACACTAGAATCGTCTATTTTCATCAGTTAGATGTATCAGTTAGACGGCAGAAACATCACGGCAGACGCAGATGTGAGGAAGTCCCACCCTAAAATGAAATGATGGGCGCAATGCAGCAAAAGTGCACACTGTAAGCGGTGCCAAGTTCCATCTATAAAAACACGCACAGTACAATATGCGGTAGGTTCGATTGCAACTTGATTCGCATTACATAAGGAGGGGCCAGTGTACGGGGTTTTCACTTTGCGTAGCTCCGAACAGGACTTGCCGTCAATCACTGAAACACTGCGTCCTGTGTAAACAAGGGCATCAACCATTACACCTTCTTGTTTGACTCCAGTGTTCGAGGGACTTTCTGGAGGAGTTGTTCATGTTCCAACTAGTGCAGTTTTCCTTCCAAAAACTGCAGAAGCTAGTTTTCCTGGCCGGTGTTAGTAGCGTTGGCGGCAGGACGGAGGGGCGAAAAGGAACGACGGAATGGCGAAGGCGAGTGGTGGCATGCAGGACAATGACTGGGAGGCTCGAGTGGCCCTGGAGGTGACGAAGGACGGCGCGGAGGGGAAGCGTGTTCGGTACGCCTCTAGCCGTAGGGGAACCGGGCCTAGTCACGTTTGAACTGGGCGTAGCCTCTTCACTCGTCTTGCTGATGCAGACCACAGAAACGATAAATGTGGCCCCTGATTCTACAATAGTGGCACACGGCCATCTCCAGAAAAATGTTGACGGGCCGCTCGCATGGAGGTGCAATAATGCAGGGAAGCAGGTGCTGGGGTAATTGCTGTCACATGGGCCTGGCGCAACGGTGGTTGAACCTGCAAGGGCGGTTTGGCCGTAATCGCAGAGTAGGACGGCGCGTACACGGTGGCCAGGGGAGGGGTTGTTGGCCAATAGGACTGCGTGCACACGGTGAGAAGAGGTGGACGTGCGGGTGAATATCCTGTCATAGATGTTAGCTCCTCTCTGAGAATATCGGAGCTCAGGTGCATTAGTGTGACAATGGTAACCCGACGAGCAAGCCGAGATGTGGTGCTGCAGTTCGTCGCGAATGATCGCGAGAATGAGACTGCGTAGGCCCGAGTCCCCCATTTGTTGAAAGGCCAAAGCCTTCTGGCGAAGCAGAATACACTGTAGGTGTTCTAGCTTTTGACAAGTCTTGCGGACATCTAACGCTTGCAGGATTTTCCACAGCCAGAGAGTCAAATGCAAATGGGGCGATACCTTTCAATTTATGGTACACCTTGTCAGCCTGTAACATGGTTTCTTCCACGCAGCAACAGAGAGCAACGAAGTCCCAATGTATGAGGCGAATGTCTCATCAGGGCATTGATTACGAAAGGGAAGCTTCTGTCTGGCTACGTCAGAGCGAATGGATGGCGTGCTCAAAATGTTTCGTAGCTCATGAGTAAAGCTGGTCCAGTCTGTTATAGTGTGTTCATTGTTACGGAACCACGTCTTAGCTGCCTCGTGCAGGAAGAAGGATACAATTCGGAACTTGAATGCTTCATCCCACCTATCAAAGCTGCATATCCGGTTATAACTAACCAACCACTCGTCGACATCCTCGCTTCCAAGGCCAGAAAAACCTTGGGGATCGCGTTATTGGCTGGTGATGGTAAACGCCGCAGGCACGACAGCTGACGTTATGGGGAGGTGGGGCGGGTGGTTCCCGCTCTCGTGCTGCATCCTCATGCCTAACGGAATGGAGCTCCAGGTGTGCGACTGGGAAAGACAGAGGACAGGACCGAGGTGCACCTACCACTTAAGGGAGACGTCATGTGCAGCCATTAACCAAAACAGACGTCCCAGATGCCGTCGAAACGGCGCGTTTATTCCGAGAGGCAACCGACAACACCAGCCCGAAGACAGAGAGAGAAATAGTCTTTAATGATACTGGTGATGAAACCGATGAAGAGATGAAGAATGAAAAGATGAAAAGTGAAACAGATCAAGAGATGATGATAATGACTGTGATGAAGGTGATGCGCTCATTATTAGAGACCTGTTTAAAGAGTCTGATCAAGTCCTGTGCTTCGCCGGAAAGACAAGATAGCTTTTGTCACTCGAGTTGCTCGTTTAGAGTTCGGCCGAGGGACTAGCACGTCATTTAGAGTTAGTCTTCTAGAAAGCGGAAGACCCAAGGACAATAAACGAGACGTTCTAGCTGCTCTATACAGGGTACACAAACATAATACGTGGTTCATGTCCTCGCACACGTCACAAAGAAGGCAGCAGGGGGAAGCTGCCTGTTTCATCTGGAATCGAAACGAAAATAATTTGTTTAAGGAACATTTAGCCGCACACGGCGAAGAACCGCTTCGTCATGCTTGGAAAGTTCGTCAGGAATCCTAGAAGTCCCTGTGCAAGTCTGTGGAGTGAAGCGGCGCATAATTTTGCTGCGCAACAGCTCTCAGAGATCGCTGAAATCTCCAGGCAGCCTTGGATGCAAGGGCAGAAGTATCTTTCCTTGAGAACGGTATCCGTATCACTGGCCCGTGCAGATCATGCGCTGTCGATGCTACAGTGTCTGCCTTGACGTTCCCATGTTATACTGCAGTGGCAAGAATCCACTGAAGCTCAACATAATGGTTTGTATTTGTAGCTTGTAATTGCAATGCATGGATGTCGCAAACAAGCTGATCTTTCAGGTACGATTTTAAGCTCTGAAGTGCCGCCTGAGAATCCGTGAAGATTCCCACTGACGCACTGGTTGCTCGATGATGTAGGGGAAAGCAGCCGGTAGAGCGGCAAGTTCGGTGACCATGGATGTCTTCCTGTGGCTAAGCGTTGCAATGAAGGTGGTACCGGAGGACGGAAGCCAGATTCCTATAGCCGATGAGCTATCTGTCACAGATCTATCCATGCATAGATGGTTGTGGGCCCTGTATGTTTGGAAGGAAGATCAGTTCCAAGGCGAAGAACTTTAAGGCAGGGGTGGTGATATCCTGTTTGCGGGTAATACCGGGCACTCCAGTTGCAATTTGCCGACGCGGGTACATCCAAGGTGGTTGTAGCGCCGGAAAATGGTGGTGGTAATCCAGAGGCAGAAGGTCATGCACTTCAGTGACTGAGCTGAGTGCTAATGGGTGACCTCGCTGCCGTGCTACAAATCGCAGTTGAGCGCGAAGGACCTCCTGCGCGCCAAGAGCAAGTGATGCAAGTCGTCCACACTCCACCATAGTTCCCACCGTAGATGTGGTCTTCGCAACTCCAATGCACACACTCAGGACCTGCGCTTGCATACTTTTCAGGACTCTCGCATTTCCTTTTGAGAGGGGGAGAAGCACAAGAAGGCTGTAGCGAAACAATCCTACGCACAAGACGTCATACAGCCGAAGAAGAGACGGGAAGTCGCATCCGCCGGCATTACTGGATATCATGCGAAAATGTTGGCGAAGGACGCAAGCTTGTCATTTATATAGCGGACTTGTTTTGACCAGGTCAGAGACCTGTCAAAAATAACACCCAAAAACTTGTAATGCGGAACACAGGGGATAGTGCAGCCTGCAACGTTGAGTGCATAATTTGATATATCATGCTTCGTGAAAGTGATGGCAGCGCCCTTGCCAGCTGATATATCTAGGCCTTGGGTTCTTAGAAACACCGCCGTGAAATTGATTGCCCATTGTTTTGCAGATGTCATCCGCGTACAAGGATATTTCCATGGACTGTGGAAAGCACTTCTCTATGCCCATCGTAATGATCTTGAAGAGCGTTGGACTTAGGACACCACCTTGAAGAACTGCACAGGTCGCTCTGCATAGCGTTGTGTCACAGCTGTCCACTGATATATAGATGCATCTATCGGTTAAATAGTCCGAGATTCATGCATACAAGTGAACCCCAAGGCCCGAAGACCTCATGGCCGAGCATATAGCTTCATGGTACATGCAGTCGTACGCTGATTGTATATCAAGAAACACCTCGATTGTAATGTTGCGCTGTGTTTTGACTTGTTTTACGCTGTTAGCAAGGGCTATGGCATTTTCAATGGTACTACGTCCCTTGCGGAAGCCAGACATCTGTAGCGGGTATGCATTCCGAGTGGTCAGGTCCCAGTCCAGGCGATGTAGCACCATTTTTTTCCAAAAAGCTTGTCGACACAGCTCAGGAGGACAATAGCACGATAAGACTCGATCGAAGTAGGTATTTTGCCTGGCTTCATCAGTACAGCCACAATACGCCCGTGCTTTCATTTTTGCTCTAGGCGGCCAGTCTCCCAAGAACGATTGAAGATGCATAAAAGGCACTTCTTTTCCTTTTCGCACCAAATGGGAAAGGGCTGTGTGGCTGATATTGTCCGGACCAGGAGATGTAGCTTTCTTGACAGAGGTCAGCGTAGCGTAAAGTTCAGCCATAGAAAACGGTTCATCCATGGGTGAGGTTATGGCTAGGGCAGGCGCACTTTTGGGCGATGAGGGTCTTATGTTTGATGTATGCGAAGAGGCATTTTTCTGCAGAAGGCGTTTGCAGCGTCCAGGTCACTGATGTTCGGGCTTAGCGAAACAGAGCTGTAGGGGTGAAGTTGTGTCGGTGGTGCGCGGAGACTTCGAACGACGTGCCATATTCCCGAGAGTGGCTTCCTGGGGTCCAGCGTAGAGCAAAAAGAAGTTCAATAATGCTTCGCCAACTTGTTCATGTGCATCTCGATGGTTTTTTGTACTCTTGTAGCATCTCCGACATCTTCCGTTGATTTCGTCTGGTGCGCTAATTTTTCGGCTCTTCGATACACTGCATGAAGTCTCTCAAACTCTGCATCCGCGGTAGTATACCTTTTCTGTCACCTCAAATACTTAGTGCCGGCCGTCCTGGCCGATAAAGTGTTTGTACTAAGTCGTCATACGATGACGAACAGTGCACCTTCTCCCCTACTTTGGGTTGCAAAGATGTCCAGTCAAAGCAACCCAGCGTCCGCTGAAAACGACTGCCCTGTAAGCCATCTACCGTGACATAAACCGGAACGTGATCGCTGCCGTGCGTTTCAATGTCCGATATCCAACTGGTCCCAGATAGAAGTTGCGATGACACGGAAAAACGTTGTTTTTCCGGTGTTGAGTATACACATTTCGTACCGTTGGGCACAGTCAAAAAACCACCGCCCTTTAGCTGTCAATTTTATTCCTCCCCGTGAGGGGTGGTGGGCGTTGAAATCACCTGTCAGAATGTGGGGTGCTGGGGTAGCAATAATGCCTTCAAGTCGATGTAGGTCCAGTGCGACAAGACTGGGTTTATAGGCAGCAATATTAGTGAAGGTCAAGCCTCCCCCTCGCACTGTAGCTGACACATATTCGTTTGATGCGCCGGGTGGAATGCTATGTTATGTGATGGCCAGGTCAATACGCAAAGCTAGGAGGACCCTTGTTAACGCCACTCCAGTTGACGATCGTAAGACCGAGTAGCCCGAGAGACGAATATCTTCAGATAATAGCTACTCCTAGATGGCGATCACCGCGAAGTGATGCTTTTGCACGAAACTGCGGAAATCAGAGAGACGCTGCTGGAGTCCACAAGTATTCCACTGAAATATTGTTGCATTATTTCGTATTACCTGCAGTTATAACGGTGAGGCCACGCGAGTTACTGTAGCTACCGCCATTGAGCAAGGAAGGAGGAGACAAAATCCAGGAGTGTGACAAGAGCCGTAGCCAATGTTGACGCAAGAGAAGCAAGGAAGGTGCGTACAGTATCCACCATTGGCGACATCTTTGTCCAAATCCCACCAAATCTCCGGTCAACTTTTCGACCACTATTTTGTCTCGGCGGAGGTCGACGGGCCGACTTCGATGTCCGCACAGCTAGAGTTGGCGGTGACGCCGTCGCCGGTGCTGATGCAGGCTCCTCTGTAGATCCAGAGGTATAGGCAGGTAGGACACGTTTTAGTGCAGACGCTGAGTGACCACGGGTGCCCTCTCCGGCTGCGTTTTCGCGGCAGGAAACTGCTGCTCACGCTGAACGACCGGTAGCGGAGGGAAGTCTTTCTGGACATTGGTAACCGTTCCATTCCCAGCGGACTGTTTTTGTCTCAGCAGGACGCCTTTCTGCCAGTGTTGCGTTGCTCTGCTAGGGAAGACTTCGCTGACTTATAATCGACGTGGTTGCCCACGAGATTTTAAATATCGCTTTCTGATGACGTCGTCCCGCGCACTTAGCAAAAGTAGATCCGTGCTTTTTTCCCGCAGTTGGGGCGATGAAGAATTTCAGGGGCGCACTTTGTACGGTCGTGACTGCCTCCGCATCCTGGTTGGGTATGAGAAACAGATAAAGCATTTCATGATGGTGATAAGGCTCGTGAGAAGCAGACGGAGTGCAATGTGGATTCGGCACGAAAATAACAGGAACGTTCCATGTGTTTTTGAAGCGAGCACTATCGCAGCGCGCACACAAATGCTCACAATATTACCTACCTTGGTAACAGCAACAGCCAACGGCTCTATTTCGACGTTTCGACTTGAGTCATGTATTTTTCGGAAATGAGAATTTCGGGAGAGAGCGTGTGTGTCGTAAGTGGTGAGCGGCTCCATAAATTTTCAACGAAGCCACACACAAATGAGCATGAAATATACCAACACTAAGCTTTAATCTTCGTGGTGGCATAGAAGAATAAATAAATAAAGACGCAAAAGGTCCGGCAAGAAGGGGTGGCAGAGAAGGAAGACCAGTGGACAGAAGTTCGAGTGATAAAGAAACGCGATAACACCGAGAGCGTCCAAAAGCTGAATTGTGGACGAAAGGAGAGAAAGAGATATACATCCCGTCTGTAGACGTCCTATGCCAGCCCCCAGATGCGCAAAAGGGTTTGAATGTTACCTTATTTCCTCTGGTTCAAGGCATGGATCCGATCATAAGTTCGGAGAATGCGAACCAGGCATTTTAGGGCCTGTTATGGGCCTGTTCTGGTACGTCGGCTAGTTAAAGGACTTTATTAAACACAGCTGTTCGGCAAGTTGGTGCATTATGATTGAAAAATCGAGCGCGACTTCGACAACAACACAAAGGCAGAAAGACGGGATAAACCCTCACATAGAAATAATATTTATTTGAAACATTTTCTCGTATTTATGCAGGTATCACTAGGAGCATGCTTACTGGAATGAACTATGTAGATAGCACAAACAGAGTGACTTTTCAATCAAAGTGACTTTTACAGAAATTCAAACTCGATGGCCCGCAAAAGCACAGATCTAAGCTGGACGCAATTGTCCCCTTTTTTCCTAATACAAATCGCTTCCGAAAGCTACGTTGCTACTGTCCAATCGCTCGTGCCGAGAATTCGAATCTGCTCGAAAGAAAGGACTCCATTTCTCCAAGGCACTGAAAGGCCTGCGACCGGCGACGATCTAATGAGTGTCGCATCAAAACGGCACTGGGAGAAGTCATAGTTGATCTCATCATACCGGACAAACCAGTTCCTCTCACTGACCAGGCGGAGTCACGGTTAATTATTGATAGCGACGCTTGCTAGTGAGTGAGCGGAAGCGGTTCGTACGGTTTGGTTATATCAAGACGGACTGATCAGTTGCAATCGCGAAACTACACCAGGAGGATTGCTGTACTGGATGGGAGCAGTCTGTCTCTATTTACAACTAACCGCCGAACTGCACCCAATCATAAATAGCCAGTCATTGTTAATAATAACAGTGACTCTAGCTAGTCAGTAAGCTTAGGCAATTTGCCCGGTTGGGTGTAATAAACTATGAGTGCTCCCAGCGGTGCCTTTATGATACACTGCCGCTGCAATATTCTTTACGCGCGGGTAAATGCGCGAGAGTATTATTATTAGGCGAAGAACTGTGCTCGCGTGCCGGGTCGTTGACACATCCCTGTCTGGCCGATATAGGCCTCTCCGCAAGAAAACAGTATCTCATATGCTACCCCGACCTCAGAGGAAAAAATGGTATGGGCATGCTTTTTTTTGGAGTGTTCTTGTTTGGGCTTGCCAGAAGTTTGCGCACAAATGCGGTTGCGTTTTCGTGGAGTAGAAATTACCACGCGACCTTTGTACCTTTATGCCATCATTTTCAGTTTGTACGTAACCGTATGTATATAGGGTACAGCAATACGCTTCAACTTAGGTTGTTCTCGCGGCTTCGCACCTACTTCGCCTTTGTCTTCCCGCAGCAAAGGTTCGGGAGCACACACCAAGACATAGCTCGGATTACCGACCGCGAGAAGTCTCTTTGGTCGACCGTCAAAGCTTTGTTGAACAACATGTATGCAGGATTTCTTCAGTGCGGACTATAGAATCACAGACACTATGGCCGTTGTGACAGTCTTTGAATATGAAGATAGATTTTTCAGAAGCTGTTTTCGGGCATGCGGGCGATAGATCTGTTAGGCGAAAGTTAAAGGATGCTAGACCCGAGGTCATTTTCAATACGTACACATAAATTATACGGCCTACACTGGAGACGATAGTATGGTGTGGGATCCGCACCAAGTGGGTTTGATTAACAAATTGCAAGGGATTCAAAGACTACCTGCAAGGATCATCTCCGGTGCATGCCGAAGAACGCAGTCTGTATCTTCGTTAGTATCTCGTGCCGGTTTGCCCGAACTCTCAACGCGTAGAAAAATAGCTAGGCTGGAATTCTTGTATCAACTCTATAATATCAAATTCAACTTGAACTCCAGGCTGTACTTGTACCCCCCAGGGCGAGCGTGGCCGCGAACAGGTCACTCTCATGAAGTGTTGTATGTTCTCAGAATGCATTGTTTCTCTATCGCGGAACCGGCATTACATGTTTGTGGAAAGTATTTTTCCTCCCTCTCCTGTAACAGCCCGCAAGGGCTAACATCATTGGAAATAATAATCAATCAATCAATCAATCAATCAATCATGTATATTTATGGTACCCAGGAACAGCTGTGAGGCCTTGGTGCTGGTACACAGATGGATACAGGTGAAAACAAAGGAAAACAAAAGGTGAAAGGAAAGAACACTTTGACAGCGTATAAGATAAAAGAGTAGAAAAAAAACTTAGAATGTTTATTAAAAAGTATACCGTACAAACCACAACGAAACGTACATAGCGTATACACTACATGCAATGAACAGAAACAAAACTGACAGGATACAACAGAATTGGTAATTACATCGTACCGATCAAACAGAACATCTGCAAACTATAGATAATCGTGTAGCCTCATAACATTGAGCCATAAAAAGGAAACCAAGAAAAGAGCCATATAAACAGCATACTAAGGAAAGCAGGTAAAAAGAAGTTACTATAACTAGACAAAGATCCATTCAGTATGACGGAGCAAAGAAATATTCTATATAGTTCCATGCAGGAGAATAAGAGGGAGCATATTAGCGAATGAGCATTCTGGAAGTGTATGAACTGAACTGATTGAGGGGGCTTTTAAAAGTATCTACGTCTGGAGAGTAGAAGTTACACGTTCACTGCAGCCTGAACAGCGGGCAATGTCGGTTACAGGAGCTGAGAGCACAAAAAGGATGACATTTTCTTGTGGTTTTAGTAGGCACTGTCAGCTGGAACTCCGAAAGCAGTTCCACACTGCTAATATGTCCATGTATGAGCTTAAAAAGAAATAAGAGGTCAGCTGTATCGCGCCCAGCCTTTAGCTCAGGCAACACTTGCAACTACCGTGGTGCAGAGTCAAGACGGTGATACTCGTGACGGAAGCGATGTCTAAGTATGGACAGCAGCTTACTCTGCACGTCATCAATGGCCCCGCTGTTAGATTTGGATGTGCCATTCCAGACAACCGAGGCATATTCCAGCACGGGACGACAGACAGTGGAGTACAGTTTCACTAAGGACTTTGTACTACGGAATTCTCTAGACATCTGGCAGATTATGCCCAAGCGGCGGAAAGCTCGCTGTTCGATGGATGTAACGTGTGGTGTAAAAGTCACCTGGTTATCAAAGAGCACCCCAAGATGAGTTGTCGTCGAGATTTGAGGCAAAGGAACATCATAAACTGATTAGTGATAAAGCAGGCAGTCTGTTTTACGCGTGTATGACAACACTTTGGTTTTCGCGGCGTTCACTATCAGTTCGTTCTCTTTACAACAGAGTGTAAATGCATCCACGTCTCTTTGCAAATGCCCGCAGTTTCTAAGACACAACTCTTCCTTGAAAATATTGATGTCATCAGCATAAAGTGAGAAAGAAGAATGCCTTATAGCACCTGACACATCATTGACAAATTGATTGATTGTGGGGTTTAACGCGCCGACGCAACGCAGGCGATGAGGCGCGCCGTAGTGGAGGGCTCAGGATTAATTTTTACCCCCTGGGGATCTTTATCGTGCCCGAAATCTCGTACACACGAGTGTTTTTGCTTTTCGCCTAAATCAGAAAAGCGGCCGCCGCGGCCGGGAATCGAACCCGCGACCTTGTGCTCAGCAGCGCAACGCCTTAGCCACTGAGCCACCGCGGCGGGTCCATTGACAAATAAAGAAAACAAAAGAGGGCCTAGAACAGACCCCTGTGGCACACCACTTGAAGCGCAGTAACGATAGGATTGCTGGCCGTTAACATTTACGTAGCAGGTCCGCTCACGCAAGTAACTAATTAGGAGGTCAAGAATCGAATGATCTATGTTCAGACTTGACAGTTTAGAAATTAACAATGGGTGACTGACCAAATCAAAAGCCTTGCTCTGGTCGAAGTACACACTATCAAGCTGCCTCCTATGATGGACCGCTTCGGACGCACGCTGCATGAAAGAAACTAGGTTAGTGGTGGTGGAACGTCCGGACATAAACCTGTGCTGTTCGGAAATTAGTATGCCCTTTACACTGGAGGTTAAAATATCGAGCAACACAGTCTCAAAAAGCTTAGACGCCGCACAGAGAAGCGATACAGGCTGAGAGTGTCTAGCACTATCTTTAGCACCAGTTTTGAAGACAGGAACCAAGCGTGCTAACTTCCAGGCTGCTGGAAAAGTAGCAGATTGAATTGAATTATTAAATGTAGCGGTTAGTATGGGAATCAGAAGCTGCCCATAGGTTTTTAATATTACGGGAGTAATGCCGTCAGGGCCACAGGAAATTGAAGGATTGAGGCGCTTCAGGGCTTTTCGAGTCGCCCTCACTTATTCTGGGAACGCAGAAATTAGACGACGCAGAGGAAGAGTTGGACAAAATGTTAACTTCACGCTTTGGAAATACTGAGCTGAAATGATCCGCAAAGGCATTAGCAACGTCTCCAATCGGGTTTCCATTGTCATCTAGAAGGTTAACAATTTCGGCAACCTTGCCAGCAGATCGAGAGCGAACATACTGCCAGAAAATTTTCTGGTCTCGTGTAGCTCTGATTTCTACATTGGCTATGTAGTCTGACCGATCGCGATCATACAGCTCTTTACACAGGGCTTTGAAATACTTAAACTCTTTTTTCCAAGCTTCGGATTGTAGCCCGCGAATTTTCTTGTGAGCACGGGCTTTACATTTTAAAGCCTTTCGCGGTTCCGCAGAAAACCAGCTCGGAAATTTAGATTTCTTTCCGGACGTTCTAGGTATAAACATTTGCATTCCTTGCTGAATAATTGTACGAAGTTTCTCGACTTGGTCATCAACAGAGGGAGGTTTGACGAGGAGAGACAAGTCAGTATTACATAAGTAGATATTATAAAAAGCAACATAATCTCCAGCAGCGTAATTGTACGTTGGATGTGCAGAATGGCTGGAGCATCTCGATTGCCCCGAGACATACGGTAGTGAGATATGAAGGACAGGATGAAATTTGTCGGGACGAACGAGCAACGTATCCGAAAGAAAAATGGTAAGGCCCGCCTTGTTGGAAAAGCAAAGGTCTAAAACATTACCACAAATATTTTGACACCTATTACTTTGCTCCCGACTGCTCAAAGAAATAAAGTCTAACAGACAGTAGCCCTTCTGGGTAATGTAACGATGATCGTGTCTGACAGTGCGATCACCCCGTCTACACCGGGAACGTTGAAGTCCCCGGATATAAAACATTTAGTGTCTGGGTGGGCATTAACAACATGCTCTTCGGATGTCACAGAGCTCTGAAATTCGGCGTAGTTTATGGATGCAGGTATATAAAAGGTGAAAATTTGGATACTATTTTTTCTACCGCCGAGAACCTCCACCCACACTGATTCTGCAGCAGTTTCAAGGTCTGAGTGACGCCGCCAGTTCAACGACTTGTTCACCGCAATGAGCACTCCACCACCGCAATTTGTAGAAGTGGGGCCAGTACGGTTACTTTGGAAAACAACATAAATATCGGTAACATAATCGCTAGACGGAATATCCGAGGATACCCAGGTTTCGGTAAGGACGATTACATTATATGAGGACGAAGCTATAGAGAAAAAGAACTCAGGAGATTTGGTCCGAAAACCACGGACACTGGAAACCACGATAACAAACAGTGATCATGCGCGCGAGGAAAGTTCAGACAGGTGCAGCATGGACTCATGCAGTACGCCCCGGAAGGGCTTAAAAAGACACTCATTTGGCCACAGAGCTCGATCCTGCCGTAATTCATAGCACACGTTACTTACGGCAACATAGAAGGAGGCATAGGTGTTGTACCTAGTTTTTATCCGATTGCAAGCAAGAGGAGCAGAATCTCTGGCAGTCAGGTACGAGCACAGCTGAGCTTCCGTGGTTTCGTGTGAAAGTTTCTTGACGAACAGAGCATTCGGCAGCCGCCGCCGCAGCAACACCGTGAGCTCAGACGAGTCCGAGGTTCAAAAGAATTAGGGTTGACGAGCCTTGCTGTTGACATCACCAATCGTAGTGTGGCACACGGTGGATCCTCCTCCTCCTGGAGACGGTTGCGATGCGAAACACGCATCGGCACCTGTGACGACAGCATTCGGGCTGGAGCCGGGCGACGCAGGCTGCCGTTGCAGACGTTGCTGTCCGTGTTCCGCCACCGACTGGTACGGTAGACAACGTTTTTAGGCGCGCAACCAACCGTAACAGCAGGAGCGGCTGCGACGGCAGCGGCGAACGACGATTTCACGGGGACAACAGGTGACCCAGAACCAGCCAGACCCGACACCGCGGTAGAAAGCATCACGCCGGCAGAAGAGAGGGCTTCGGGGGAGGCCGGCAGGGAAACAGGTTGCCACGCGGCGAGCTCATCTCGCAGAGTGCGTACCTCTTGCCGATGGGAAACAACGATGGCTGTGTGGTATGCCCGCTCCCGCTCAATTTCCCGGCGAAGGCTGTCAAAACCCTGCACATTCTCCCGGCGCAGCTGTTCATTGTCGTCACGGAGTCGGGCCATTTGGTCACTCAAAAAAGAAATGCCCTCCAATGCGTCGGTGAGGAGCGCACGGAGGGCACCAGCATCATTCCCAAGGCCAACCGGTTGGGACAGCGAAACAGAGGCCTCTTCGGCCGGCGACCTTCGTCGGACGGAAGAGGGGGCGATCTCCGAGCGGTGTCGTTGCTCGTCAGCGAAGCCCTGCTGCTAGGCCTAGCCGCCACCTCGGCCGTCTCACACACATTGCACCTGTACGGCCGGGCACCTGACCTCAGAAGTTGCAGCTCAGCGTCCGGCCACGCAACACACTTCGCCTGCACACGTTTTTTACAGGCGGCACATCGGAAAAATTTTTGCTTACCGAAGGAAGCCTGGGAGCACAAAGTACAGAAATCCGCACTAGGCACCATCTTGCGGCGCAAGATGGCGCCTAGTAATAATAATAATAATATTATTAAAATTAATATTAATATATTTTTTATTAATCACTAAAAAAAGCTACAGCGAAACGAGCTATCTAAGCCAATAGCGGCTTGTGTGATATGGCCCTCCATCGTAAGGAAGACATGTGGTTTTTTTTGTAAATGAACAATATTCAACATTGCAACAGAAAAGTAATTAGTAAAATTCAATATTTAAAGGGAATCGGAGTAAAGTAGCAACACACTCCATACGGAGTGGTAAAACATCAGTATACAAAAGAAATACGAGAATTACTTATTGACATTTGAATCTTGAAGTAGAAACAATAAACAGTTCAACTTTGCAAGGAGAAAAGTGACCAGGAAATAGAATTTGCATTCACAGTTAATCAAAGCACAGCAATCGTATACTCTAAATAGTAGTATAATCAGACCACACTTAAAGAAAAGGAGACTATATACGTACATTTTACTCTTGGGAGGGAAGCCATGAGAATTTGAAGTCATATAGCGATTTCACAGAAAAAAATTCATCGTACAAGTTTTTGAAAATCTTTGGGATGTACACACATCGTGTCGCTGCTCCATATCTAGTTGAGAAGCGCGGAACAACAAAGCGTGTTTTTTTTTTGCGCAGCTAACGCGGGGCGATATGAGGGACCATAAATTCACACGTCCAGTAATGGCGCAGTGCTACAGTAGAAGTGAATAAAGGTTTAAATGAACGAAAACCAAGTTCAGAAAAATGTCTTGGCCCAAAGATAAGTTCGATTCTAAGCCACACTCTTGAATATATCTTTAACAGGTTATCAATTGAATCTTGCCAAACTCCAGAGCAGAAACAGAAAACCGTTATTCCATAACTTAAAACACTATAGATGGAATAAGGGGTTTCTGTTTCTCCTCTGGAGTTTGGCAAGACTGAATTGATAACCTGTTAAAAATATATTCAAGATTGTGGCTTACAATCGAACTGCATCTTTGGGCCAAGACATTTTTCTGAACTTGGTTTTTGTTCATTTAAACCTTTATTCGCGCATGGACTATCATCTTTTAAATTGGGAAAAGCACCAAGCTTCTTACATTGCAGAGTAAACACGCCACGGATCTACGTTTTCAGCACACGTAAGCACTATGGATTTGCACGACAAATCTCTGTCCAAATGAATTCCGAGATACCTAATTGTACTTGTGTATTGCATGGTAGAGCATTGACAGGGTGTGCCTTCATGGTGATGAAGAAACACTGGAAAGTCGATCTCACAAATGTTCAGGGTATTTTAGAAACACATGGCTTTAGTCTTGCCGTGATTGACGGTGAGGTTGTTCTTCGAGAATCAAGACATAGCTTTGTACACTGATTGCTTTAGTTGCTCAACTGCCGATTTATATTTAACATGCTTTGTTAAGAGGACAATGCCAACCGCGTACTGAAACACTTCCCAGTTTGGGATTATTGACGCAAAAGGATTTACAACGAAATTGAAGAGGAGAGCAGATGAAATTCATCCTTGTGGGACACCGGCATCAAGCGGCAGTTTGGTGCTGGAGAATCTATAATATAACAACCATTTGTGACTTGTCAGCAAGGTAGTTCATAAGTACAGCATGAAAGGGGCCCCTGAAGCCTATAAGGTATATTTTCGGAGTAATATGTCATTACGAACTGTATCAAAGGCTTTGGATACGTCGAGAATCAAGGCGCAGCAGAATAGCATACGTTGCAAAGACGCATACAACTCATCTGCAAATTCTTCCAAAAGCGCAATTGTGCCCGGGCCTTGCAGAAAGCCAAATTGCCTGTCAGACCTAATGGATAACTTATGAATAAACGAATTCATCAACTAAGCAAAAATGTTTCTACAACCTGGCAAAATACCAGCAAATTTCAAATCGGGCGGTAGTTCTCAAAATTTGATTTCTTACCTGCCTTGTGCAATGGTCTAACTAAAGCAGTTTTCAGATTTTTAGCAATAACTCCCGAATCAAGGAAACCATTCAGCATGAAACGAAAAACGTCTGTTAGCACATCGAAATTTGATGTCAGTATGCCCACAGATATTCCATCCATACCTGGTGGTTTATTTATTCGAAAATTAGAAAGGATCCGTGCAAGGTTCGATTTTGAAGCCGAGGCAAAAAACGGGTGCTGCTAAAGAATCCCTCAGTATCCAGTCTTGTTGAGACTTTGCGGACGCCGCTTTTGAGGCCTGGCTGAAGAAATGATTGAGCAAATTGGCTGTTTAACAGCACTTCCAGGGAAATGTTCTGCGACAAAGTTTTCTTTTTGAGATCTTCCTCTGAGGTGGTTCACTAGGGGCCAGGTTTTGCTAGCATTTTGTGACGATTTATTAAAGTTATCAAAAAAAGCGACGTTTTGCAGCACGGAAAAGAGCGCAACCTTGTTTCTTGCGATTTTATATTCTAAGCGGAGGGGTTTATTCTGAGGGGCTCGTTTACATATCTTCCAAACCCAATCTCTATTAGCTATAGCCTGCGTAATACCTTAATTAATCCAAGTGTAGTTCTTCAGGCGCTGTTTACTCCTGGTAAATGAACAGGATCACTCGAAGTCGGCCAATCGTTCACAAAAGCTATCTTAAACTTGGTGTGGTAATCTACCTTCCATCAGAGAAGGCCATGAGAAGTTCGCATTGAGGCCATCTAGCCTTCTTTTATCTACAAATGTGAGGCGTATTTCTGACGTGGTTCCAACCTTATTTGAATGTCGCGAAACCGGACTTTGTGCCTTTAAAGCTACACGGCAGACTACTAAATAATGATCAGAAAATTTCTGGGTAACAACATATGAAGTAGAACAATGATTAGGCACTCTAACCGCAATGTGATATAAACATGACGTCACGACACGGCCCTTCAAAATGTCCTCTCTTGTGGGGGCAACAATCGTTCACGCGCAACCACACTACACCAAAATAGATAATCTGATACATTGGCCTTTGTTGGACATAGGATGTTAATATTCAAATCTCCTGCCAGGAAGACTTGATCAACGGATGACCAACGTTTCAATACATCCCCCAGTTCCAATAAAAACCGAGCAGCACTGGTACATGGAGGTCGGTAGACCGCTAACAACAAAAAAATCGTGATTTGCGGAATAAATTTTAATGGAAAGGCTTTCACCATAAACGATTGTTACGTCGACTGGGGAAGTATCAAATTTCGAACTTACAAACACGGCAGTGCCACCCCCTCTGCGGTTCGATCATGTTGTGCTACGAGAAGTGAACTCCTTTAAAGTATATTATTGCAAAAAGTCTTATGTCCCATTGATTTCTTGTGGCACGAAATCATCTACAAAAACCCTCAAGCATTCGGCTATTGCTTTTAATTCTTCACCATACCTACGTATGCTCCTAATGTTTATGTTTACAAGATTAAAATCACCCGCTTACGTGCATCCGAAGGTTGTCTTGAAGGAAGGAAAGGCAGATAACTCAATGAAACTTGCAGCAATGCTTAAGTAATTCTATTGATATCGGATTCACGGGAGACACGAATGCGAGGGGCCCTGTCATCTTTTTTGCGTAGATTCTTCCGCCTGTGGCCCAGCAGATTTTGTACCCTTTTCTGTTTTGTCGCCTCACGCGCATACCAGCGCAAGTCACGATTCATCTTTGTTAGATTTTCATTGAAGAAAAGGTTAAAATCAGGGTCGGCCTCATGCAGACGTCGCAGTTTCTTTCCCGCCTCAAACCACACTTTTTTTGTAGTCGCGGTCGCGAAACGAACAAGAAGAGTTGGGTTTGCTTTTTTTGAGGGCAGCCGGTGAACTGCTTCAATGTCTGAAATCGAAAAGCTTGTCTCAATATCCCCCGCAAGCTCAGACAATGTTGCCTTCAGGTTCTCATTCTCTTCTTTCAGCAGCCCTTCAATCTCGAGATTAAAACTTAAGCTGTATGGTTCATTTTCGTTTCGGGCTTTCCGAAGAGAGTGCAGTTCCTTAGCTTGAGATTGCATGGTAGCATTCAACGCGGCTATCCCCTCATGATGTGCTGCAGCAAGCTCGGCACCCGTCTTCGCCTGTTCCACCACCGAGTCATATTGGATTGACAAAAACAAACCTGATTTTTCCAGACCCTTGACAGTCTCCGACAACTTCGTAAATTCTGACCCAAGAAGCAAGAGAGAATGAAGTTACTTGTGCAGAACCGGCAACGATTTTAAGCTTGTTTTGATCTCTCGGATTTCACGCAGCAACAACGGTTCTGAATCAGTGTTTTCCCAGCGGAAGCACCCTCGAGCTGGAACGGGCCGCGATTTTTTTTCCAGTTCGGAAGGTTTTACAAATCCAGGTGTTTTTCTTTGGTTGACCCTTTGCAAGAAAAAGTACGGATGCTAATACAGGAACTTGCCTGACCTAAACGGTAGCCGAGTTTACAATCTGAGCTGTTCAAATACCGCCCATCATCAGGTAGTGTCTCATGGAATGCAATGCACTCAATGCAATGTTCAGAATCTGATATATTGACTGGATGTACAATGCATCAGTATGCAATAAAATAGTTCTTGAACAGATGTGCCGCCACGCAGAGAACACCCACAAGTGACTGCTATGACGAGCAGGGGGCGGGGCAAGCACTGTGCGTTAAGCTGCGGTCAGCAGCAAAAGCCGCCCCACGCACTAGGGCTGAGCAGGAATGGCGACGGTCCGGGAAATATTGCCCAAGCGAGACGGAAGGAGCGCTGACGAGACGAAAACAGCGAGTTGCCGCAGTAGAGCCGTTCAAACCTCTGGCGAGCGTTCTTGTACAGCTGGGACGCCTCGCAGAGAACAGCCACAAGTGACTGCTACGACGAGCAGGGGGCGGGGCAGGCACTGTGCATTAAGCTGCGGTCAGCAGCAAAAGCACTCGCACGCACTGCGGCTCAGCAGACATAGCGACGGTCCGGGAAATCTTGCTGAAGCGAAAAGGAAGGAGCGTTGACCTGACGAAAACGGCGAGTAGCCTCACTTATAATAATAATAATATTAACAAGATCAATAACAATAATATAATAATAAATCAATCAATCAACCTTTATTTTCTGTGTCCAGGAACAACCCTACGGCCTTGGTGCTGGTACACCATACAAAACAAACAAAAGCAACACTAAAAGTAAGACGAGACAATACACAAAAACAATATGTGTGACATAAACAATGAAGTAAAAATAGTTACAGAAATCTTAGAAAGCAAAAAAGGGGAAAAAGAGAAAAAAAAACAGAAAGTCAAAAAAGAAAAAAAATAGGCTTGGCGTTGCAAGACATGACACTCGGCCAGCGAAACGTTCAATAGAAGTGAAAAATGGGAACTATGCAAGCAAACTTTAAAAGAACATGACATAGAGTATACGTATAAAACAAAGGTTTTCTAACAACGTGTTCGGAAGTTCTAAAAAAAAAGCTCCAGCGTTACCAACACTGACACTAAAATGTACAGATATTCAAGCAACACAAAACAAAGAAAAGTGAAAAACAAACAAGAATACAGTTTATATATATTAAATATGGTGCATTAATTTGGAATGACATAAAGGACTTAAACTACAACAGTTTTCAACTAATTGCAGAGCAAATTAAAAAAGCTCTGGAATATATCAAGACGAAGGGAATATTCATTATATGAACATTATATTCGGCAGATGGACGAGTGTCGGCTATTTAAAGCAACTTGTCTGAAAGCTGGAAATTTTTGAAAAGTTTATTTGGTAAGTTGATATTGATCACTGTAACCAAATCGTAACCCAAAATATTACCATTAAAAAGTTTATTGAGAAAGATAATATCAGCCCGCATTCCGCGACACCAAAGGGAAGGAATACTTTTCAGAAAAGATATGATGCCGTTTGCGTCTTCTTGCACATGACGGAAGCGGTGCTTAAAGATAGAAAGGAACTTATATTGAACCCTTTCGATACGGTCACTATTGGACTTGCAAGTTCCAATCCAAACAACAGACCCGTATTCGAGAAGAGGTAAGCAAAAAGCCAAATACAACTTTAATAATGGAAGCAGACCTTTAAACTCTCTAGATTACCTGCAAACAGCGCCCAGTCATCGAAGAGAGCGTCGGATAATTTATGTTAAGCGGGGACGAGAACATGAGAGAAGAATCAAACAGTACTCTCAAGTACAGAATTTCGTTCACCCTTGGCAGTTCAGTGCTTGCAATTCTATAAGAGTATTGCAGCTGATGAGTTTTTCTTCTATAGGAGACAACTTTTGTTTTTTAAGGATTCAAAATAGGGTCGATTTTACAGTCCTGAACACTACGCACGTCTCTAAAGATTTTTATGTCAGCATACCACAAAAAGGAATGTTTATGGCAGAGGCAACATCGTTAAGGAAAATAGAAAAAAGAAGGGGACCCAGAACGGAGCCTTGGGGTAAACCACTGGATGCTTTGTACATAAATGATGTTTGACCGTTAACACTTACATTGCAATATCGCTTCTTGAGATAGCAAAATATAGGACCCACCAAAGAAGCGTGTACATCTAACAGAGCGAGCTTGGCAAGCAATAACGAGTGATTGACAACATCAAAGGCTGTGCTCATGTCACAGTAAACCACATCACGCTGGCTTCTACCAACAATTGCTGGGAAAGCCTGCTCCATGAAGCGTTCAAAATCCGTGGAAGTTGAACGACCACGCATAAATACATGTTGATTAGGAATGAGGGCGTGTTTAAATGAGAAAGAGAAAACCGGATGAAGAGATAGCTCGAAACTTTTAGAGGGAGAACAAATCAGCGAGACAGGCCTACAGTTTATAGCATCAGTTTTTAGGCCTCAATTGAAAACGGAATGAATACGCGAGAGATTTTCCATGAGCGAGGGAACGTGCCAGACCGGGACGGTTAATAAATATGGAAGTGAACACAGAAACGAATATATTTGCATATGTTACATAGACAACATGTTCACGAATTGTGAACACGGACCCGCGTGTCAAGAAACATCGATATCTCACGGTCACCGTAATACAAACAAGACAACCGAAAATACAGTCAAAAACAAAGCAAATGCGGACAAAGGTCAGCCACGGTGGGGTGGCGCCATCTTGAATAACTTACGGTAAACAAGGCACTTGTTTGCTAAGTATTTAGTGCTGCGTTCGCGTTCATTTCTACACCGGACGGGAGACCTTGGGTAATCTTGGTGATGGTATCTTGGAGCCCCCATACTGATCTTGGTGACGGGTAATCTGGGAGCCCCCATACTGACGCTGTAACCGACTGTGATAATGAGTTTAAGGTTAAGGGTAGCAACCTCAAACAGTGGTAGACAGAGCACAGCTCTAGCTCTGGCGGATGCGCTCCCGGTCAGTTTAGCAGGTAGGGAGCTCCGGGACCTCTTCAGCTATCAGTGGAAGGCTGACGAAGAAAGTACCCCCGTCCCCTGCTTTTATACATACTGTATGCCTTTATCTAAATTCTCCAAACCCAATGATCGATCCCCTAAAAGGGGCCGCACCGAAGTATCCTTTTCACCTCTTCCGACCACGACAATCCCAAAACCTCATAACTAACCCCACTACTCGGTAATTGAATCTCTTGAACTAGCCAAGCCTATTGTTTCACAGTCCGTGTTCTTGATTTATACGTTCTTAGAAAGTATTATAGAAGTATCCTTTCAAGCTAAGAAGCAAAGAACTGGCGAGATCTTGGTCCAGGCACACAATCAACAGCATGCCACCAAACTCCTGAAGCAGACACGAATTGCCAATTTCGACATCAAGGTCCCGCTCCAACGCAGCCTGAACAGCTCGCAGCGCGTGATCTAGCGCCCAGATCTAGTAAACGAGATAGAGGCCGATCTTTTTGAAGGCCTGAAAATCAAGGTATCACGGCTGTCAGGGGCATAACCATAAGAAGAGACGCTAAGGTTGTACCAACTATAGACATCACCCTGACATTTCATCATTCCGTCCTTCCTGACCACATCAATGCTGCTTCCATCCGGTGCTCCGTTCGAGCGTACATCCCGAACCCGCAGCACTGTTTCAATTGCCAGCGGTTCGGTCATGGTACCCGTGTCAGGGCCAAATAACTTGAGCCATGTGCGCCCAACATGACCATCCCACAAATAATTGTAGTTGACAACAACTCCTCTGCATTAACTGTCAACCACATGCAGAGTACTCCAGCCAATGCGAGAAATTTCAACTAGAGAAAATAATAATCAAGGCCACAGGAAACATCACCTTATCGGAGGAGCGAAAGAGGTTCGCCTCTTTTCCTCTGGGGAGGTACGCCGACGCGGCTCCGCGGGGGGCGGAGCGGCGTCTGATTTCGGCGGGGACGCAGTCCGTCGAGTCTGCCCTGGCCCCGCTGGAACCCCCCCTCGGGTTGCTTCCAGCGGCCCATCCCGCCACCGCGCCGATTGCTTATCCAGCAGCGGCTTTGGTGGCAAGAACGTCTGTTTGGGATGCCGATGCATCCACTGTTTCATCTCCACCGGCCCAAAGGACATGCAAGTGCACGAAGGACATGGAGACGGAGGCATCCCCGGTGACCCCTTCCCCCGCGTCACTGCCTGGGCCATCGGTGGTGCTTCCCACGCTCTACGGCACTGGCGGCGCAGGCATAGAACACCCGAAAGGTTACCGGGTTAAGAGGACGCAGTCCGCTGGGCACCCCCTTGACTTCAGAGGATTACATGGACGTCGAACCCTTCGGAGGAATGGGCTGCGACGTCCAGGTCAGTAAAGAAGGTCGAAAAACCCCTTCCTAGAATCCATGTCCCGAAAGACCTTCCATAAATAGCCTATATTCAGTTCCTCTGAACACTTATTAATAGGAGGAGAAAGTGATGTACAATGAAACTGCAGAGGCCTTCATAATAATCTTGATGATGTGTACTACATTCTGCATGCTAATCAGCAAGTGTAATGTGTGTTCGGAAAACACATCTCAATGCCAAACACAAAAATTTCTTAAATAGCTATATGGTACACATAAAGCGTAGGGATGGCTGCACACACTCTTCTGCTGGGGTGGCAATAATCGCCCTGAAATCCTTTGTATGCCACCCTATCACTTTGAACACTAATCAGCAGGTGTAAAGTGTGTTCAGAAAACACATCTCAATGCCAAACACAAAATTTTATTAAAGAGCTATATGGTACACAGAAAGCATAGGGATGGCTGCACACACACTCTTCTGGAGGTGTGGCAATATTCGCCCTGAAAACCTTCGTATGCCACCCTATCTCTCTGTGCACTGTCCTTGATGCTGTAGCAATGCGTACAATATTATTTAATAGGTTGATAACGGTATGTTCCATATACATTCCTCCTGATCTTATACTTTCGAGCTCTCACTTTTAGGCGCTGGTCGACCAGCTGCCCTTGCGATACATCTTAACAGGCGACCTTAATGCACACAATTCTTTTCGGGGCTCTTCTCACACGGTTGCCCGAGGTCGCTGATATAGAAGTTTTCAGCATCATCTGGAGCATGTCTTTTCAAAAAGAAACAGCCTACATACCATAACAGAGGACACAACACATACTCATACCTTGAATTGTCTATTGGCTCCGCTGTTCTCTTTTCTTATCTTGAGTGGGGCGTGGGCACGGACTTATACAGTAGTGACCACTTTCCCACTTCACTAACCTACATAGGTAAAGATCCAAGCTGTCCATCTCCTCAGAACAGGTTCAATGAAGCAAGAGCAAACTGGAATACGTTTACAGAAATATTCAAACTACACTACACATTCATAACACACCTACATGCACATGAACCCACCCAGCTCCTCAGGGCACACATCCTCGACGCAGCCGAAAAGTCCATTCCCCACACCTCTTGTGCCCTGGTGCCATGGTGGAATGAGGAGTGTAGGCGGGCGCGAGAGGCCCAGAACAAGGCGTGGGGTATCCTGCAACAGATCCCCACGTCTGGAAACCTTTTCTTGTTCTAAAGGACAAAGGTGTTGGGAAAACGTGTGATCGTGAGGCAAAACGAGAGAGTTGGCGCTCAGTCATAACATCCAAAAACTCATACACCGACACACCGAAAGTATGGACACGAATACACAAACTCAAGGGACAACAAACACACGGCCTGCCTATGGTAAGCACAACAGGGGACACACTCAAAGACGCGGCTGACACACTCGCACAACCCTTCCAACAAAGGTCGAGTTCAGCACACTTCACTAACACTTTCACGAAACACAATTGAAGGAAAAGAAGTCTGTACTTGGTAATGACAAGTCAGTAACCTGTTATAACCCCCAGTGTTCACTTCTTGAGCTGCGGGCGACTCTGAGCACTTGTAAACCCTCAGCTCGAGGCCCACAACACATCACATATACAATGATGCAGCACCCCACTCATACACTCTTCTAACACTCCTCCGCCTATATAACACGGTATGGCTTTTGGGGCGTATTACAAACTCTTGAAGGGAGGCTATATTTGTACCTTTCCTGAAAGAGGGGAACAACCTGTCGTCCCCCCTCAAGTTATCGCCCCATAGCCATCAAGAGCTGCCTGTGCAAGCACTTCGAGAACAGAATAAATCGGAAGCTCTTGTAGTTCCTTGAGCACAACGGTCTTCTCGAAAGGTGCGAGGCAGGCTTCAGGGTGGGTCGATCGACAAACGATAAACTCGTCGCAGTTGACTCGCACATCAAGGATGCCTTCGTGCATAAGCTTTATTGTTTAACATTGTTTTTCGACCTCGAGAAGGCCTAGGACACCGCTTGGCGTTACGGGATACTTAGTAACCTCAAGTCATTGGCGGTTTCTGGTAACATGTAAACACCTTTGTTGGTTACTTGTCGGATTGAAAGTTTCGAATGATAATTGGTAGTGAACTCTCAAAGGTTAACTTGCAAAAAAATGGCGGGCCGCAAGGTGGTGCGTTGACCTGCACTCTCTTCATAGTAAAGAAGAACTCTCTTGAAAAGGCAGTCCCGCCTACATGTAATTTCTTATTCCATGTATGTAGACGACGTGCAGATATTTTTAAATCGTGTAACATGTCCATCTGCAAACGTCAAGTCCAGCATGGTGTCAACAAACTTTCCGGCTGGCCTGAAAAATGGTTTTTATAATCCCGCTACGAGCTCCTGCGTTGTGTTCTCCAGAAAGCGGGGGTCCCTCCGGACCGAGACATTACTCTTAACATTACAAGGAGCACAAGTTTTTAGGTGTTGTGTTTGACCACAATCTCATATCTAGGAATACTGCAGGCCAATTTTTTGGCACTGGCAGCACGGGCATTACATAAGCAATGATAAACATTGTTATTTCAAAAAGGATCACAATGGACTGCGGTAGCCCAATGGGAGCACATAATACTAAAACAAAAGCAGGTAACAAAATCATCGTCAACACTAGGAACATAAGAGCATAAACCTTATCAAAGGTAGAACACAGTTCGCACAAACCATAATACAATAAAACAACAATTAAAAAAGGAGAATAAAAGAGCGTCAAATGTAATAGCACCTAATAAACACAAAATAGCAAGCACCGACAAGACTGCGGTTTGTACAGATCACAAAGAAGCGTTCCAACTCTTGCAAAAAATTGTTGGCATTAACAACACTTCGTGGTAAGTCATTCCATTCAATCACTCTTCCGGGAAAGAAACTATACTTATATCAATGCGTCTTCGCAAAAATAGGGGCTATGGCGTTGTGATGATCTCAGTGTTCGGTGGTGGGAACCACAAGAATGACAGAGGCCACAACACGAAGGGGAAGCGTAGGAGCATTTTATTATGCGGTGAAAGCGGCTCAAACGGGTCAAAACAGCAAAAAATCGAAACGTTACACACGCGGCAAACGCGAATAAAAAAGGAGAAAAACAACAACCGGGATTCCGTCCTGCACCTTCTAACAGTCGCGCGCATGTCCCAATTCAGCGAGGGTAGCGAAGGCCCCACATACGCGTCCAATCTGGACTGGGCTCACATGGGGTTGTCGCCGTCACACTAGCCGAGGGTCACGGAGGTGCTGGTCCCGTTTGGCTGTCCCCACGGCACTCGAACCACACGTGACCCGACCCGGTGGCGCAGCCCAGCAGAAGCATTAGGCGGCCCGGCGGCGTATTCCCAAACCATACCCCGTAGGGGACCAGGCTGACCACACCCTCTAAGGAGGGGCGCAGCCAATGAGGTTAAAAAATTGCAATTTTTTACCCTCCTTGGACGCAGCACCTATATGTGCGCGACTTCATGCCAGGTGGATTTTTTCTTTTTCCCCACTCCCCTCGTTTCAGCTCCTTGGCAGGCGGCCGACGGTTGCGCTGCGTGGGCGGGGCTGGCCTGCGGCGCTGGGGAAGCTGACGCACATGTGGCAGAAGCTAACCTTTTGTACCTGAGCCCCTCATCTCGCCGGCTTTTCTTGCGCACCTCCAACTTGACGCTAACCTTCGATCGTGTTCCTAGATAAACGCTCGACTCGGTGTACCAAGTGCGCGTGCGCGGATGGACGCTTTCACTCTCATGTGGCAATTATACACGTTCCGGAAAGCAAAAACCCTCATGGAAAGCTCATCCTCTATCACTATATACACACCTCAAAACACGATGTGGTGCTGCAGGTAAGGATTATAGGTAAGGCAGCCAATTACCCAGGACTACATTTACAAACTATCCTACACTCGCGAAATATAACAGCTGCATGAGCTGCTACATTTTGGCGCTTTCATAGGCACTATTACATTGAATTTTGTTAATATTAACGTTATTGCATTATTCTTTATCAGGAACAGTGCCACTAAGGAAAACATTGACATTTTGTTAACAGCAATGGAAGGTGTGAATCGTTCGTGCAAGGGTGATACGTTGATAAGAAAGACACCAGCTGAAATGTATAAGCTTTACACACGGTCATAAATTCTGCATAATTTGCACTGGTGGTCATAACAATTTTAGGGAAACAATATCGAAAATATATACCAACCAAGGGCAAAGTAATAGTTGGGTTGTACAGCTACTGAAGTACTCGATGAGTTTGATATGTGTCTTCTGCACAGGGCTATTGACCACAGTCTCTTCACTGAAGCCATCAGGCCGAGTTTGATATCAGTAATCATGGGTGCTACCACTCACACTGTTGCCAATGTCGATTGGTTGTTTTTAAAAATTTGTTCTTCATGCACGCAGACATTTTGCTGCATAAGATACGTTATTTATAAATAGACCGTTCTAGCAGGATCCGAATGGCGCTGATGCCCCCCCCCCCGTGAAATCGGGAAGGCACACCAAATCGTTACCACCTAATTTGGCTCTGTCCACTATTCGACCGTAATCGCCACCAGCTTTTAACTCTAGGTCCCGCCCCTGCGACTGAACAGGAACATGTTAGTCGGGTCTGTGACTATCACACCGCACTAAAAACAATTTCCCAGTACGCCGTTGAAAACAGACTCTACAAATATGTGTAGCAGCCTGCCCGACTTCCCCGTTCGGTCTACAATGTGAACTGTCTGCAGCGTGCACTGTTTTCAGTGTGAACCGCATTATCTACAGTGTGAACTGTACATTTAAGTGTGAACTGTGCGTTTTGCTGCCACTGACTGACTTTAATGTGTAAATTTTGCGATTAGGACCCCAAGACTGCCACTGTGTTCGTTGGGCAAGTTGTGACCTTCCCCTTTTCTCCTCATCCTTGCTCCCCCACGGCCCATGGCCTCTCATTTATACAGTGTTACACTCACTCAGATACGTATATTCTTTTCTCGGGGACTAATGAGTAGTTGCCCGTAAGCTTGAAGTCACGGTAGTCGCAGCAGAGATAAAACTAAGTAAAAACGTTATCTCCTTGGCGCACTATTTTTGCGGTAGTGATCTCGGAGTCGAAATAGCGGCAAAAAAATGTCACATTGAGAGATCCACAAATGGGTATACATGATCAGTTTGTGTCTGTTTCCTGTGACGCATTTTTAGCTTAGATTTCTGTAGTGTCTGGCCTTTTAATTCGCCGAGCATTGTGTCAGAGCTCGCGCCTCAACTGTAAGCCACACACACGCAAACAAGTATACAAATGTATAAACAAGAAACAGCAGGAATAAAAATATAAATAGTACAACACAAGTTGCAAAACGCCGCCTCGCGTACTACAACACTTCGTATCGAAAAGCATACATTTCGCCCCGTTTCTGGACCTTTTAGACAATCCAGGTTGTGTTGGTGCACCCGCTCTACGTGTCCATGAAGGCGTTGACTGCTACTTCGTCAGACAGGCTCGCGCGGCACACAGACTCATGATTTGCTGACGCGATGTCATCTCTGACGTCCTCGAGCGGCTAATCGTGCTTATTTATGAAGCAGAAATTATAAGCTTTGCGACCAACGCGTGAATGCGCGGTGGACGCGCGTGGCGCACACAATTATGAGTACGGACCCTCTGATGGGCAGTTCTGCGGGAGTGCGAGGCACAGACGAGTATGGCGAATAACACGCTGGCTGGTGTTCGCAGCAGACGAGCGACAGACGTACGCGTGTGCTTTCGACCGAATGGGAGCAAACGTTCTGCGCTTCGGTAGGGAGCCCAAAGGACCACCCTAGACCAAAAAAAAACATTTTTGCATTCACTTTATTGGGAGTGCTTGCCTTCCGGAACGTAAACAATAACTACATATGTACGTGCAAGAGCATCCATCCGCGCGCGCACTTTGAGCAAAGCGCCGAGCGCTAGCTTAACTAGAAACAGCATGGGAGACGAGCGACTGACGGCGCACAAGAGAGCGCAGAGAGCGAGCTTCATCTTCCCAGCGCGTACGCCAGGCTTGTGCTAGGAGCGAAACCATCGGCCGCCGCGAAGCAGCGCGATCACAAAAGATCGCACTTCGCTCGAAGTGCGAGAGCGCACTTCCCTCGGTACTCGAAGTGCGCGATCGCACTTCGAGCACCGAGCCGAGAGCTTATCTAGGAACACGATCGGACGTCAGCGTCAACTTGCAGGCGCGCAAGAGCGCGGAGAGATCAGGAGCTCAGGTACAAAAGGTTAATTTCTATCACATGTGCGTCAGCTTCCCCAGCGCCGCAGGCCAGCCCCGCCCACGGAGCGAAACCATGGGCCACTCGCAAAGCAGCCGAAACGAGGGGAGAGGGAATAAAGAAAAAATCCAGATCGCATGAAGTCGTGCGCATATAGGTAGAGACGTCACGGTGCTGCGTCCAAGGAGGTTAAAAAATTGCAAGTTTTTAACCTTACTGGCTGCGCCCCTGCTTAGAAGGTGTGGTCGGCCTGGGCCCCTACGGGATATGGTTTGGGAATACGCCCCCCGTTAGAGGTGTATTCCCACGACGGGACGTTTCAGCGGAAAAATCCGAGGGAGGTCGTGACGTCACCGCAAGCGGACTTCCGCTCGGCTAACTCCTTCTCTCACACGGAGGATGCGTCTTTCGGACGGACATCAGTGTTTGCAGTCGCCTATCTGTAAAGCAGAGCTGCCGTAGCACCGCCAATTCCGCTACGGCGGCAATTTGATCTAATGCCCCTACGTACTGATCCTGTCAGTCGCCCAAACATTGGCCGTGGACGCGATGTACGCGCTGCCGCGAGTAGAGAACGGCGCGCGATGCGCGAGGCAGTGGGTGGGGATGCGCGCGCTGGGAGCATCTGGCCGGTTCGCCTACGGGCCCGCATACAGATTAGGCTTAACACTGGGCCGAATATTCGATTGTCGCACTCGCAAGTAGCGCAGATGTCGATTTTTAATGCAACTTGCCATCACATCATTATCCCCTTTCACGCATGTGCAGCTATGTTTGCGCCTCGTCGAACGATAACAAGCTATCGCTCCAGCTACCTGCGCCGATCTGCGCCACTGCGCGGCCGCGGCCGCCGCTCGCCCAGCGACCGTCCTGGTGGTATACGCGGCTCGCTCATGGCGCCTGACATGTGCGAGGCGCATTTTCGCGAGCATTGTAATAAAGAGCAATAAAAATAGAGTGCCTGAAACCACTCTAGAACTTGAGTCGCGGCCAGCTGCCCGACGAGCAGACGAAACGCCGCCGCCTCCGCCGCCAAGCATCGGATCGTTTGTAGCTCGCGAGCAGAAGCTCCGACCTCCGATGGGAGCGGTGCGCCGGAGAGAAACCGTGACGTAGCGGTCACGTGATGCGCACTCCTACGAGCCGAACGGCGGATTTCTCCTTCGTGTGAATACCCCTCATGCAGCGGTCACTGGCGACATCCTGGCGCGGTAGCACGGGCGCGGGCGGTGTGTGTAGATCACGCTTCGTGCTGTCCAAGCTCACACCGAGCTTCTGCAGGGCATGTTAAGCAGTGTGCCTTGTTTTTCATCTCATGGCACGTGGGATTACATTTGTCTCATTTAGAGCATTTTTTCCTGAGAGAAATGTGTGAATTAAAAGCAGCCGTTATTTTTTCCTGCGTGTTTCCAGTGTAGCAATTTCATTATTCTTCATAATCAATGACAGCGAATCTGCCCTTTTGTATGTGCCGAAAATAAATATTACGGCCTTCCTCTGTGTTCGTTCAAGTTTTAATATATCTTTGTTAACATGTGGGTCCCGTAGTTCCCACGCATATTCTAGCTTTGACCTCGCACACGCATTCTACACTAAAAGCCGAACACTTGATGTGGCATTTGTAAGTTTACCCTTAACAAAACATAATTGTTAAAATGCTGAAACGCAGATTTTGGAAATGTGCCCCCCCCCCCCAAAGATAGATCACTGGTAAGTGTTACACTTCGTATTTATATTTTTCAACCTCTTCAATAGTGCTGCTGTTAAGATGGTAACAGCTAACATACCGTATTTGTTTCTTGTTACACGCCGAAGGACAGTGTTTTCGCCACACACCAGTTCATGAATTGCACAGCAGTTGCCTATAGAAGCATGGTCACTTTCGGTCATGATTTTTTTTAAAAAACAACGCAGTCACCCCCCAATAATCCTTTTGAAACATCACGTGGTAATACTTCTGCTACATCATTTATATAAATTAAAAAGAATAAAGCTCCCAATACACTGACCTGTGGGAACCAGGAGGTGACAGGAAGCATACTAGAAGAAACATTTCGCACTGGTATGAATTGTTTTCTGTTTTTAAGACATGCAGAAATCCACCTAAAATACAGGGAGGAAGACCAATGCTCTCCAACGTGTATAACAATTTGGGATGCGGTATCTTGTGAAGGTCTTGCAAAAATTTATAAACAAATCGTCCGCTTGGCAGCCGCGCCATGAACACTGAACAAGTCATGTAACGTTGATATTAGCTGGGTAATAGTGAACATACCTTGTCTAAACCCGTGTTGGTAAAATTGCAACACTTACTATTCAACAAGAAATTCCCGTATATATTGAGCAATCCCATGCTCTAATATTTTGTAGAATTGGCTGGTCATTGAAACCGGACGGTAGTTATCAGGCCGAGGCCGACTGCCCTTTTAATGTATCGGAACTACACGTGCGTTTCTCCAGCTGTATGGAATCTCACCCGTTGCCAGCGACAAATTAAATAATTCCGTTAAAAACCAAGAAAGATGTTTGGCATATCGCCTCTAAAACTGGTTTGGGAGGCCAACCGGCCAAGCGGCATTCCATATATCAATGCTTAAAATTATCGCCAAAACAGCTTTTCACGTTATCCTAATGACCTGTGGGTGTCCGATGCGCTGCTTCGGGGCTCATATTCTTCACGTTAAAAAAAAAAAAAACACCGTGAAAGTATTGATTGAAGCTTTGCGCTATATTAAAAGCGTCAGTCGAAGCAACACCCTCAACATTGAATTTGGACACTTCAGTTTTGCAGTTCCCTAAGAAGCGCCAGAATTTTGATGGATCGTTTTTTATCAACTCTGCAAGAGTGTTGTTGAAAAATTTATTTCTTGCTTCTCTAACTTTTTATGTCAAAGCGCCCTTAAGGGTTCTAAACTGCTCCGATTGTTTTACGTTTCTTCCACAAGTGATTGATTTCTTATTTAGTTTGGATTATTCTCTGGTAATCCACGGGTTTTGACCACGCTGGCGGAACGTTTTGTTGGCACAAAATTTTCGATGCAATACTGAACAACTATATAAAAAAGCTGCCATCCTGTCGCAACATTACTGATGGTCCCGCAAAGGTTAGCATCCCGGCAGCCTATTATTGGAGCATCACCTACTCGAACAAAATTCTTGATAAATTTCATTGCAGAAATATTTTCCTTTCCATAGTACTGTTGTACAATGAGCAAAAACAAACTTATGACCGAGTTTCCCTTCCGAAAAAATTCCCTGAGAAACAAAATATCTACAACCAAGTATCTCTTGTGTCTACCCTCACTACTTGTTCTAGGTTCAGGGAAAGCATAATATCTGATATAGTGTCTCCCATATCGAGGAACTTCAGCATAAATGTCTCAAAACGATGAATATTCTTAAGGGCCTCTCACACCACTTGTATGGTTCTGACAAAGAACTGCTACGGCTCTACACTGCTTTGGATGGTTCTTGTTTGGACTATGGCTGTGTGGTGTATGGTCGGCGACTAAAACAGCGTTGCGAATGCTTGACCCAGTGCTACACTTGACGCTTCGTCTTGCATCGGGTGCTTTTAAGTGCGAATGCACTTCTTAAGCGAGCCTGAATCGTCCGCCGCCGTCGTCCGCATAGCAACAGCTGCGGGTGCGCGCGCTTCTCGTCTTCCTCCACGTCTTCCCTAGCAACGGGGGGAGATGGGCGCGCGCTACTCTCCTCCTCCTCTCTCCGCTAAGTGACTGCGGTTGTTGGGCGCCTCCTCTCCACTTCGGGCGGGAGAGCTCTCGCTCGCGTAGCGGGCACTCCGCATTCCGACGCTTGGGGGCGCTCGTGTAGCCCTCGCCGTAACGGCGGGCGCTACTCTCCTCCTCCTCTCTCCGCTCAGTGACTGCGGGTGTTGGGCGCCTCCTCTCCACTCCAAGATCACGATATCCACCGTAATCGCGCAATCAACAACCGTGCATTCGCACTTACACACTCTCCCCCTCGGGGAAGTGCGAGGGAATATTTGCACTAGCCATGTCGAAAGTCTCTATGTGGAGTGTGACAAGTGGTGCTTTAAAAACCAACGCACGTACATGGGCTTGCTTTATGCTTTTAAAATATCATCGCTGACTAACCATCCCTTTTATCCTGTCTCTAACGATACATCCACATCCGTTCTTATGCCCTTTTTACTTAGAGTGAAAGAGAGAGCGCCGGATCTCCGCGTATCTTTTTTAGATGTGAACAGATCATCCTTTTCATACCTTTTACCGCATTGGAAAGTTCGTCTTCTGTCATGCGACCTTTCTTTTATGAAACGTGACAAAAACCGGGTACCCAGAGTAGCAATACTGCAGCACTTTCTGCCTTTGCACTTTAAATACCCATTGTGCAGAATTTTACCGGGATGCTTCTAAAATGTGCACGATGGTGTACAGCACTGCTAATGGTCCGAATTTCAATGCATGCAAAACCCTGATCACACACACAACAATTTTTTCAGGAAAACAGTATGGAATTTTACTAATTGTACGACACCTTCTTGAACCTAAATTCACAATTCCATCATCCTTACAGGTCCCTTTAGTGTTGTTGGCGCACTATCATCGCAACCCCCCCCCAAAACCACATAGTTAATCTAGTAATTACCACTGTCATGTCTGTGCATGCGCAAAAGCATCAGCTGCTGGGTCCCATGACACGCTGAGATCGCTGGGAACGAGTTGGCTGACGAGAGGGCCGCTGGTGCAGCAATTAGGAACACTGTAGACATTACAACGGCACCCTATACAGACCTCAAGCCATACATAAGACAACACTTGCGCCGAACATGGGAAACACACTGGAGTGAACAAGCAGACAACTAACTACATGTAATAACGACACACGTGGGGCGGTACACGGCTTACTCACACAACAGACACATGGAAGTCGCCTCGGATAGGCTACGGATTGGGCACAGTCATGCAACGCACTCGTATCTGCTCACGGGATCTTCAAGAACCCAGCGCAGCAGGTGCGGAGTGGCCCTATCCGTAGTTCACGTACTCATTCAATGCACAGCACTTCAGAGAACGCGACGCAAACACTCCCCACAACTATACCGACTGCACGTTCCCCTACACCCATCACACTTCTTAGCCGACAACGCAATGTTTTCTAGCAAGCGTGTTTTTTCACTTTTTAACGGACGTCAAGTTTTTACATCTCATTTCTTGCCATGCTTCATGACAGGCTGGCCTTTCACACCAGTTATCTTCATGTATTTCCTTCACTCTTGTTTTTACTGGAACAATTTATCCTTTATTGCACATATGTCCTCATGAAATAACTTTTTCTTTGGCGCTCTTTGCCCTTGTCGGCCTTGCGCCATGAAACTGAAAACATCATCATCAGCGTTCACCTCGAGGCCTTCTTTTGCGACGTCAATGCGGACGACTTAACGAAACAGAGGGTTGGGCGGGAGAATCAAAGTTTTAACTTAAATTGAACAATCTCTTAGTGAATAAATCATCGTGCAAGGCCGGGCAAGCGTTTGGGGATACTATAAAACACCAAATCTTTCGAATAAAACAAACTTTTACTTTGTCTGCATGGCCCTTTTAGGTTGCATATACTTCAGTCAAAATAGGTCTCCTAGGGACAGAAAATGCCGATAATTTTGTTTTATTCACAAATTTAACTACCTGGACCCTGCTGGAATTTACGCTTCCAGAGGCAACTTGGATTCCTGTGATATTCATCGGGACTAGAGCATTAGGCATTTATTGCGAGTATTTTTATACAAACAGTAAGACTCGCTTCTCCGCCGCCTAATGTGACCGCCTAATATCTTTTGCTGTCTAGTTTAGATTCTACTTTTTATGCAAAGACACCTATTTAGCAATTACTCTAGAATTATATCCCCCCTTCTTTTGCACTGCCTTTTCTTTTGGCCCTAACGTGGTTCTTTCGCACTGCCTTTCCTTGTGACCCTCACGTGGTTCTAAGCTTATCTTTTCGTTTTGTTAGTTTTAGAAACGTCTCTCTCCAAGAATGTTGCTGTTTGTGACGTGTGCAATTTGAGTTTTGTGCGTGTTTTGTTTTCCGTTTTTTCCCTTGACATTGTTACCAGCTCACCTGCCGCGGTGGCTCAGTGGCAATGGCGTTCTGCTGCTGAGCTAGTAGCGGTCATGGGCTTGATTCCCGGCCGTGGCGGCCGCTTTTCTGACGGAGGTGAAAAGCAAAAACGCCCGTGTCTACCAGATTTCATCAACCACAGGTTGTGAAATTTAATATAGAGCCCTGCACTACGGCGCGCCTCATCGCCTGTGCTGCGTCGGCGTGTTGAACGCTACAATCAATCAATCAATCAATCAATCAATCAATCAATTAGTTACAGGGTCCTTTTTTGACCTGCAGCTTACAGGTAACTTCTGAAAACGACTAACCTAGCACCTGTTTGTCTTCTGGCGTTTCCGAGAACCGTTGTCTAAGCCGCATGGCGTGGCTACAAACCCCTTGCAAGAACTGTTGTTGAGCTTGCTGGTATACGTTCACGATTGAAAAAGCGCTACTTAACCACGAAGACAAATGAGAGACACCTGACGAAGAGCCCTAGCAACAGATGTTTTTCTTTAAAAACGAACATAAATGCAAAGAATCAGAACATGAATCTGCCTCATGACCAAAACTTTGATAGCATCGATACATCTAGAGAACATATATGATCGAAAGATATGTGTATATCAGAATGGGGCAAGAAATCACCAAATATTCTCGCAGGGACGTGTAGTGAAAACTATGAAGCCCAATCAAACCCTCTCCAAAAACGCAGACTCGATATCGGTGAATTGTACAGATGGCTGTCTGACGCAAGAAGTTCTTCCCTTCATAATGCGAAAAGCTTCCATGATCTTCCTTGTGGATCGCTTCGCGCGCTCACCAATGACGGCCGTGTCCGCTAGTTTTGGTTTACACCGTTTGGGGACTGTTTGCAGTTCATAGCTTGTGAGTGGGGTGCCCCTTTCAAAAAAACTTCGATGTTCGTGAAGCCGTAAGTTGATGCGCCGGCCCATTTGGCCAACATACACTTTTTCAGATGTGAACGGATACCTGTAGATAACATCTTTTTTGCACTGAACAAACTTTGTCCCATTTTAATGGCACAGCCACCTTTCTTTGCGCCTTTGTTTTCTATCGCCTTTTGCACTGGTGGACAAAGATTCGCAAGCTTGTCTTTTGGAGACATCACCACATGCACTTAATATCGTGAAGCCATTTTCTTTATTCGATGTAAAATGTTATGTAAGTACGGTATGACTGCTATCCTGCTACCAAAATAAGTGTGTCCTTTTGGCGTGTGAGAAGAATAGGCGCGAAATAAGGAAAGTAGAGAACAGGAAAAAGTTGCAGAAACCAGAGGAAAGGGGGCTGACAAGGTAGCAGTCAAGCCGTACTTACGTAGCATTTTACATCGACGGAAAAAGTGGCGTCCCGATATGGAGTGCGTGTAGGGATGTGTGCAAAAAACAAGTTGGCAAAAAATTGGCGCAGAAGTGCTAAGGGCGACAGAAAACAAAGGCACAAAGAGTGGTGGTTGTGTCATTAAACATGCCACCATGTTTGTTCAGAGCAGAAAACATGTTTTCTACAGGGTTCCATTCACATGTAGGATGAAGTATGTTAATCAGACGGGTGATTGCCTCCACGTTTGCTTTCGCGAATATCTAAGTTCTTCTAAAGGGGCACTGTACGTTCATCTAGCTATGCACTTCTAACAGTTCCAAAACCGTGTAAGCCAAAACTACATAGAATGGCCATCATCGATGAGCAAGCAAAGCGATCCACAAGGGAGATCATTGAAAATTTTCTCATTTTGAAGGGAGGAACATCTTGTGTCGGCCAGCCATCTGTACGACTATCCCATTTCCAGTTTGCGTTTTGGGAGGGGGTAGATAGGGTTTTGTAGTTTTTCTTCACTTGCCTGCGTCCTAATTTGGTAATGACTTGCTGCATTCTGATATAGATATTCCTTTCGTTTATATGTATTTTGCAAATTTATTGATGATAATCGCGTATCGGTGATTCATGTTCTTCTTCCTTACATATATGTTCGTTTTTTCAAAATAAAATTCAGTTGCTAGTGAGCTTCGTCCTGGGTCTATTCTTTCCTATTCGTATTTAAAAAGCGCTTTTCCAATAATAAAGAAACACCTTCCCAAGCTCTCCGTCCATGAATCGACCAAACCTTACTTCCCGCTTACCACCTTTGCAGCTCTAAACATGCATCTCTGCTTACTCTCCTATATCTCCCCCCTCACTCTCCCAACCAATCGTGCTCTTACACTACCGTCGTTCCCTCGCTCTCATTCGCGTTGCCTCATAAAAAGCGATATATATATATATATATATATATATATATATATATATATATGTGTGTATATATACTTGAGCAAATGGTAGACGCACGATTAAAAACAAAAACAGTGGTTTACTGACGTTTCGACTGCGGGACCAGTCTTCATCTTGAGTTTAAGATGAAGACTGGTCCTGCAGTCGAAACGTCAGTAAACCACTGTTTTTGTTTGTAATCGTGCGTCTACCATTTTCTCAAGTATTTTTTCTGGCTCCTCGAGAAGTTTTCTTTTACTGCCTATATATATATATATATATATATATATATATATATATATATATATATATGTATATATATATATATATATATATATATATATATATACGAACGGTGTTCCAGCTACCATGCACCAAGATTTAAAAAAGGGCAATGGCTTATCTCAAGACAAGCCTAGTGCATAATACCTGCAGTACTGTGGAAAAGAGATGGAGAGAGAGAGAAAAAAAAATTATTGCCCGCAGAGGGCATCTGTTCAAGAAGATGTTTGTGTGTACGGTGCGACACCACGGACCCCGAGCAGCCACGCCTAGCCGTGCGTGGCAGCGCCGTGTCCGAGGAAAAGATGGTCCTGGTGGTTCAGCCGACGCCGAGTGCTTGAATCATTAATGCCCCTTGGCGAAGGCAACACACCACTTTGGCCTCCGCTTTCCGTAGACGGCTTCTCCGGCCTGACCAGTCCGGGGGGAATCGGCAGTGGCCTCGTCTTGTCCTCCCTTTCACCTTCACTTTCCTATCTTCTTTCTAACAACTTTCCTGGGGTCTCGTTCCTTCTTCAGTTTCCCTATTTCCTGGCGGCTAGGGTTAACCTTGTGTGGCGAATGACCCTGCATTCAGCCATATTTGGTTATATTCGTGGTGTATGGCTGGCGTGGGCAGGACGTGCCGGCGAGTTCCTATCCCGTCCCCTGGTTGGGCTCCTTGATGGTTGGCTAGCACCATGGGCGAAGAGATTTTTGATTTCATGGCTTCGTTTTCCCGTTCAATTGATCCCTCTCGAAAAAGAGGGGGCACCGACGCAATAGCCAAGTTCTTTATGAACAATGTGAACAACTTCCCACGCTTCCACCTGGTGCAGAGTAATGAATCAGAAAAAACTGTACGACTTGTCTCGCCTTTTGTCATTGCAAAGACGTTAACAGCCACCATTGGGGAAGGCTACGAGATCAAGAAGCTGGCAAACGGAGACCTCCTCCTCGAACCGCTCTACAGACATCAATGTTAAAAGCTGCCGCAGCTAAAGTCTTTTGGAGACATCCCTGTAACCTTCAGTGAACACAGGTCACTCAATACAGTCCGTGGAGTCATTTCAGATGACGATCTAAAGTACTTGTCTGAGGTGGAACTCCTAGAAGGCCTAAAGGAGCAAACGGTCACAAATGTCTACAGAATCAAAAATCAAACTCGAAAACAAGGAAATTGAGACTAAGCATATCGTCCTGACCTTCACATCAACAACCCTCCCAGAATCTGTAGAGGTGGGGTATCCAAAAATGAAACTCAGACCCTACATACAAATCTATGCCGATGCTACAAGTGCCAAGGCGACGGCCACGGCTCGCTGAGCTGCCGGGGCCAAGACACATGCACAAAATATGCCTCCAACGAACACCTTGCCGAGAACTGCCAATCTGAACAACAGCTCCGTGTGAACTGCAAGGGCCACCACGCAGCATACACTCGTGCTTGCCCCGCATGGAAAAAAGAAAAAGGAATAGGTACACTCAAAGTGACAGAGAAACTAACATTTCACGAGTCAAGGAGGTGACTCTCACCGGCACATATCCGATCCTACTCCGTTGTGGTGCAATAGGGCGCGGCATCACAGCGGTCTTCGGTGCCTGCTGAAGCCACACAGAGTGAGGCTGAAGCAAGGCCTCCGGGGTCCCTGGTGGAAGGAGCTAATGCTGTGCCACCACCTCCATATCGGGATGCACGGACCCCTGGTGCTGCAATCTCCAAGGCCTCCCCCCACACGTTGAGGTCAAACACTTCAACACACGTGCGTTCTGCACGAACCTCCAGCGTCTCTGAAGAGACGATGGACACAACTGAAAAAGGTTCTGCGCCCTCTACGTCGGATGGGCTGCAGAACTCCCTAGACAACACAAAAAGACACAAGCCCCTAATCACTGGACCTAAAACCTAGTTTTCACTCCATCAAATAACCAACATGGCATTCATTATCTACTGGAATTGTTGAGGACTTTTAAATAATTTAAATGTCAATAAAGACGTTTTCGCCGCACACTCACCTGTCGCCATTGGTGTTCAGGAAACAAACTTAGGTCCTAAACACAAGAATATACTGAGAGATTACCAGTTCTTTCGCTGCGACCGAGAGCAGGCGAGTAGGCTCTCGGGCGGAGTGGCAATAATTGTCCAAAATGGCGTAGCAGCTCGAGAAGACAAACTTAAAACTAGGCTTGAGGCAGCGGCAGTCACCCTGCTTGCATTTAAAACAATCACAGTGTGCTGTGTGTGCATTGAACCACACCTGACAGTAACACTGGAAGATTTTGAAGACTTGGTGAACCAACTAGCGGAGCCGTTTTTATTGTTTGCGATTTTAATGCCCAGTCATTCTTTTGGGGGAGCAAAAAAACTGATGCAACGGGTCAGGGTTTAGAGGATCTTATTCTATCTAATATTGTCTGTCTTTTAAACAACGGAAAACCTACATACTGCTCACCAAGCTCAGGAAAAATGTGCTGCATAGATTTGTCTTTTGTTTCGCCGAGTGTATTTAGTGATTTTATGTTGGACATCATAGACAATTCATTAGGGAGCGATCGTCATCGTAATACCTTCACCAACCATTATCGTAACAAAACAACACCGTTGGAAACTTCAGTTTGCCAACTGGGAACTGTTTACTTTCCACGCAAATTTCGACAAAGTTTTCTCGGACAGTCTTACCATTGACAAACTGAATGACGTATTAACATCCTGCGTCGTTAATGCTGCACGTGTAGCCATTCCACAGTCCACGGTAGTGGTGAGGCAAAACCACAAGGTGTGGTGTACCCCAAAGTGTAAACAGGCGAAAAAGGAGCAAAATAAAGAATGGGGTGTATTTCGACAGTACCAAACGCCGGAAAACCAGTTAAATTTTAAAAAGAAAAGACCTAAAGCAAGGTACATCCGCCGTAATTCCGAGAATTCCCTGTGGCAAAATTCTGTCTCTTCCATGAATAGCTCTGTTACATCAAAAAAGGTATGGGAACAGGTTCATAGGGTAAATGGCACCTACTCTCCCTACACACTCTCCCTCTTAACTGCACCAGGTGTACAAACAAGCATAACAGAGCAGGCAGATATACTGGTGGAACACTTCTCCAGAGTTTAAAGTTCTGCACATTACACTGAAAATTTTTAAAGCACAAAACACAGCAGTAAAGCTAAGACTTCCACCATATGGTGGAAAAAACGTACCATACAACAGTTTAATTATACCTAAAGAACTAAAAAGAGCTCACTTGGCTGGAAAGAAGACCACCCCCGGACCAGATGAAATACATTACGAAATGCCTGCTCATCTTTTGGGTGGAAGCACTCTTGAAGTTTTTTATCAAAATTTGGGTATTTCGAAGAATTCCAGAAGGTTGGAAAAAGCATTCATTGTAGCACCCTCAAAACCTGGGAACCCACCAACCTCTCGCAGTAGTTACAGACCTATCGCCCTTACCAGCTGTCTTGCAAAAACGTTCGAACATATCATAAATACCTGATTAGGCTTTTTTCTAAAATCAAACAAACTTCTCGATGCTCCCCAATGCGGGTTTCAAAAAGCATGCTCGACAACTGACCAACTTGTCCGCCTCGAAAAGACTATACGAGAAGCATTTACACATAAACATAGCCTTGCTGTTTTTTTTTCACCTTGAGAAGGCGTACGATACCACATGGAGTCTTGGAATCGTGCGCGATTTATTAGAAATATGCATCCGTGGACGAATGGTGAAGTGCCTGAACGACTTTATGGCAAACCGTTCATTTCAAGTGCGGGTGGGTTCAACCCTGTCAAAGAACTATGTACAGAAACGGAGTCCCTCAGGTGTGTATTCTAATCACAACAGTGTGTGTTGTAAAAATGAACTCTATAACCAACATAATTCCGAAGTAGATTGCGTATTCTCTCTATGTTGATGATCCCAAAAGCTTGCACATCCTCCGATGTAGTAACATGCGAGAGAGAAGTGCAGTTAACTTTGAATAAACTAACTGCATGGGCAGATAGAAACGCTTTTCAGTTCTCCCCACGCAAAACAGTAGCTCTTCTTTTTTCACTCAAACGAGGCTTACAGACCAATCCCAATCTGCACCTCAAGGAAATCGACTTACCAACACAAAACGAACACAAATTTCTTGGCATAATGTTTGACAGAAAACTAACTTTCATGCCTCACATCAGTATGTTGAAAAAGAAAGCATCCAGAACTGTAAACGTACTTAAAGTCCTGTCCCGAAAACACTGGAGTTCAGACAGTGCCTGCCTTTTACAAATTTACCGCTCGGTTGTATGCTCCTCCTTGGATTATGGCAGCATTGTGTATGGCTCCGCCAGAAAATCATATTTAAAACGATTAGACCCAGTCCACAATGTAAATGTACGTCTCTCGTCTGGGGCACATAAGACATCACCCATCAACAGTCTTTACGTCGAAACAAATGAACCCCCACTCACGGACAGAAGAACAATGCTGACATGCTCATACATACATTAAACATCTGTTCTCTACCGAAACATCTGTGTTACTACATAGTCACAAAATCTTTGTCAAGGACACTGTTTATTAACAAACCCCAATCAATTAAACCATTACGTCTTCGGTTCGAAGAAAAATGCCAAGAGCTGAGTTAGTTAGATGCAGTACCTGAAATTTCCCATGGAAATGACCAACTACCACCGTGCTATACTTTTCCTACTGTATGTGACTTTACAATAACACAGTTTCAAAAAACCAAAACACCACGTGAAATCATGCCAGAGTTTTTAGCACTCAACGAAATATATAAAGACCACACAGGTCGTCAGGCTACCTCAATGTGCCTCGATTTTCACAGCGGAATGTTACACCATTGTTGTTGCTGTAAAAATAATAATAAAAAAATCAAAAACAGTATTATCTGCACAGACTTGCTGAGTGCCATCACAGCACTGAATTACAAAAATGCCAGCCAGCCTGTAGTAGGAGGCATAATACACGATGTAGTAACAGCCGAAGCTCTCGGACACAAAATTATATTCTGCTGGGTTCGTAGCCACATGAGAATTAATGGAAACGGGAGAGCCGACAGATGTGCCGCACGGGCCAGTAATAGAACGATAATTAAAGTAAACATTGCTCACCGCGGCAGCATTAACTTTATGCGATGTAAACGTGCAACCAAATGGGAGTCCTTAGGAGATATTAAAACTAACAAAACAAACTGCACAATGTTAAACCCACTATAGCAGATTGGGAAACCAGCACACATGAAGATCGCCTCACAGAAATCATTCTATGCCGCCTTCGCATAGGACACACTCATCTGACACATAACATTATCCTGATGAAACAAGATAGACCGAGATGCGAAGAATGTGACCAAGATCTAACAGTAAATCACATCCTACTCTCAAGTGCGAAATTTGAGGCCATCAGGAAAAAACATTTTCCGCAGTTTTACAAACAACACATCCCTTTTCATCCTAGCCTACTCAAAGGAGACTGCCTTTGTTGAAATGTCCTCCCTTGTTAGTTTTCCAAAAGATGCCAAACTCTTAAACAAGCTCAAAATGTTCTAAAAATAAGCAAACACACAAAATAAAAACACTACCACCTGTTTGGCGCATGATAACCTTAGTTGCTTATGAGCCATAAATCTCCAATCCAATCCAATCCAAGAAAAAATTTATTGTTTGCCCAGGACAGGGTCAGGGGGTAGGCTGGAAATATCTTCCCTCCCTCTTCAGCTATCGGTAAGGAGCACCTACTACTTACCCATCGGTCAACAACGTTTCCACCTTTAGAGAGGTACATAAAACAAAATTTTACCTTCTCAAATGTTTCGACCAACGTACTTGGAGCCCTAAGACTGCCATTGCGTCGTCCCGCACTAAATTTATTCTAAAAGCAGCTGTCTCACTGGATGCTTCATTGCTCGAACTTTCCAGAAGACTTCTCGTTATGGACCAGAAAAAAAATTCTGCAACAAAGTTAAACTGGTAAATTTGCGTATACAATTTTTTTGTGAATTTAAAAAAGTTTTGTTTACGTTACTTGTTATCGACAAATGGTAATGGAAATTTACTTGCAACATTGTCGAATGAGACAAGACCAGTAATTTTTTTTCAAAGCTGGGTAAACTCTACGGCGCGTTTTCCACTGGCCAGAAAGAGATTTTTTCGAGCTACGATGCCAAACTGATAACGTTCCGTAAGTACATTTCCCTAAATTGACGGAATTTGTTTACAGTGGAGCTCGTTAGCGACCTTTGCACTAAATTCTAAAGATCAATGAGAAGACGAAGTGATGTCGAAGGAAATACGATTTCCAACGTTTCAGGTATTTATTCGTGTCTACGTGAACGAATTTTTCTGGCACGAATTTTTCTGGCACCAGTGTTATAACCTAATGCTTGATGAAATAAGAAAATATATTTCATACTTACTATAAGTAGCATTACACCAGCAGAGGTTGTTGAGGCATTGAGAATCGACGTGGCACGAACTGTCAAAAAACTCAGCCAATTTAACACATATTTGATCGCAAATATCCGTGTTCTGGCACGTTGCTGCGGGAAGGTGGCAAAAGGGAAAGATCACTCAGGATGTTTCAACACAAACCAAGAATTTCAACACAAACATTGGGCATCTTACTTCAGTACCAAACACTTCTTTTGGAACAGTTGATATTGCTGGAGTAAAAGGCTGATACTTACATTTTCTCTACCGATAGGAATCGCCAAATGCAGCATCTGAACAGCAAAGTGACCCTGAACGTGACAGTGAAAATGGAAATGAATCCGGTTTTCTCGAAGAAAACAAACTTGATGCGTGGTGTGTTCGCCATATAATCTATTGATCTCGGTTCACAAAACTTATGTTAAAAAATTTGAATTACTCTGGCGGTAGAGTAGGTGTTCGGACATTGAAATCCGTTCATCTAAATTATAGTTTTCTCTGCCGAAGCTGCTGTGCAAACGCGGGATAAGAAACTCGGGAAAGTGGGAATGACGGGCGCCGACGACGACAGGAAACTTGCGCTGGGACCAACGACCATTGTGTGGACGAAGCTGGACGAAGCTGGGTCTTTCGGGTGTTTGGTGGTTTGATTGGCAACCTCCAAAGCGGCAACCGTTCCTCTCGTTAACCTGAACTGGTTCCTGAAAAGTCCGACTACAGGCCGGTGCCTTCGTGCCTCCCGGCATAGACCCGAGGTGCCGAAGCCGAAAGGCTGCTGCGCGGACGAGGCCTCACGCTGGCGCAGCCAGGCCGACTGGGACGTAGCCTCTCGGCACTCGCAGAAGAGCATATCGCTGCACCAGGCAATGCGGGCGCCTCCTGACACAGGCCCGAGGTGCACCACCTCGCTATCAGATCATTTGTGTCACCTTGCCCAGTCACCGCCACCAGCTACATCTGTGACTGGACTGACGCGTGTGGTGAGATCCCGAAGAGCAGTTTGACTTACACTTATGCTCTTTCATAACGGTCCACGTGTGCTTGTTCTTTCCTAGGACTCGTTTTATTCTTAGAGAGTCTTCTGCCCCGCCGTTCTCGTGTGTTGAAACACCTATGCTGGCAACCTTTGATGAGGCAACGCCTTAGGTCTGGTGTGAGATTCTAGAAGGATTTCTCCTGATTATAATTTGAACCTATTAACACACCCCAAATCACTGGACACTATGCTGGTCGACATAATATTTAAAATAACCATGCCTCAGGAAATTTTAGTCAGCTCACACACACTTAGCAACATTTTTAATAGCGGAGCTCTTTAGCTAGGCGACATTTTCGGTTTCCGTAGAGAAAACAACCCACAAATTACCGGCGCCCGCCCGTGAGCTCGTGCGCCCAGCTCACCATCCACCCAACAGACCACACAGCAGTTAAAACCTAGGCACACGCTTGTCACGCCAAGCATACCAACTTAGAGATTGGCCAAGACTGCCCCCCCGAAACAAAAACACTCCAGCATAATCGTGGCAACATATTCACTATCGCAATCACGCTGTTCACGTCCCTCGCTAGTTATGGCTCCGGCTCACGTTTATCACGCCAAACATGCCCACTTAGTGGGATTGGCCAAAAAAACATACCCACTTGAAGACATTGCCCATGCTTACAAAAAATCTCCAGAGTAATCATGCCACACTTCCCATATCGCACACTTCCGCTTTTTTTTTTGTCGACATTTCTGTTTGTAATTTCCTGCGTTTGAGCACGCACTGCTTTGTGGTGAAATAAAGAGACTTCAACTTCAAATTCTACACTGCCGGTGCTTACTCAATTTTTCCGCTCACGATATAGGGCTGTGTCTTCGTCATTCACATGAGTCTTAGTGTGTGCCATCTTAAGCGCAGGTATGGGTCACCCACGGGTAGTCCGTAGAGCCAACGAGGAAGCCGCTGTCCTCGAGGCTCGTCGTGCTCGGGATCGAGAACGGAAACAAGCCCGGAGAGCAACACAGTCTACGTGGCCACAGAGCATGCGGCCAAAAGGTGTCGGTGGGCCCAAAACACTGAGTCCGTTTAACGCAACCGGCGAATGTGTGTTAGGGGTTCCGGCAATGTTTAGCCATTACCGGCCATCCGGTTCAACCATGTGTAAAGAAACATGCTATTACACACATAATTTAGGGTGACCAATTAGTATAACTCACAAAAATAAAGGAAGCTGACACTTATGTAAACAAATTTGAAGCAAATGTCGCAGCAACGAACAAGGAATCTCCCGCAATCCTGGACTTAAACCGTCATGATGGCCCTGAAGGTTGCTCACAGCTCCAATACCTGGAAGTCTTAAGCGTTGTTCGGAGTTTCCTTCATTTTTTGGAATCGCACCTCACTCAAACTCAACTTATTTCTGAGAATATTACAAACGCTCACTCACACTCAAACTCCCGGCGAGCGTCAAACTCAGACCTCGCTGATGCTCAGAACTCAAAATACACTCAGGAGTCCGACGCTGAAGTAAGGATCAGAACTAAGAATTTAATCAGCGCTCAAAGGCCCACAATTCAATTTGGCTCAAACCAGCCTCGGTCTCGGAACTCATATAAACTGAGTCGTACTCAGAACTCCAATACACTCAACAGACAAATGTACACATCCCCACTTGGGCTGAGAACTCAAATTGACTCTGTTGAACTCAGGACTCAGAGGGAGTCAGATTGATAAGGAACCTATATGGATTCGAAATTCAAAATTAAGGTGCTTTCACGAATCATACGAAGTCAGATTCTCTCAAACTATTTAATTTTGTATGAGGTGATCTGCTAACTAGAATAAGGTGCGAAACAATTTTCACGGCAGATTTAATACAGCTACGTTTGTTAGGCCATGATTACATGCGTCACACGATATAATGTAAGCATGTGTTGAATACAAAATCTTTGATAAGGAATTCGTGTTCATGAAAACGACTTTTTTCCGCGAAGCTAGCCTGGGAGAAAACCAAATGACGATGAGCAAAGTGATGTGTGCTCAGTTCATTATATACAATCTCCCTGTAGTTAATGTACCGTGTTCCTCGTTCTCCGTCATCAAAATACGCCTTGCGTCAAAGCCGGCTGCGGAAACTCGCTTCTAAAGAGCGATTGTTTTGTTTGAGTGCTTTGATTCTGATAGATGGTCGATGCCGACGGAGACGTCAGCCGGGTAAGAAACTGTAACCGAGCTGGAAGAGCACGTGAGCGGAAAGTGTACATGTGGCGTTGTGTGGTTTGCGTCTTATCACTTTTACGTCGTCGCACTAGGAAGGAGGGACATAGTTCTTACTTCATGACGCTGAGAAAGTCGAATATATCTGAGTATGAGAAACATGGCGGATTTTGCGTCCTCCCGTTGTTGACCATGAACGCATGTGTCCGCACCTTCTTTGCTTGTAATTTACAAGATTGAATTACAGCGACGACTGGCAAGTGCGAGCACCAATTATTATGCTGAAAATGTTTTATCACTGCAGCAGCGTTGGTCCCCCGCCCTATCCAAAGGGAATGGTTAATTATTTTAACTGTGTTCTGTCAGTTGCGTTTGCATAGATTTGGTGGCACCATAAACAGCCCGTAGACAACCGTATGGGCTGCTGTATAACTGCGGGCTTTGAGTTTGCACCGCGTCGATGTAGCAGGTTGAATGCACGCAATACACCACTGTGTCTTGCCAGAGTTTTGACCCATGTTTTGGAATTCCTGTTACGTGTTTATTTTCAGTACCAACGTGTACTCAGGCTGCACGCCAGGCAGTGTTAAGTCTAGTTAACGCACTCTGCTCTTGTTTTTGTTGCTGTTGCTCCCTGTGTACTTTTCTTCAATTTTGTTAAAATATGCAAACATTTGACATCGAAGATATCCCTAATCCCCAATATCTCGTGCTGGTGTGCATGCTTTAGTCAAAGCCTCCGTATCTCCGCTCGCTCGCCTGTATCCATCCGTCCGTTCAACTCACCGTTTGTTCTTCGGTCTGTCCGTTCATTGATTCTTTCATTCCTTCTTTCCGAATCTTTTGAACAATTCCTTACTTGTATTTTGCTCCACTCTCTTCTTAAATCGGCAATTTACAGCGTCCGCGTTTGAATTTCACTTTTCCTCTGTATACGTAATTTCGAGGCGGGGTACAGTGCGATTCCCCAACGCCAAGATACATCGACAATTTACGTCGATACGGGACACCTTTACTCTAACATTAGGGTGTGGTGCCCTGATTCTCCTCCACGAACTGAGGCGCCCAAATCTCCTGAATCGAGGCCATCTTCCGGAATGAAGGGACCCAGAAGAACGCCTAGTTGCATCGTGACCTCCGTCCTAAGTTCACGCCTTTGTGCAAATGACTGCCATCTCAGCTTCGATTTTTACCCATCTTGACAATGTGCAGTCGTTAAAGTATTCCCGCATATGTGTTCTATAAGGCTGATCTTTCTCGGTGGCGTTGGTGCAATAATAACGTAAAATACTACTATACCTCATTGCAGTGTTTACTTTGAACATCCCGTACGAAACACTTGATACAAATTATGCAAGCCCACAAGGTGATCTTGCAATCCAAAGAGTGGAAGCCATGTAGGGACATAATTATATATTAAAACGTAAATAAAGAGTAATCAGTTACTGATAGTGATGACTGGTAAGGTGGTATTAGCGTAAACTGGAAGATTTAAGTCGATCGAGATAAATAAGAAAGAATTAGTGTGAATATAACCGGTTTTAGATTGAATAAGTATTGATTATTTAGGAAAATATTCACCCAAGGTGCTAATAAACTTATCTGAATTTAATGAGCATTGATTAGTTGAGGGGTAACGTGGTTTAGTGTGAAATAACAAGGACTAGGGCAAATTTCGCAGGACTCGGCAGGGTGAGGGGTATGGTGGATTATGACAAATAAAGATAGAAATGAGAAAATGTAACAGGTAATAATCACAGCGTGGCTCCTGTGTCGACGTGTAGCGGGATGTGTCAATGGCAGCACTGATAACATACTGTCAGGCGTTTTCCTTCAAACACGAATAAACAATTAGGTGTAAGGAAAAAGTTGTTATAACCGATAGCTCGTGGAACACCGAGGTCTTATACATCAGAGGCGCGTAAACGGCTCACTAGTCCCTGTTTTCTCCAACATAATAATGAATGTTGACAACGTAGTATTGGAGATTGCATCGTAGATTACGTCTTATATTTATGCTGAAAAAAGCGGCAAGGCGAACTGACATTCCAGTTTAAGCGTATGCTGTATCTACGTGTTCGTACTGGTGTCACACCGTAACAGGACCCGCGAGGGACGGGGTATGAGGGGTGGAAAAAAAATTCAATCAGTGCACGCCAATAGCGGCTGCAGCGACTTCTCTTGTGCCTGGTTCACTATCAGCCTGTCGTTGATTCTAAAAACAGTCAAATATACAACTGAAGCCCCTGGAAAACTCACAAAGAGACAGTGGATTGATTTTTATTATTTTTGGGTAATGACTGCTGCAATTAATTTTTTCTTTTATAATAGTATGTTTCTTCTGTACTTGGAGCGAAAGCGTTAATGGCAAAGGCTTGGAGCAAAATTCTCCCAAACACTTTGTATACGGGTGAGGTGTGTCTGTCTGGTGCAATGGGATTGGGACCGATTTGGTAACACGAGGGACACCGGTTCTTATTTATTTAGTTATATATTAACATACCCAGATCGGCCAAAAGGCATTGTTGTTGGGGGAATAATATACAGGAGAATAAACAGAACGAATAACAGCACGGCATAATGGTGACAAGAAAAAAAAATGCAGAGTATAAAACAGCGGTAAAAATAAAATTGAGCGGGGGCAGCAACAGCAGTGTCGGGTAGGGCATTCCCCTCTTTGGGGGGGTTGCAGGGAGGTGAAATGACGCTCGGAATGTAGATGCACGGCAAGAACATTCGGCAATTTTTTTGCTTTTGTCCCTCCGGGTAGATATGTACGTGGGTGGATGAAGATACTGATATCGATGTATTACCACCTCCTCACACACTATCTGTTTAAAAAATAAACACCTAGAAAATGACCTTCCAGTTCAGTGTCCAATCAGAGAGATCGTTTGAGGTCTTTAACGCTAATTTTATAACTGTAAGAGTAACAAATCATATAGCACAATTTAAAATCGCCTCCACTTTATAAAGACCTTAGCGTTTTGGTCCCATACCAGAACAGGATACTCTAAAAAAGTACGTACGTTAGAAATGTACAATATTTGTTCGACGTCTTGAGGAATCTGACGGAAACTTCTTTTTAATGAAGTTAAGAATCAATCCAGCTTTTAAAGAGATATACACAACATTTTTATTCCATGAAACGTCTGGTCATTGGAAAACAGCAAGATATCTTTCGTGATATACTTTTTCAAATGGAACGCTACCTAACGGGTAGTTTTGGATAATGTTAGCCCGCTTTGTGCTGAAGTTATATGACAGCATCTTGTGGGGATTAAGGTTCATGTGCAACATATAGCACAAGGGAAATATTCTGTCAAGTTCACACTGTAGGCAGGAAGCACCAGTGTCATTTTTTATGTCCCAATTAACCACGCAATCATCGGCGTATAACCCTATTTTAGATGTAATATTCAGGGTTATGTCATTGATGCAGATGATAAATATAAGTGGTCCAAAACGGATCCTTGTGGCACCTCCGATGCGACATGCATGACATCTGATTCAGAGCCGTTGATAGCCACTTTTTGTGTGCGACACGACAGATAATTTGCATCTAGAAGAGCACGGAATCAGGAAGGCCAAGATAGGACATCTTACATCTTAATGAATATTAGAGAATAGGGGACAGTGTCAAAGGCTCTTATAAAATCTCATAAGATGCAGTGAACTTGTTTGCGAGCGTAAAATGAAGAAAAAATACCGTGTGAGAATTGAACCAACTGGGTGACACACGCAAAACCCGCACGAAAGGCATGCTGGCATGGTTAAAAAATTGTTCTCCTCTAAAAAATAGTCGTCCCCTTCCAAGTTCGTGTGATGCAGCATGCACGCCAATAGCGGTCCTGCAACGATAGAGAATGGTGATTATGTGCGGTATTTCGTATGGTGTTTGGTGATCACTTAAGACCTTGGGGAATTATTGAACTGCATGTTGGACGTCCGTCAGTATCCGAAACCATGGATGGAATGGGGTGCCATATTGTAAGCCAAGTTATCCATTGGGCTCAGGATGCTCTGGAGTTCGGTTTATAAGGGGGACGGGTGGAGATCTGGCCGATTGACAGAGCTGTGCAGGTCCGCCCGAGCTAAGCAGCCGCAGGCTAGGCCCGTATGGGAAGGAGAAAGGCTGGCGTCCTTGTAAAGGTACACCACATCTGGTAATTTCTTCGCGAGGACGCGCTGAGGGGCTTTATCACGGGAAAACGGTCGAGTACGGGGAATACCGGTTCATTGGAGTGCCACTGTGACAGGCGAGAGTGACCAAGGGGCTGGCGGGGTGAGGCCGACGGAAGTGTCGGAAGAACGCGGACATCCCAGGTGCAGAGTGCTGCACCTGTGGCGTTAATTTCTGCCGAAGGTGATGTTTTTCGAGGGTTTCCAAGAGGAGCTCGTCAACAGGCGGCATAGGAGCAGCCTGCTCTTAAGCATCGATGCGGGTATGCGGCAAAGTCCAGTGATGGTGGTGACCATGGCCCGATAAACGACCGCTAACTTCTTCTTCTCAGACGAGCATAGGCTATCGTCTGAGCGCCTTCAGTGAGGCGACCGACTACTACCGCCCGACAGAGCGTGAGGCACACCGATTCATGAGCACCGCCACATTTGTTTGATACGAAAGATTAAGGGCAGCATTGGCTTCCAGTTTTCCTGTAGTCGGGTTACCCATGTGTAGGACTCATGTGGCTGGCAAGCAAAGGAGAGGAGAAGATAGCGAATATAAAGACAGTGGGAGGTAATGAGTGTTCCGCCCAAGTTGTTGATTGGTGGTTGGTGCTGGTTATAGACAAGGAGAAATTCAGCCTCCGCGCGTTCTTATTCAAGGCAAAGAGTTGGAAGGGTGGTGGAGAGGCTGTTCACCATACGCCTGCAATACGGGAGCCATGTTGTCTGAGCAGTCGTAGTCGGCGGCCTCAAGCCATATTCTGAGGTCGTCAGCACACATAGCAAAACAACCCGTTTTGCCCCGTTCTGTGTTTTGCGGGACGCGTGCCATGGCCAAATTGAAAACTTGGTGCTCAAAGCCCAGGACCCTGTGGAACACCGCTCTGTAGATAGAAGGTGTTGGGGCTCCACACTGGATTCTATAAAATCGCACCGCTCGATTTTATAGAAAATTGTGAACCCAGTTTTGGGTCCCTTGGATTGGGAACGCTATAGCGAGCTCCTGAAGGGTCACTGCCTCCACATCGAAAGTGAGGACATAATCTAGATTCCCAGCTCGTGAAGTGTGGTTCAGAAGGCGTCGTAGTAGCCAAAGGCAATCCTGAGTACAGAGGGGAGGGCGCAAGGCAGTTGGCCACGCATGGAACCATGGACGTACATATGCCAAATAATACTGAAGGCGGTTTTTTGTAAGGCGTTCAACAAGTTCAGACAGTGGTTGTAAAAGAAGTAGGCCGCTAGTTAGTAAGCACAGAAGGATCTTTGTTCGGCTTCGCTATTGAGTGAACCAGTGTCAGTTTGAGGTCGTCCGGAACGTCGCCGGAGGTCCAGCAAGAGTAATCATGTTTAGGAGTACCACGTGCGGCGACTCATCTACGTTCCGTAGGTGCTGGCACGCACGCCATCAGGACGTGGGGCAGAGTGAGGTTTGTACAGATGAAATGTTGCTCTGAACTCGTCCAAGATGAATGGGACGTCAAGATTTGTATCTATATTGGGAACAGTGATGACCGGCTGATGAGGGTGGGGGCCGCGAGAGCCATGGGAGGAAGTCATGATGAGACGTTTTTCTACGTCCGCTAGCGGGTCCCAGAGAATGAGGGAAGCGAATATCCAAGGTTTCCTCTTGCTACGGGCCGACAACCTCTGACACGTCTCAACAGTTTGGAAAGTGCCCTTTGTTTATTGAGCTTGGCACAGAGACTATGCCAATGCTGGTTGGACCGGGTGCGTTGGTTATCTCGGATGAGGTGGTACTGGCAACAAATCCGGATCAGGTCTCGTTGACGTTTGCCGTTGGTTACAAAGCGAGTGGTAAGGGTTTGCACACGCTTCCAGAGGTTGGTAAGGTGAGCGCCCAGGACAGGTGTCTAAGAGTGGCATAAATTTTCTCTTTAGCGTGTGCTTTCACCAAGTGTATGCAGAAGTGAATTGCAATAGGGTTGCGTTATGAAGTATACAGACGTAGGTTCGGAAATTTGGACAAATAATAGTGCGAAAGACACTCCCGAGTGCGGAAGCGCTTGCCTCAGAGAGTGAGAAATATAAAAAAATAATCACTCCCCCAAGTGGTAGTGTAGGTTCCCAACGTGCAAATCACTTGTAGTGGCAATAGTTGGGTCAAGCGAAGTTTTCTTCAGCCTGTGATGATGACCCACGCTGGTGGATGACGTAGGGTCATTAAAAAGGGAAAGACCCCTACTGTCAATTTCAGCCTTAAGGCACAAGAGGACCAGTTGTTCAGTCATACCCCCGCGCAGTACTTATCGCTATAAAGTCCCACCGACGATATTAGGAATGTAGGAATATTCCAATACAAGGTAGCGTTTACCAATTATAGTTGATAGATTTCTGAGAGCCGGTGACGGTGCAATTATACACTGACTCTCGAGTAGTTGGGTACCAGAGATATTCGTACCAGCACTATAACCAATTGGTTATCATTTGAGCTTGGCCCAGGGAGGACACATTGCAGCAACCAAGGTCTGATCGAAATAAAACCGCAGCTTGTTCCACCACGGATGGTTTTGCCGGTTGTGGGACTTTGCTTTATTGAGTTATTCACGGTTTCAAATAGGTCGTATACCATGTAATTTTCAACATGGATCTCGTTTTATGGAGAAGGATAAGAACAGGCGGAATTTGCGCAACCCGACTCGAAAGAATGGGAGCCGGTTGAATAAACCTGCGGCAGTCCCACTGTAAAACGCAGAGAAAGCGCTTTTGTGTTCAAAGGGTACTGCGGGGAGTAATCTTTTTTGGCGGTGGGCAGGCTTAATATGGTGCACTGGGAAGGGTTCTGGTGAAGTTTATGATGGTCGTAGTTTTCTGGGAATAATATTGTGTGAAGGCCCAGAGGTTGTTCAAATCAGCCAGCAGAGCGCAGCGTTCTTGCTGGAAGTCAGCTGGAATAAATTTCAACACTTGCAGACTATCGTTTGTTTTAGTACTCTTTGCGAGGGGGCGGTACGCTTGATGGGAACTACAGCTTGATGGGGACTACAGCTCTTCCATTGCTTCGGCATTAAGGAAAGATGGTTACAGAGCGCCAAATATGAAGTTGAGGTCGTGGACACAGAGGGGGCTCCAATAGGTGATTTTGAAGGCGTGGTCGTGTATAGGGAGCTGTTTCGGTGGAGGCGGTATGTCGCCCTTGTCGGTGTGATTCAAATTAAGCCTTGAGCAGCGCATTCGCTTTAAGAAGCTTATGGAGTTGCGTACGACGGCTATCAAGTTGAGATAATATGGTTGGCAGAATCTAATCAATTGTTGGCGAAAGCGAAGGTGGCGGATCAACTGCAGCGCTAGCTGTTGGAGGCTTTACAATTGCGCTGTTGGTGCTTCAGGTGTCATGAGAACGTACAAGATCCGTCCGAGATACTCGATCTGGCACATTGAAATGGGTAAACGTGGGGGAGGCACTGCAGGTAAGACACGTGGGGTCCACCGCCAGGTGACGATCCTTTTTGGAAGCCACACAATGAAATGTGCGCTCACATGGCTCAGCTGCAGCATGTCAGTCCCAACATTTGCTGCACAGAGGTTGGTGCGGGTGGTACATCGTCATGTGTCCTGTTGCAGAAAGGAGTATAAAGCCACAGTAAAAGAAAACTTAATTTACATTAGGCCGGGATGAGCGTACATTGTTTCCGATCATCCTCGTCTTCCTTCTGTCCTTTTGTGTCCGGCCCTGCAACGTCAGCTACTTCATTCTGATTATTGCTACAATGTCCAGCGCCACAAAAGGCACAACCTCCCGACCCGCCCCCCAGAAAAAAAAATGAAGTTAGCCAATCTACATTGAGTATGGTAACTGCGCGGGTTGTCTGACCGCTGAACCGTCAGTGAGTAGAACGTTTGACTCCGACCCTAACGTATTCTGTTCGTTCCTGTCGAGTAAGCTGACCTACATTCATTTCTGTAGAGTCCGCTGACTCAGTCCGATATCCATACTCCCGCAAGGGCGCCGTCTTTCGGGCGCATGCCGAGAGTATCGCTGCGGTTGATGTTTCCAGTGTGAAATTCCCGGCTAATCTTGTACAGTCGTGAACTTCGATGCGAATTCTTAAGTGGCCTGAAAAGTGTTTTTAAGTGCCTTCCGCTTTAGCCTCGACCTACCGATTCGACAATCGTATTCTTCATGTCTGCTGCATTATTGCTTCCCAAAAACACCCGGTGTGAACGGTCTCCGTCCAGCTATGACGTCCATTGTGGGTAATGGCAGTCTCCAAATCTTGGGAGAATCTTTGACCATTCACTTCAAATGTCCCATCTCTTCGTTCTACTTTCGGAGAACAATCACTTGTGTTTACATCCTCGGGACATTTGCTATATAAAGCTTGTGTTAAGTTCCGGCACCTAACTTAATAATTAAAATCGCCCGGCCAATAGATATCTTCCACGGGGTTAGGTTGTTTACCTCTTTGGGTTTGTTTCCCCGCCGGCCGAGCTCAGTTGGCGGGGGGGGGCGTAAGGAGAAACCGCGGAGGCTTCTTTGTCATTCGCGGCGCTTTTGTGTCCGCCCGCGGAGGGGGCCCGGAGACGACGCATACAAGCGCATCCGTCACGCCATAATAGCTGAAAGCGATGTATGCTTTCGAAGAGGGATTTGCTTGTGTTCTTCTGAGAAGCCGCCGGAGGGGGACCATTGATATATAAAGGACCGCGCTTACCGTCAGGGGAACCTCCGAAGTTGACGGGAGCTAAGGGTCATCAAGGGGTCAAACCCTGGTCACCAGAGGTTCAGTCTATGAAAATTGTCCAGCTCAAAGCTACTTGGCGAAGTTGCCAAGCGAAAGGAATTTTAGCGGCACGGAGCCCATACATAGGCGTGCATCATTAGGTCTGCTTTTCCCGTTGTTAGGTCTGCTTTTAGTGGTTGGTTTTTATTTCTGTTATATTTGTACTTTGCGGAATAGATTTGTGTTTCTGTAAGAGAGTGAGAGAGGTGGGCACGTGACTATGTTATCCCCCTAGCTTGGTTTTTCACGGTGGCGAATCAGTGGGGCAGTGTGGGCTACAAGTGAGCCATCCTCATCCTCAAGTTGTGACCCTTTGTGGGCGGCATTTTCTTGTTAAAAGCGAGGTTTTTGATGCTTTAGAAGGATGATTGAGGGAAGGATAAAAGAGGTAAGGAGAGCGGGGAGTCCCATTCTACGCGCGCCTTGCCCGACCTTTTGGTGGCGATCACAAGCCATGAGTTGTAAATACCTAATGTAAAGAAACTGTACGTATTGTACATTTTGAGTTTCCTTAGAGTAGACCGTCGTCGGCTATGCTCCGTCGGCCAACAAGCCAGCGAGTCCTTGTTCATCGGATATTCGCTTCGATCATCGACGTCGGCGCCGATCCACCTTTTCAATTTTAACTGGTGCCGTGACCTGGATCGGTATACATGTCTTTCAGCGGACGACGGGGAGGCTACTACAAGGCTGGGGCGACATCCTGGAGAGAGGCTCCAGGGATCAGACGCTCCAGGCTGCAGCGGCCACAGGAGGCCAGGTTCCGCGGTGACATCTCGGCGAGAGACCCCGCCGAGCAGAAGCTGCAGGCTGCAGCGGGGAGGACGAGCTCGGACCAGGGGAAAGAGCTGCTCTTCGTGATGCAGCACCCGACGTCGACAGCGGGAGAAAGCTACAACCTCTACGACAGCACCCGGCTTCACGGCGGGGTTCGAGAGTCCGAGCCAGAGTCGGAGGCTAGGGCGACCGACACCTTGGAGCGAGGCCCCACGGAGCAGACGCTCCAGACCAGCGAGCCATAGTGAGAACAGGTGGGCGCTGATTTGTTTTATCCGGTTTCACAATGGCCACTGCGCTTGCGAGATGTCGGGGAACCGACCCGAAGGTTAGTGCCACTGTGGTAGAGAATGAGTAGCTGAGAGCCGAGTTAGTCCACAAAAATTCTTAGCACGCTTTAGAAAAAGCGAGGCTTTCGTGTAGCCGGGGCACCGTTAGCACATCGGAATGGCCGAGTAAGGAGCGTAGAGCTCAATTAGCTCTAGGAAGAGCCGAGATCGCCTCAGAGAAAGCGAAGCTTCATGGAGCAAATCAACTGGGAGAGAATGCCCGAAGTTCTGTCGGAGTTTTCACTGCATTCGTTCCTTCATGGGCTTTAAGAGCGCCTGAAGATAAGGAGCGTGAGAAGGTGGTTGAGGTGGCTGAAGCCACTCCAGTTATTGAGCAGCCCCTTATTGTATACGCTGAGACGGATTACATCAAGGGATCTCACGAAACAGCTGCCCCAGAATCTGCAATTCCCCCTGTGGAGGCGGATAATATACAGCTGCCTGTGGCAGAGGCAGCACAAGCAAGTGTTGAGGGTAGCACCGCCCCATGCGCCGAAATAGAGTCCGTGGCTGACTGTGAAGAGCCTCTCTTAAGTGAGCAGGAGCAGAGATCGAGCGAAGCTGTAGAAAACAGTGCCATCTCGGAGGAGGCAGAGGTGGTGCAGGGGTCGTGTAAGTGCAGCGGAACGGTGCGCTTATTTGTTGAGCTTGCGTGCGGAAATCATGAATGCGCCCGCGGCCCGCTGCGTCTTGCGCGTAGGTCGATTGCGCCAGGCCCGAAAACGCGGAAGGTGGCGGCAGGTGTGATGGCGCAGGTGCGACGTCATACGCGTTACCGCCGTGTAGGGTGTTCCTTCACTACCGGGAGCCCAGGACACCTCGAGCTACACCAGGGTTTGTTTAGATTCAGCTGTTGGTGCATGAAACGGAATCAGCTTCCATGCGACGGTCGGGGTGTGCCGCCGTGGAAAGGGGTGTTTTGCGCTGAATAGTGTGCAATGCTAGACGGGAAGGGTCCGTTTTTTTGACGCACACATAGCTGTGAGCGTGTTTTGTTTTTCGGTGTTAGGATTGCTTAGGTACGGATTACTGTTATTTTTGGCCCTACTTTTGTTTTCCCCTTGTTACGTTTTTGCGCTTGTGTTGGCTGCGTTTAGCTGTCGTAAGCCGTGTGATATGCGAGTAGCGTTGTTTGTAAGTTTTAACGCTGTCTTCTTGAGAACGCTGTCTTCTTTTAACGCTGCCTTCTTTAATGCTGTCTTCTTTAACGCTGTATTCTTTAACGCTGTCTTATTGAGAGCTGCTGGCACAGCACAGTAGAGAGCTTGCCTTCGGGTACGAGGACGAGGGGCTCCCGTTATCTGCTCTCGTTGGCATGTGGTCATAGTGGGCATTCAGTGTAGGAGCGAGGCTGCACTCGTGTGGTGTTTGTGTGTGAGACAGTGAATGATTGCTCCGGAAATCAAAGTGAACTTTGAGTACGCTGCATGCACACAGCGTGTGAACCACCGTAGGGATGAACACTCTTGAGTTTTTGTTGTATGTTCTGTAAAGAAACATTCATCCGTGAGTGCGCAAAGAGACGATCCAAACTTTCTTTCACATGTCACTGCTACAGAAGTAGCCATTTTCTTGCTTATGTGAGTGTTTGAGCGTCGTTTTCTCTTGTTAGGGTGAAAGAATGATCCGGTATGCCGTTGCAGATGCCTGGAGGTCTGTAATATTAGTTGAGTTGTATTTTTTAGTGCTTACACCCTTCGTGCGGATGGTAGCATTGGATTGTCAAGGACAGTGTTTGGCCGTACGCCGGAAATAAAGCGAGTTGGCTTTTCTGTGTCAACTTTAACGCCATAGCCTTTTTGCGGCTAGTGGTTAGTTTGTTGATGTTTTTTTGGTAGTGAGTTTCCTCTGGGTCAATTTGAAGTTTACATTCAGTGTGGTTCATTTTTGTATAGTGTGTGAGTTTGCGGAAGGCACACCGCATTTCGTGAGGATAATGAGGGATTTGTTGTAGTATTAGCCTTTCTTTGTTACAATTGTCCTCTGGCACATTATCAACTTGACATTTTGTTCGTTTGTAGTGTTGAAGCTACGATGCACCAGGGTGTGTTGCATGCTGTGCATTAACTAGCGATTGCAACGAGTTGTTCTGGGTTGTTTTACCTTGGGTTTTTAGAACCCACCGCCAGAGTTTATGTTGTACGTACAGCTAGTGTACGGACAACATTCAGGGTGGGAGGTGTTGGGTTCATGCCCCTTAAAAAAAACCACCCAGCAATTAGATATCTTCCACTGGCGTTAGCTTGTTTACCTGTATTGTGTTTGTTTCCCCGCCGGCCAAGCTGAGTTGGCGTGAGGGGCGTAAGCATAAACCGTGAAGGCTTCTTTGTTATTCGCCGCACTTTTGTGTCCGACCAGGGAGCTGGCCCGGAGACGGTGCATACAAGCCCGTCGGTCACGCCATAATAGCAAAAAGCGATATATGTTTTCGAAGAAGGATTTCTTTGCATTAGTTTGAGAAGCCGGCGGAAGGGGACTGTTGATATTTTGTCGACCGCTCCTACCGCTGCGAGAATCCCCTAACTGGACTCGAGCTGAGGGTCGGTCAAGGTGTCAAACCTTGGTCACCAGACGTTCAGTCTGTGTCAGTTGCACTGCTCAAATTTACTGGGCGAAGTTGCCATTCGTCACACATGTGAGCCTGGCGACTCGGTGGCTGGATTTTGTCAATAGATAGGCGACCAGGCTTGGTTAAGCGCTCCAGGTGTCTACAAACGAAAGAAATTTTGGCGGCGCAGTGCCAAAACAATGGCGTGCATGGTTAGAACTGCTTTTCCCCATCGTGAGGTCTGCTTTTATTGGTTGGTTTCCATTTCTGTAATATTTGTGTTTTGTGGAATACTTTTGGATTTCTCTATGACAGTGAGAAGGTGCGTCACGTGACCATTTTAACCCCCTAGCTTTGCTTGTCACTGTAACCAATCAGTGGCCTAGTGTGGGCTATAGATGTGCCATCCTCACCCTCAAGTTGAGACGTCCCTTGTGTGGACGGCGTTATGTTGGTAAAACCGAGGTGTTTGATGTTTTAAAAGGCGGATTCAGGGAAGGACAACAGAGGAAAGGAGACCGGCGAGCCCCGCTCAACGCGGGCCTTGCCCGACCTCTTGTTTGCGATCACGAGCCATGAGATGTAAATACATATTGTAAACAAAGTGTAGATATTGTACATTTGGAGTTTGCTTGGCGTAGACCATCATCTGCTATGTGCCGTCGGCCAACGAGCCAGCGAGTCCTCTTTCATCGGATCATCGCTTCGATCATCGATATCGGCGACCGATCCACCTTTTGAAGTTTAACTGCTTTTGAAGATGTTACAGGGGTTGACGAGCCAACAATGTTGCTTGCGTTCACTTAAAGGGACACTGAAGTGATTTGTAAATATTGCGGGATTACTAGCGCAAATTGTAGTTCGGAGTCCGTAGGCATTGTTTCGACCACTCTGGCAGCGTTTACGCGAATTTATTTAGTAGAAAAATCAATTCGAAAATGCTGTCCTCCTCTCTTTACGCTCGCCCATTTTCTTTGGCGTTTTCGTGTGACGTCAGCAGGAGATGAGCTGGAAAATGGCTGCGCTACTGCACGGTTCGCCGACCAGCCGACCTACCGATCGAGTCAGTCGGCCCAGCGTTTCGTCCGCCGGTCGCCGACGGGTTGTCGCTATTCGCTCGCTCAGTTGAAACTAAGCCACAACACCTTTGTGAATGAAAGAATGTGCCTTTCCTTACTTTGTTAGTTTGTACACTGTGTCAAACTCAGAGTCCGGGTCGCTCCACACAAGCGCTGCACAAGTGCACATGCGACGCTTCGCTGACTTTACGCTAGTAGGAAAATCTAAGGCCAATTGAAGGCGGGAGAAGAGTCAGCGAAGTCAATATAGGTACTAAGAAAATAAAATCACCTGATACTTTTACCGTACAGCGCAAAACTAGGGAGCAGGAAGCACTTTTTGCGCTGGGTAAACAAGCACAGCGGTCAGCAGCACGACCGCACATCTGCGAATGCTTTTCCGTCAAAGAAATGCAATTGCTAGACGTGAGATATTGTAGAAGTTTGTGGGACACTTACTGCAGGAATGATATACAACAAATAGTCACATAAAATACTTAAAATGCTTAAAATAAATAAAAGTGTAAACTGGTCATACATTATAAACCTTATATATCCACACTGGCCAGCGCCGGCTTGTGGCCCAGCGGTCTGAGGCGCTGGAATTAGTTTTGAAAGTCGCAAGTTCGAATCCCCGAGGGTACATGTATTTTTTTTTGTAAGTTGATTTTTTCGTATGCGGCCGATCTTGCCTGAACTGAGTTCACCATTTTTGGGCCGTAACGTTCACTGCTCCACGAGCGAGATCGCAGAACGCGCGCATACTGATAATGACGCGCTAGCGAGTTCTCGTTGGCATGCTGTTGCCACAAGCACCGACTGCTTGCGGGCAGTGGGCCCAGGCCTGAATCAGCACACCCTTGGCCTGGTGCGAACTAGCTTTTTACGAACAGACATGAGTGAGGCAAGCTCCGAATATGCGGGAAAAGCGCATGGCATTTGAGAGTCTGCGGTGACGCGGAGGGCGTTCATCCACTGCGTAGGCCTCGTCTAGTGATTTCTACGATTCCAAGCCGCCCTGGGAGGTTTATCTTAGACATTTGACAGCCGACAACATGGCAGAAGCGCGGTACGGCGATAATTGAGAATTCGAGAATGTCCATCCAACAACGCCATCAGATGTCAAGCATGTTGTTTTACAGAACTGAAACCGAAACCGAAACTTTTGATTGCTAACCTTGGACATCGTCCAATAACGGTGCCCCCCCCCCCCTCCTGACGTCACAGCCTTTAGTTGGTGCGGCCGCCGCAAACCGCGCATAGTAGTTTTTCTTCTTTCGCGCTTTGTAAAATAATTACCGATTTGTCAACCGAATAAACGATGAATAGTGTGTTAATTTGAGCCAGTCTACACAGTGCAAGCAAAAACGGGAGCTTGACAAATTCACTTCAGAGTCCCTTTAAGAAGACTCCAGGTGAAGTTTAAAGCAAGGTAGGTTCTGTTCGTATGTGCAGTGTGGCAAGGAAATGCGACATATTCTGCCTTTCGCGCTAGTGATAGAAAATCGGATGGGAGCGAAGTTTCTGCTGAGTTGACTATTTCACAAGCGTCTTGATCTCTGTCTAATTTCTGGCAGTCCAGAGGGCCTGCGAAGGGGCGGAGAGCCACGGTCTTCCAGTCCCTATGTGGGAGCGGCCCGCAACTACAACCCCAACGTAGTTCCACAAGACCAAGAATAAAATTTCTTTGTCTGCCTGTCTGTTCGTAGCACCCCTCAGTTACTGCAAAAAGTTCCTCGAAGTTGTCCGTTACATTTAATGTATTCGGGACTTGCAGTGTCTCTTGGTGTACGCCTTTACGTTTATTCGATGCTACAATAGGCTCAAAATGTCAAATATCTGTTCTTTAAACTCAATGTTGGTTGTGACTTTCTCCGTAGAGTAGTCCAGGCCTATAAACCGTTCAATTTTCTCAGCTAACCACCTTAGCAAAACTCCAATTTTTTTTAACTGGCGCATGAAACTTCTCAACATAATGCACCGACCACTGGAATTTTCTATTAGCCCGGCCGCGGTGGCTCAGTGGCTAAGGCGTGGCGCTGCTGAGCACGAGGTCGCGGGTTCGATTCCCGGCCGCGGCGGCCGATTTTCTGATGGAGGCGAAAAGCGAAAACGCCCGTGTGTACGAGATTTCGGCGCGCGTTAAAGAACCCCAGGTGGTCAAATTAATCCGGAGCCCTCCACTACGGCGCGCATCATCGCCTGCGTTGCGTCGGCGCGTTAAACCCCACCATCAATCAATCAGTTTTCGATTAATGCGTACCGTTTCTTTTTCGGTGCGGCACAGTTATCGAGCTATTATCTTTTATTTGTCCCTTTTTGCTTTTAGTTCTTCAAGCACCATAATAAGCTTGATCAAACCATTTGCGCTATCGAGGTACTGGCTTTTTCCTTGTGTGATCCGCTTCGATATCACCTCACATTTCAGGGAATCACTCGCTGGACACACCGAGGGCAATTGTGAGAGGTGACGATGCATAGTCGTGCTCTCGTCTGTCAATCCGGTCTGTCACCTATGGGCTGCCTACCGTGTACCGGCCGATTGTATCCGTCCGCCGACCGCATCATTGGTGTCCTTCAAGAGACCGATGGTCGGATGACTTCGAATTTTTACAGAGATCTCATTCTCCTATATACACCGATGCCGAGCTTTCACTTTGGTTGGTACCCGTTCCGCCAGCTTGGTGGCCCCGACCTCTTCCTTTCCTGGTTTCTAGGCACCATAGGACATGGAAGGGACGATTCCGAAGCCAGAGCAAAAGAAAGAATAACTCTATTTCCATTGCACCACTACGAGTGTACATCGTTACCGATCATCCTGGTCTTTCTTCTATTCTTTTGTCTCCGGCCACGCAACGTCCTCTTCTTCATACTGATTATTGCTACAATGTCCAGGGCAACCAAATGCAACATTCCCAACGCTGTTGCAAGCGAAGCATGCCATTTATTTTATCTAGTAAGGGGACACTTTAAGGATAGCCATGAAATATTTAACCACCTGTGGGATTGTAGGGGAGTCGAAAATTAGAACTGCTCGTGTGGTTTTGCCTATTCAGTGTGCTGCCAAGACATCCCCTTGTAGCGGACATATTTTAAATTGTTAAATTTAATCTCCAGGGTCTACTGTGATGGCTCCACGCAAAGTGTTCGCCCGATTTGTGAAGTGGGTGACTTTAATTAGAACTGTGAAAAAGGTTTTTGTCCTGGAAGCAAAGACTCGTTGTTGCAAGGAGGTGGTTTGCGTCCTCTTGGTCGTACAAGATAACGTGAATACACTTTCCTGCAATACTCCAGCGGTCCATAGCGAGTTGGGTCATGTCGAATTGGGGGCAAGAGGGGCTAACAGATGTGCGAGGGCGTTCTTGGGTATAGTACGCACATGTGATTGGTGCAAGTGTATCATCGAAAAACGTGCTCGACGCCTACTCACTCATTCTAGGCGAGTTATTGCAGTCTACCATTGGGCTTGACTCGAGTGCAGATCTTCCAAGGCCGTCATTATCAGATTTGCTGCAGTCTTCATTCATTACTTGACCTTTCGTGTCTTAAGGGATCCGAAATGCATGGGTGGAGGCTGTGGCTTGCGAGAGCGCAATCGGTGCAGAATCAAGAACGAGTTGAGAGGGGGCAAGCAATGTACCACGGAGCGCATTATTCTCCAATTTTGGACGTTGTCGAAGCTCTGAAGGAGGTGCTGGTGTTCCCGCCGATATCTTGCAGCAGCCAGCTGGAGGAGCAAGCACGAGGTATCTGAGCACGTGCGAGGGAGAGGCGCCGCAGCCCTTCGCCTCGCTGCTGTGCAAGAGGCACTGGCGAGCACAGTTCAGGTGGCTTGGAGTGGGTCACAGTGGGTTTGTATCTGCTGGGTACGAGAACGAAGGGGAAGCCAATCACTTCGCAACACTTTAGAGCACACACTCAAGAGGATTACTGGTAGAAGTCTGGCCCTACCGGTTTTTGAGGACGGAGAAAATGGAACACATGTCTACCTTCTTCGAGCGCTGGTGCCACTACCTTTCACCACTGAAACAGCTGCCAGAAGCGGCCCTTATAAAAGTTAGAACAGCGCGGGAAAGGCAAATAGCAGCTCCACTTCTCATTGTTGGAACCTATGAAGGTTCAACACAGGCCGTTGGCGTTTGAACTAGCGACGACGCCTCCAGGCCACGATGATGAAGGAGGGCCCACTTGAGAAGTTGTACAGGAATATAGTAGGTGTTTTCATACCCCGATGGAGCTGGGGTAAACAGGAAGTGTGCGGTTGGTTCACAGTTGAATCGGAATTTCACAGCAGGTAGGGAACAGGAGATAGAAACAGGGCCAGGTACCAGTTCTGGCTGAATTTTTGGTACTTTGAGTTCTACACGCGCTACATGCATACCCTCGTATATGTGCGCACCACTGTTCCACCTTTACGGCACAACCTATGTGCCAGCCAGGTTTCAATTATTGCTTCATAGTTACTCCTCACGCGCACAGTATATATTCAGCGATTACTCTTCCTTTGAAGTGAGGGTAAATTTCTGAGAGATATAAAAAAACTAAATTGTTCTAGGGAATGTGGACTTTCTCAGAAAATCTAGCTTTCGTTCTCGGAATCAAGCTAGCAGTAAAATATCTATTTTGATGTTGTACCTCTCATAATTCGGATGCAACTACATCCGTTATTTGCACTAAAAAATGGTTATCCTTTGGCGCAATAAACTCCCGTGCAAACCCCGGTATTTGAATCATCTTTCTGGCTAATTTGTTTTACACACTAGTTTTAATACACTTTCCTTTAATAATGGTCGTGCAAAAATAATAAAAAAGGTGTGCTTACGGCGTCTCAAATTGCAAACAATCGTGACATCATCATAGCACGTGCCGTTGTGCGTGGTGAGTAGAAAATACGTGCAAGTTTCGGTGCAATCTTGGGCCCTAAAAAATATGGAGAGATGAATTCATACGCAAGTCACGGATGTTAACCAAATGAAATGAGCACTTTCACTCAATATGCGGGTAGGAGGCTTTTTTCTGTACTTTATATAGTACTGACGCCAGAAGAAACTATACAGGGTAAATGAGGGGGAATGTACATAAGTAGTGGGAGCAGGAAGCAAACAGTGTGATTGGTTGTTACTTATTGTTGTCATCAACCACTCCTTGAGATTTGTTTTGCTTATGTTTTCTTCAGCACAGGGCTGCACTGGTTTAGTTATTTATTTATTTATTTAAAAAAACCGTACATGCACCAGCTGGAGCATGGGGTAAAGGGGGCTACACAAAGAAAAGGCACTCGAGGTAATATAGCCAACACACGGGAAACTGAAATATAAACGAGAATATAAGAACATCATTATACTTCCATAAAGAAAAAAATATAAGCAAAAAAAAACTACCAAGATCGAACAAACAAAGATACAAAGGCATCGTTATCAGGTATGTTGGCAGCACAAAGATGAAGCAAATATATTAGGAAAAATGCTAAGTTAGCTGTTCACGGAATCTGACAAGGTTTGATATAGAAGAGATAGCGCAAGAAAGATCATTCTAATGAGATATGGTACGAGATAGAGCCGATGAATTGAATGCAAGTGTGTTTTCATACATACGCTTGAAGCTGAATTGATTGTGTAAGCGTGACAACATGCGGCAAGGGGGTTTGACGGGGAGTGGGGATGGGTTATCACTATGGACGTATTTGTGAAACAGACAATGAAGAGCGACCACGCGACCAATTCGTAATGGTTGTCATAGAATGTCACGTTTTATCTGTGTGGTATTGACGGTGTCATTTCGAAGGTGTTCCAAGATAACCGCCAATTTGCTCTTTTTCCCGTATGCTGCGCGTGGCCATCTTGTTTGATAGCAAACGTGCCGCCCTGTCGTCGCTAGGTTCCCGGAATTTATTGATAGGATTTTTTTTTGTAAATTATGACAGTTCTGCAACAGAGTGTTTTCTTAGGTAAATGCACATGGCGTAAACGCAGGACATTTACATCAGCTACGGTTGTACGTGCACGCTACACTATTGACTTCGTTTTCTACAATTCCAATTTTGTCCAAGTTTGCGACGGGCAGAAGGTTGCGTCAAAAAAACAAGAAAGCAACCCTTCATTGTCAACGGCTTTATGACACCTTGTTCCTACATGACACCGGGTACAAATATTCTATTCTTTCGGAAAGTAAGCAAGCGAGCCTCACGTCATTCCGGCAGCCGACAGTAAGGTCTTCAGAATACTGCGGAAGAAGTTCTAGAACGAAGACGTCGTGACATTCACCGGTAATGAGGCAACGACCGTTGAAAACGCCGCCAGAGCTGTTGAAGGCCTCGTGCAACAAAAAGAGAAACTCAACCATTTCCGCCGGATCAGGAAAATTACCCAGTGTTAGAAATATGAAACATTTGAGCAATCTTTTTTTTATTTGGGTAGGCTTTTCACACTCGTTTGAGAAAGTTGATAACCAACTGACCACCTGGAATCTAAAACTTATGGCATTCCTAAACCAGTTACAACTGGAGCAAGGAAGTACCGAGCCAAAATCCTGCTTTTCTTGGTGCTCTTTAGCTTTATTCAGAAGATGACAGAGGCTGTTTCGGCTTGTGTGCCGAAGTATGTGTGGAAAACCGCGTGCATTGATGAGAGGATCCATCAATTTAGGACCCATTCTTGGCGATTTCTAACCCAAGCTGGACCCCATGCATAAGAACATTCATTTACGCTTAGGCAATGTATATAGCAATTTACCTATTTATGTGGCAACGCATCCACGACGCTGGTGTCACAACGACAGGGTACCTACAGCGGAGAGCAATCTGCTGGCTAGTACTAAGAACTAACAAACTTTTTTCAAACAAACGCACAACATCCAGTAGCCGATTATACTTAGGTGCCAACGGAGACGTTCATATGCACTATGAGGTTCCGAACCCCTGGAAGCGCAGAATAAGCCGCAAGCTCTCATGTATACGATTCTTTTTTTCTCCCTCAACGACCAGTAATTTGCTACTGCGAGGCGCGGTTGTGACGTCCTCTATTGACGCGCGTTCCTCTACCCTCAATCCACCACCACACCCCCGCACTGCCGTAGGTGAACGCATGATTGTCATCCCCTGTGAATCGTCTTTAAGAGAGCATGCCACATCAACTGTCCCGTGCAAAGAAACGACTCAGTCTCCTAGAATGCCACTCAATGCACAACGGCGATTACAGGACATTTTTCGAGCAAGATGGCCGAGAAGAACACAAGGTCAGCTGATGCCCTACGTGATTGACCCGTACCCCCTCGACATATGCACATCTACTCTATTTTCTAATATGTCGAAGTGTTCTTAGCCCGGACACGACAACGCATTCGATACCACGGAGTTGGAAGATGCACAAACAAGTAACATCTCTACTGGCTTTATAAATACGTTTCTGGCCCCGTTCTTTTCATCGCCATCATCAGAAACACCGTCTTCATCATCATCATTATTAATATCCTCGTCACAATCATCATCATCTTCGGAAGCCTACTCAGGTCTACTGCGGGACGAATTCCCCTCCAATCGAACTCCAATGGCTTCTGTCCTGCGCTGCTCCAGTCTGCGGTTTAACCATGAATTTAATATTTTCATCCCTCCATGGTATTAGCTTTCCCGCTCTTATACACCCACCTCTGGGTATCGGATTCTTACCGTACTTATCTACGGCTTGTCCGTTCGTTTCACTAAATGGCCAGCCCAAGTTATTTTTTTATTTGAACTTCAATGTCTTCTATTCTATTTTGCTATGTTATTCAGGTAGCTCGTTTCCTAGTTGTTATTCCTAACAATATTCGTTCCATAGCCCTTTGAGGCGACCTAAGTTCGTTTTCTAGTTGTTAAGTAAGGTGTCAAGTTTCACCCCCGTACCCAGCAAACCACTAACATCTCTGCGACGTTCCAAAAAGATCCGAACGTGTATGTCCCAGCAGTATTTCTATTAGAAATCCGTACAACGTGCAATATTTTAATGATAATTTTTGGATGTTAAGATAAAGTTGCTGGTACCCTAATGTGGACGTTCTCTCACCTTTGCTAAAGACGTAATCTCGATGTTGCTGCTGCTTCATTTGGGGAAGGTATTTAAACATATATTGCTGACGTTGTTGAGATGTTGCTGGTATGTCCGTTTTACACTTCGAACATGTCTATCGCAGTTAAAATTATTTTAGCTATATCTGCTATACTTTATTTTCAAACTCTCCGCAGGCGTACTGTATTGAAGTTACCGAGGGGTTTTGTATGTGTTTTGTAAGGGTTTTATACCGAGGGGTTTTGTGCAAGTATTGTAATCCACCACTATTGCTTTGAACCTTTGACCTATCAAACAGTAGCCCAATACCGAACCTCAAGGAAAGGGCAGAATTCGTTTACAAGCGACGTGCAAACGAGCCTTCTAAGGTTTTCTTGCAGGGGGTGGGCGGGGGTCATTGCCGTCAAATCTGTACAAAATCAGATAGGATGATGAACGAAGACGCAATTAGCAGAACTTCACTTGCTACTTGATTTAACCTTGATGTTACGTACTGAATGAAGCTTCATGAATTCAAAGTGTGAGCAAAGCGAATTTCGGGGCTGCCTTAATACTGAGGTTACCGTCAAACGACACTTGTAGTTAAAGGGCAAGATACTCTGCCTTTTTTGCCTTGAAAAAATAGTCGATGACACCCTCATAGCCAAAAATAAAAAAAAAACACAAACAAATCCGTTAGGTTTTGCCAAGATTCGAACCATAGACTTTCAAAACACAACATCAGCACCTAAGCTGCAATCCACTCGATCACGCCGGAACATTATGTGTGGCCCCAAGAAATTAGTACCCTAACAGAGGCGGCCAGCGGATATCGTTGGGTAATTCGTTTTGGTCTTATTCGACAAATGTCGGCAGCACTAACGCTTGTTTCTTCCGCACCGATCTTGGAGGCGAGGTCAATTATGCTAATACTGCAAGTGATGTAACCAAACTCGCCTATTTAAGCCAAGAAATGCTATCGCGTTTCATCGTTCCCCCTATGCAAGCTGCGGTAGCCGCGAATAAAATTTATAGCACCGCTAGGTTTCTGGCATTGATAAACTTTGTTCGTTACGCACCGGTCTTGCAGACAAGCCCATCATGCAACCACTACAAGCGATGTAACCAGAGCTCCCGTATTTAACTCGCAAAAGCTCTCCCAAACCCACGATCTCCCCGATGAAAGCCAAGCTAGCCACGGAGGAATGCTCACTTTCGAACAGAAATAGCTTGTTATTTGCCTCAAGGCACCAAATTACCGAACGCTACAAGAAAAGTATTGTTTTCAGCGAACGTAGTGACCCCAACCAGAGATGGACATAGAATCCGGACGATGTCGCCTGCTTTCGGATGCTTTCTGGAGCTGCGTCGACGCTGATATCTGGCGAGCAGCATTGACATCCGCGTAGCTACATAAGAGCAGTGGGAGAGTGAACCTGCCAGCTTGGACCTAATTAAGCACCTTTGGCTCACTGAAAGGGCGAAGGCGGCCGGCCGCACTATTTTTGAGTAAACGTTCTCTCATAAGTGATAATCAGATATGTGGCGATGTGCCATTATACTTCCGCTCTTTGCCACAGCTTGCCGTTATTTAGATCGTGCGCCCGTCTCGTTATAACGCGCACAGTTTGACGTGGTTGAAGACCGAAATCGCGGCGAAAGAAAACAGGCCGCTGGGAAAAGCGAATAAGGGAAGAGCAATATACAAAGGCAGAACGACTAGAGGGATGCGCAATAGGATGACAGCGAAGTGAAAGGTGTGCGGCTGGCGGTGCGGGGACTTTATCGGACCACGCGAATGGTTTTTTTCTGGGCAGCTGTCGGCGCTCTTCTTTATCGTACTGCGTTGTCTCGAGCTTTTCATAGGATCAAAAACTAAGGAACACTTTAAAAACCTCGGTGACGTTGCGACCTTTCACACAAGCGCCATTGCTTCTTTTCGGGTTTACACCGTATATCCTCCGTTCCGTTTTGGGGCTACCACGTTCGTAAAACGAGTTGTGGCGAACGGCATTAAACGGCATAAAGCAAGCAAGAAATTGGAGCAGTTTGCTCTAGGGGTGCAAGGCTGGAAAATACCGGTATGACCTTTTCGTTGGAGACCTGGCTGTTGCAACTAATATCAACTCGCGAACTAGCAACTTGAAATTCTGTTTCACTACTACGTCTGGATCGTCTTGTTCCCATGCTTGCACACCTCACCCAAAATGGACTGCGTTAGCTCTCTCTAGAACCGGATTCAAGCAACGTTCCTGATTCCGCGTCTGCAGCGCTATCGGTTCACTACATGACATTTCTGGCATGGATGCACCTAAACTGGCAGAAGAGCACACTTAAGACCACGCTACTGACGTCGGGCAGCAATTCTCGATGGTCTTGAGGTCCAGGCGAACGTAGTGACGTCATACGTAGGTTATGATTGGAACTATTTTCTAGCCTAAGCGAAGGCTGTCCGGAAAGGGTTTTTCCACAGCGAAGCTGTTAACTGACAAGTTGTTCAGACCTTCTTGATCGCATGCGTCAGGCTAGGTAACGATGCAGCGTACAGCTCTGCATTCATTTCAAGAAAAAAACACGAAACTTGCTGTCATGTGTCAGTGAACCCCCGGAGAAGGCATGCACCAAAACCCCCCAAAAAGTGAAAGAAAAGAACAAAACAAGTGAAATTTGAAGCGCGCGCCAGGAGCGCACCAATGAGCGAACGCCAGCGCCGAAACACCCGAGGCATCATGGGCAATTATGACGGGGCACCGGTCATCTCATTAGAACGCCGCGCAGTATACCAGTGGCGTGATGGCCATATATGAACATGGAAAAAAAAGGAGCCAATGAGAGTGCGCCGCGAGAGAGCCCAGAGGGGATAAAAGCGGGCCGACAAAAGGCACCGGGGTGGCCAGAAATCTGGAGGCAAGAAACCAGGAAGCGGCAGGACACGATAGCTACAAATACGGGCCAGGGGGACGTGGCTTGGCCAACGACTATGCCTGCTAAGCCTGGGCTGGAGCGGGCCGACATCGCATCGGCTGTGGTATCCTAGGCCCACCACGAACTTCGTGGCTCTTCGTGGCTCAACCGGCGGCGGTCGGGCACCTGCAGCCAACGTCCACGCTCCGTCGACTATCGTCTCGACGGCCCCGAAAGGCTGCGTTTGTGCGGAGCCTACCTTGGACCTACAGCGGCCACGGCTGCCAGGGGGTCGCCACCGAGGAAGCACGCCGCCCAAGGAATGACCGCGCGCGTCGAACGCCGGCATCAAGCAACTCCAGAAGGAGCGAATGCCAGCGGGTAGCCACAAAGGATACAAGTCAGGACACAGAAGCCCACGCCGTCCAAGGAGTGACCGAGCGCATTGAACTCCGGCACCGAAGCGAGACGCATCGGATGCTACACGTTAGCGCCGACGACAGCGGGGTGGGCTAGTCCAATAGGGACACATTCATTGGACACAGCTAGGAAGTGGTAATGGTAGAGAGTTCACCAAGAAGGTGATCGTTTGAGTGCCTATGAACAAATTGTGTAGAACGTGATTATATATACTTGTGGGTTTTGATTGCAACTGTATTTTGAGATATTTTTGTAGAGTTTGGATTGTTCATCGGGTGTGTGCAATTGATTTATTTGTTTTGCTTTAGGCTTTTCCAAGTCTGCATAAATGTGTGTTATGTCAAACACGTCAACGGCTTTTCTTCGTCCATCTTTCTGAGCTGGTTAAGACAACCTCCCCATCCCTCTCGTGACACATGGATCGAAACCAAACATGGATTTTAACGCACCTGTGAACCACGCGAACCTCCCATGTGTTCGTGGTGAAGATTAGTTTTGCAGCGGCTCTTGTAAAGAGGGTGGTGACGTCATTCAAGGGCGAGCGCATGCGATAGTTTCTTACAATTTACACTAGAGAGGAACCTGGCGCTATCGTCTATGCGGCTCACATCGAGGTTATCTGTGTCGTCATGGACAGCCATTATTTAATGCGCTAATCTAAGTTTCATCATTGGCTTGGATTGAAAAGTTTTAGTGACCGCAAATGTAAAAAAGTGCCACAAAAACGCGAAGAATAGTGGGCGATTTTGTGAGTGGAAAATAAAATAGGCTGTTTTAAAACTTAAGGAAAATGAAGTAAAGCGTATCTTTGCGGAACGGTTGTGGCTGCTATTTCGTAGGCAAATGTATTTTCTAACAATGGTAATTTTGGTGGGAAAGTCATTAGAGACTCTGCTTTTAATAATTTTAGCATTATTTCAAATAAGTTGTTTCTCGAATTTTGAAAGCACTTTTGAGCGTGCCTGAGAAAACGGTGCCTTCGTGGTGAAGTGGTGCACCGAGGGCCACCTAGTCAAAACAATAAAAACGAAAACGTGGAGTTAAAAAGTCGTGCAGTAAGGCTTGTTGTTGGGCTATTTGGTATCGGTAGTTGTAGATGGTTTTTTTCGCTGTACGTTTGTCCCGTGCTACAAAAAAGCGCTTTTCCAACCATGTACAACTACATAGTCGTGGACGTTGACAAGATAGTACGCATACAATCGCTCGTATCTGTCGTATCTTGTCTTCATAGAAGTAATTTTTTTTCTTCTTTTCGTCGGCTACAAATTTCGCAGTGGCATGTTATGCGCTCTGTCATACGTCCTTCGACTGCGGCATGAGCAACGTCATGTGCGATCACGCACTGCCTGTGTTTCACCTAACACGGCTACAACAGAACAGGAAGGAGTTCGGCTTGTTGTACCTCGTAAACGTGTTATTGCGTAGTGAAGAAAGCAAATCCTAAAAACCGCTTAAGAATCCCATTGTCATGCCAAGCCCATGCCCCAAAGACGGGTCTTCTCATGAACCCCCACGACGACATCGTTTTCGAGATGCAGTTTCCCGTTTAGTATACTCACTAAGGAACTCTACAGCGCATACGTCTCGCTGGGAATGATCCCCCATTTGCAGTCAGAGAAGCCGAGCAGAAGCGACAAGCACGGCGATACGACGAGGAACATTTGTTACCCTCCGCCTTCAGCATGTCAGGAGTTTACAACAGCTTCTCTGGGTATACACTCTCGCAGGAGGAGATAACAGCCATTTTTTAGTATTTGTTTCCGAACGTCAAGCTTAAGCTCGAGCTTATACAGCTCTGCTGATATAACGGTTGCTAATCACGGCCTGCAGGTCCAACACGGGGAATTCTTTTGAGTCCCTTGGGGTATGATAAAACTTCGTTTAGCAGTGGCTCTAACTAGTAGCCAAGGGTGACTACAGGATTCCGAACAGTGCTACATTTGAAGCGTCTTTAGACCTAAGGCTTTTCAGAATGTGTTACGGCAAGTGGCGCTGAGTGGTTTGGAACGGTGGGAATGCTTATTAGCGCGTAGATCATAGAATGCCAGACGTAACTGCCAAATATATAGTGAACCTAGAACACATGAACGTAGTAAGACCCGGCTGTGTGCGTATATATCCTCAGCTCACGGTCCTAACCAGACAGGTAACCAATTTTGTTGAAGTGTACGCTCTGTATTCCAACTGAAGCGCACCACTAAAGACAAACTGAACCAAAAAAGATCCCCTCAGAGGGTGCTTGAACGTTTTAAAGCAAAATTGTCAATCTACCAACCGTATGTAATCTGCAACAAGGAATGGTGGGAACCATTTCCGCGAGCCTTCTAGCGACATGCTAATAACGGTTCGTTTCTTAAAAACCGACATAGAAAATCTTGTTTTCAGATGTAACAGTAAAATGGAGCATTTTCATTTCCTCAAGGTATAATTAAATCGCACATAGAAACCGACGGGGCTGTTTGTGTACATATAGAACTGCCACGTTAGGCACTACGTGGCGCCGCCATTCGGGCTACACAAACTTTAGTTCCATATTCAAAATATTTTCTCCAATTTATTTAAAACTTTCTTCCAGTTACCTCAGAATAAACGCTGGGTCTCGTATGAGCTACAAAATCCGCACTGCACGAAAATCGGTTGCCTGTTCAAAAAAAAATTTAGGAACTTCATTTGCTTGTCTGCTCTCTGCAAACACCCCGTGCCGAATAGTACTAGCAAAAAGTCAGAAACCTTCAGGAAAGTGCACTGCAATAGCGTGTTTACGTAATTTATCACGTAATTGTCCATTTGAATTCTGAGAACAAATATTTAACCATAATAACAGCTGCATGGCAAACAGCGGGCCTTTGTTGGTTTACAATATTTTATTGATTTACATAAATATGGCAAGAAATCCGCGTGCACACTCACAGCCATTAGATTTTTCAGTCTTGTAATTGCAATACTGTGGGAAAACTGCATTAGTCACAGCCAATTTCTAGTCTCTACACCTTCCTTCGGTAGAAAAAAGTATGGTGTCTCTTTCGCGGAAGTACCGGCCGGTGTTGAAAAACATGCAAAATGTTGTTCAAGAAAGCTCACCCTTTTTCATTGCACTCGTTAAATACGGGAAGGTAGACCAACGCGATGAAAGATAGTGCAATGAGGCGAAGCATTCTGGTCCTAAGTAGCGTCTTATTTCCTCCCTGCACTGTCCAGCTGCAAAAAAAGAACATAAAATATCGAACCCTAACTAAGCTGCTTCATTCTCGCTGTGGCATTGTTCAATGAATAATTTGGTTTTTCGTGTCTTAGAATGAGGCCGAATACTGGCGATGAAACCCCAATACATTACTGTTAGGCCTTGCGGTGATAATACCGTTATTTAGTAGCGGGCTCGCGTCTGATGAAATCAGCAATGAACACGTGGCTCTAAACAACACGTTTCTGTGGTTCAGTACGTTGGTATGAGAATGAAAAACAATTACTATTCTAAGACAGCTAAGCACTCCTTGAGTTAGAGAAAACAAAAGACTAATGCTGATTTTCAGAACGGATATGCCGCTGTTGGGCATACCACCAAGTTTGCCGGCTGTTGCAGATGTTGACGATTAAGTCAACATCTATAGAAAGCCCCAATAATACAGGTATATGCTTCGTGTGGAGGGCAGCGAACCTGTTCTACGCAGGTCAATGACAAGACGCATTCAAATTTACTTTTTTTAGTGTCGAGCACGTGTGCTCTCATTTTATCATGATCGTCATGATCATTATCATCATATTATTTTTCTCTTAATGCTGTTCTTTCTCTTTTGTCCCTAAGGCTGAGAAGGCTGTGTAATAATTTTGGTTAGCCCAATATATACACTGTAAGCTTCCAAGTCATCAATTCCGCACTTGTGTAATCACTCTCCTGAGATTTGTCCAAAGCAGTGAGCGTATGTTCCCTAAGACACGTGAACAACTGTAAAGCCCCAAGCCATTCAGAAGAATTACATGTACTTAGCTGTAAACATCTTCCCGTTTATTTGCAGTCCCGTTATATCTCAGCGGATATAAAATGTTTTTTCACGGCTAGTCATCGTAAATATTCCTCGAGGATTAAAATGTTTGAAAGCCTACTGAAAGGGAAAGAGGCAGGCTATTCGAACCATGAAATCGTTCTCAGAAAATGCGTGCAGAATGGGAGCCGTCTTCGCTGTCCTTGCAAACGAAGTGGCACACTACTGAAACAAAGTTGATAGGGTGTAATACCCATACTTGCCCGCGAGTTTCGAAGAGACATCAGAGCGAGCGAAAAAACCGGAAACGTCTAGCACGGGACTTTGATAAGGAATACCAAGATTTCATCAGCTGTCCCGTATTGCTTCTTATTATGCTCACAAGAATGAAAAGACGCCCAAAAAATCCGACTTTCCGTGGTTTCAACCGCTAAAGATACACATTCGGTGTACGGCGAGATGCATACTGGATGCCTCAGTAACAGGTTGTACCACCTGGATACCTTCAGCGTCAGTATAATATCAGGACACAGAAATTCTAGATAGAGGATACACGGTTCGTTAGATGTTTGAGGTTTTTAGGTTTTTAGTAGGCCGAAACTATTTTATCATTCATCATTCATACGAACTAGAATGTATTTGTGTTTCAACTATGCTACAGAAGTCCAAAGTACCCGCTGTTGACCCCGTGCGTCACGGAGCGCTGCAAGCTTGCGAGTGCCGTGGAACGTTATGACGCCTGCGGCAAAGAAAATCGAAATCTTACAGATGGCTTAGCTATACCGTGAAATTGCTGAAAATAGAGAAACAGCAAATAACTTAGCTAATTCAGGTGACTAGTTAAGGAAAAAAATATGGATGACAATCCGAATTTGTGTGGACGTCAATTTGAAGTTCCTGGTCAAACAGTCACCCCAGAAAAGGCCGTGAGATGTCGGGACAGTGGTGCTGAATGTAGCAACGCAAGAAAAACTACAAGTGTACAGATGCGTCGAAGTGTGAGGTCGACGTATCCGAACAGGTGCCCAAACCGCAGAGATTCTCCCTCTATCGTAAAACAAAAAAGCATGAAAGATTCCAGTTTTGCCTTCAAGTCGTCTAAGCCACAAGCTTCGAGACCCTATGATTTTTTCTTCATGAGTTTATTGTTCACAAATGAGCCCAAAAGCAGATGAACGTGGCGTTTCTACGGCATCCTTACTTATAGGGCTCCTTTTATGTTGGGATATTTTGAGGCATACGGTAGTGGAAACCGGAGTGGACACAGCACACGACAAGAATTCTGGCAAATGTGAACGCGAAAGCCTGGTTGGAGCGTCTGTCAACCTGCGGTTAAACTTTCTGTTTAACTTTGCGGCCATCCCTGCTATCACTTCGCCACACCATGGACAGCCGCCTCCGAAGGAAGTTGTACTTGTGCGCCATCGCCAGAGGCCTGGTGCAAACCCCATCAATACATCTGTCTCTCAACACGGATCATATTGCACATACGGCCGCGACTTCCTCTCGTTTGTCTTCTGTCTGACTATTTCCCTGCGCGCGCTTCGCCGCCTTTTTATACACGCCCTCCGACCATGCTCCGGCATTGCTGTTTCCCTTTTCCGGTGAGCGATCCTTATTTTTGGCTCGCTCACACAACAACACAAACATTGTCATCCGGTCGATTTTCTGTATTCAAAACTGGTGAGCTTCAAACGGGGAGATTTAAGGCTTTTACCTGAGAATACCATCTTGTATTTGTAAAATTAGCGAATAGAAGCCTAATCGCTACTTTGTTTCTGTATCCAAAGTCAGAAGAGGCGTTAGAACCCCGGTTTTTGTAAAAATAGAAAATATTACCAATACTGATAGAATGTATCTATGTCAGGAGAGGATATATTTGTCTGAATGTGTTCTACACAGGCACTAAAATCAAAACAAACCCAATGCCATCTATAGGATGACAATGAAGTGAACTTGTTTGAAAAAAAAGATGTATATGCAGTTGGTCAAGCTGTTCTGGGTCATGTACACCGTATGTTACGCTATGCGCCTACACAGTCTTAATCAAACGTCGCTTGGTCCTAAAGCGATTTTCTCATTATCATACCCAAGAGAAAACTTTTAAAACTAACTAATGCGTCAATTAGTCGCGACACAAAGATTTCAAAGCCAAAAGTGGACATATCACGTTTTTCCGGCACAGGTTTTATATTAAACTCGGCGACATTATACTAATGCACGTCGTATACTTGCGAACACAATCATTAGGGCAATTGTATGATGTAGTGTGATTTTTATCTCGACAATTGTGCAGCCGCAGCTGGGCTATTCTAATACGGTTCAGCTGTAAGAGGAAAAAATATTTTAAACAACATCAAAGCTTAGCTTGCAAGAAGTTAGGTTGCAAGGAGTTAAGCATAAATGCGCCTCATATTATAATTATGTAGACATTTCAAAACATATGTACGTAACGGAATCGAGACAGGATTTAAAGACAGTTTGATGCGACACAGAGGTGAGGGGGGAAGGATTCCGGAAAAGTCATCAGCAAATTACATTTGTAAGTTTGTTTATCAACAGAGAGTCGGTACCCATTCAGCAGTTAGTCGACAGCGCACAAACGCAATATTGGCGGTTGCACAACCGACTTCCGCTTGTTCATGAATGATAGTGCACCACTCGTCGAATGTAACTCGTTGGGTGTATGCTAACTAACGCTTTATTCTGTTATATTACTGTAATCTCGGCTGTATGCAATGTCTCTGTTTTTGGCAGTGTTGACACCTTTGACCAATTTCCTTCCGCAGTGCTGACAAATATGCTGTTTATAATGGCTCTCACTTTTTGTGGCCACTACAAACAAGATGATTTTGAGCTACAATATACTAGTTTCAATGTGTAGATGAAGGAAATAATTAAAAATATCCTTAAGAAAACACTAAACTTGAACATAACACGCGAAATAAATGGACACTGAAGGAAATCGGTCCAATTTCTATGTATGTTTGCATTAAATAGACGAGCCAAAGAAGTGCACTTGTTTTCGCTTCACAGGAAGCTGTAGAAGTAATGATTGTTTAGTGAGCAAATACAACAATGACACAAACTGTTCCTGTGATATATTTGGACGATGTTGAAAATTTTAGAGTTCGTGTATAAGCCCTTTTGTTTGTCTCAACGTAACATTGTTTTCTTGGGAGAAACTTTAATACTATCAGCAAGAAGCGTGCATGCAAGAACGTAGTTTAAGTGGTTCATTCGTAGAGAGATATTTAAGCAAGGTTCAGTGTCAGTTTTGGTATGGCGCAACCGGTTCGCGTCTTCTGACGTTATCTGTGATCACGCAGTGGCGCTAATTGAATAATAATGTTGTCATGCTAATCTCAAGCTTTTGGCTTCCGAAATAGGCCCAGTATGCTACCTAGCACACCTTTTATCCGCCAAGTATCGTTATTTACTCTAGCGAGGCGCGTTCCAGGGCGAACGCACTTGCTGAGCGCCGCCCGTGCTTTAAAAAATACTCCAATAAAAGGCATTTCCCTCACACCAAGGAAACTTTCTTCTCTTGCACCCCTAAAATTGCCCACCCCGTCTTAAAGGGTCAACAGTAAAAAAGAGGCAAACAGTCGGCCAAATTCAAAAATAAATAAAAGGAACCACGCTCAGGAAACCAATTTCCACAGTGCGATTTAACAAGAACTACTGTGGCAGAGGTTCATATACCAAAGTTACGCAAGCACACGCGGCAAGGCGCTGAAAGCACTTACACATACCGAAATGTGCCCCTTCAAGTCGTACACTCGTATGCGTGTTTGATTGCCAAAGCTGGAGATGCAAGTTGATCATTTTTCGAAAAACGTTTCTGCAGTGGCTCCCTCGTAGCAGATCAAAAATCTGATATCTCGCGGCACTGTTCCTTCAGGGAGGAAATTAAAGGCGATCGCTGAAGTTTGGGCGTGCTGGAGATCGGTCTGGAAGATTTTATCGTACCGTAGTTTTACGATTGATAATAAAAAATTTGGCTGATTTTAATTTTTTGTTTTCTATATTACATAGGCTGACACTGATTTTCTGGGTTATTGGCATTAGATTTCACACAAGCATGCCAGTCACGCAGGAATGTGCACGTCAGACCGCCCGTGAGAGGGCGTCAGTCAAACGAATTCAGTACAGTTGCAAGGTGATGTAAAAGTATCCTGTATTCGCTATATATTATCTATTTTGACTTCACTCACATAGCAGAACCTAATGCAGTCTACAAATTAACAAAAAATGCACATTGTTCTGATCACAGATGATAGCGGAGAGCACGTTTCTCTGTGCAAAGAAATCGTGACCACCCGCGTGTGCCTGACCAACTGGCTCGGTCTGAAGGCCGGCGAGACGCCTAGTTCCCGCAGTCACGGTAATCCTAAAGTTTTCACGTCATCGCAAACATCAGACGAAGTCGGGAAAATAAAATTTAAAGTAGTACAGGACCTTTAGAGTTACGTCCTGATAAATTACGCAAACGGACTCGAAGTGGTTGAAATATGGCATAGTTTACCCATGATGAATCTGCACACGTAATCTCACAAGGTTATCAAACCCTTTCAATAGTATGTTCAATAGGATAACGCTACCGGCTTAGCCTTTGCAATGGTTTCTACAGGTAAGACACAGTACTTTACAGACGTAAGAAACCCACGTGAAATTAGAGTCGTCGAACATCAGGGCCTTACGAAATGCGCTAGCACACCGGTTATTTCACATTTTTATCGTATTGATGCGTGAAAGCTGAAACGCAATCTGCCAATCAAACAATCTTGGGAAGCCTGTCCTCCGCACTCGAATTAAAGAGACTTTCAAGGAAGTCTTCAAGGCCGAATAAACTTTTGTTTTATCGTAAGGACTGCGTTATCCTGATTACACAGATGCCAGCGATTTAGCAAACTTCGAAGAAATACTGGATATACAGGCGAAGCAATGACAGCTCACAAGCCACTTTTTGAAAATGTTTTTATCACGGTGCAACATGTTGTTATGCGATGGGCGGCCTCGGACCTACGGATTCTAAGAAAGCGGCTATATATCCCTTAATCATACGACGAATGTAAACGTGCAGTTAGCAACATGACAACTACGTCCTAGTGAGCGGCAATATTGCGTCACTTCTTGGCCTACTACAACACAGTTAAATATAGATGTAACCACTCTCTTTGTAACGAACTCCTGGATTTATCGAAGTTTTTTAATTATCCATTCCCACCTTCATTGAAGTCTATGTGTCTGCGACCTATATGTAAGGAAGGAGTTGCGACGGTGAATCTCGATGTAGCGAATTTGCTACGCTGATGAGTCAAGGTGTAATGCCCTTTTTCTGAAAAATCGAATTGCGAAATGCACTGATCAAGCTAATTTTGCCCGCTTGCAATGTCTCGTAGTTTTCCGCGTGTGACCGAGGTTTTGATTAGCCGCTAGGCCTGCCTGTCGGGGTGCAGTCGCGGGTGTCCACTGAGATCTGTGGTAGGGTTTCATGGATGATGACTACTACTGCCTGAAAATGAAAATATTCGTCGTTTCAAGATAACCTCCTAATTTTAAATGCCTTCTCCGCCGACTAGAAAGAAGAACGTCAGCTCCTGCTACAGTGCCTCAGCTAGCATCGCTTCAACAATTTTGACTGCGAAAAAAAGCTGGATGTTAGCAAAAAGGCGACCTTTAAAGGGACCCTGCAACACTCTTTGAGCAGTGCAAGTAAACCTGCGCAACGTTTAGATTACACTGCCAGGAATACCTGAGCCAAATATTACACGTGCACGTGAAGCGGTGAGCGCGCAAATCGATGTGAAAGACGCGGAAAAACAAACCGCTCTCTCTTCAGTTGTCCTCATTATGCATGGCCCGAGGGACGTCACATAGGCCATGGCTGCCCGATCGGCTGTCACTGGTCAACTTCGCGGGTAGATTCTCCCATTTCCGTCATCGTCATCGCTGTGTACGAACCTCTTCTATGCCTGAACCTGTAGGCACAGTTTTGCCGTTTCTTTTGTGTTTTCAGTGCGCGCGGAGTTTGAGTGATGAGCTTAATACTTCCCTTTCAACGGGACCACTCGACTACAAACGTTTATTGCTTCAAAAACGCCCTACCAGCCCGAGCGCGCACTTGCGAGCAGGCACCCATGCCTGCTTTTTTGTGGCACCAGACCGGAAATAAGCCCCTCCGCGTGGCGGAGAAAAGGAGAAAACTACCCGGCATGTGATATATCGAAGGCCACCGAAGAGAACGCCGCTAGCCGCCCCCCTCTCCGGGAGAGAGCGCGCAGCTTTCGTCGCGTTGCCCGCGGTCGAGTTGAGAGGGAACGATTATGCGCGATTTCTCATCGCGCGTAGTTTCGTTAATTGTGAACGGATTTTCATAATTCTTGCGGGAGGAGATTTCTGGGACAATAGACTTTATCCCAAAATACATTACTAGTAGTCGATGGCAAGTGTTGCAGGGTCCCTTTAAGCATAGGTATGGTCCATGAAACGCGTTAAGGCACCCAAAAGCATCAAAACGCAAAAGTGATGCTTAGTTAAGTTTAATAATTCGGGTTCTAGTAGTCGCAGCAGGCGCACATCGTCCAGTTCTTCACTGTAAAATATGCCCTTGACCAAGGGTGATTTCAGTATCACTCATGCCTAGCTTACAGGTTTCGTTTCCTCTTCATTCCCGCGAGCTTTCACTCGAAACATGCATGTAACAAAAACCTGGATGTAGCGAAGAAATATTTTGTCAACATTTTTTATCCAGGTTTAACTGTATGTCTTATGGTTCTTGCTTAAAAATGACATCTGTGGATGGAATGAAGATTATTGGGTTAACAAGCTTTAGTTTGTTTCCAAATTCCCACAACGGTAGTTTGTCGGAATTGACTTTTTAACTACGATTCACATTATGGCGGTGACCCTAAACGAACTGCTGACGTCGAGCATCGTCATGGTGAGGTTCAACTATCCATTCATCCATGGGATAAACAAGCAGGTGGCAGCGTGGAGAGACAAACAAAGCGGTCTCTGCGCGACCGCCTCGTGTGATCGGCGCGACCGCCTCGTGTGATCAGGGCCGACACAAACCATCGAATGTTTCTTTGGGTGCAGTTTCTTTGCTAGAAATGGATGCAGTGGGTTCTTTGACTAGTCATGTGTGTCACAATGCTTGTCTCAAAACAACTAAAATGAGTAACGCGTATTGTTGGAATTGCCGCCCTACCAGTGTTTGTGGAGTAAATACAGTCGAGTCCACTTATAATGACACCGTTTATAACAATATATTGGATATAACGAAGAAAACCTATGGCAACGTCAACTTTTGTATTCTTTCGGTGGTGAAATAAACCGCTCATTAGAAAGGTCCAGTGCACGATATCGGATATAACAATGGAATCCGGTAATATTGTGCACCAAAAGTGCAACATTGACGACTCTAATGAAGCGGTTGCGCAGCCTACTCAGATTGTGTCTTAGTGGGAGGCCGAATGCGGGACACAGTTCATCGGAGACTTTGTTTCCCCCGAGGACATTTCCCTCGGCTAGGTGAAGCATCTGTAGATACTTTTGGAAAACATTTGCGCTCGCGTCACACGCGGCAAACAAAGGTGACCGACAGTGGCTACTTTTCCGCAAATTAGTAGTAGTATCCCCTCGCTGGCATGCCCATAAAATATTTTGAACTCGGATCAGTCTTTTTATTCGCAACCCGCTTATAACAATTATCGGTTATAACCATGCCATTTCCTTGGCACTGTGATATTGTTATAAATGTACTAGACTATCCTCAAATCACATTATTCCTAGGTTTTATTCATTGCAAATACAAACATTTATTGTCTCAATAAATTGGGGGATAAGGTTTCAATTTGGCACTGAATCTTCTGTATTCTGCAAAAGGGCGTCTTGTAGTGCCTAAACATTATTATACCGTTCATCTACAAACAGCCAGAAGTTTTCAGGGCGTGATTGAAAAACCACAACAACTAAGTGGAAAAACTTTTTGCTATTGTCTCATCGAGGAAATTTTATATACATCTTTTTATCTCTCATACCATGAAAAATTAGTTGCCGCACGGCTCACTGTTTTGTTAGCCAGTATTCCTTTTGACAGACTTTAAAAGCTTTCCTTTGAGGTTTTTGGCATTCAATTTTAAGTTCGGCCTAATTTTTTAACGCAATAAACGTACAATCAATTCAACAAGGTCACCACATTTTCCCGCGTAAAAGGCATTGTAAATACGACTAAAACATGTCAAATAGCTCCGTCGCAGATATATGTCGCCGAATCGCGTAAATAGCATTAAAGCTGAAGTAAAAGTCCGACACACAGGATAATGCCGAACGAGGCAGTAGATCACAGGAGATAGACATCCCACCAGTAACGACCGAAGAAGTAAGGAAGGCTTTGAAAGAAATGAAAGGGGGCAAAGCACCTGGTGAGGATCAGATAACAGCAGACCTCTTGAAGGATGGCGGAGAAATTGTCCTTGAAAAACTGGCAAACCTGTATACGCAATGCCTAATGACCGCAATGGTACCGGAATCTTGGAAGAACGCGAGCATCATCCTAATTCATAAGAAAGGCGACATGAAGGACTTGAAAAATTACAGGCCGATCAGCTTACTGTCAGTCGTCTACAAGGTATTTACCAAGGTAATCGCTAACCGAATCTCTGCAACCTTAGATTTCAGTCAACCTAAAGAACAAGCAGGGTTCCGTAAAGGTTATTCAACAATGGACCATATTCACACGATCAATCAGGTGATAGAGAAGTGCGCTGAGTATACTCAACCCCTATATATAGCCTTCATAGATTATGAGAAAGCATTTGACTCGGTCGAAACCCTACCAGTCATTCAGGCATTGCGGAACCAGGGGGTAGATGAGAATTATGTAAAAATACTAGAGGATATCTACAATGGGTCTACAGCTACGATCATCCTCCATAGGGAGAGCAGTAAAATACCTATAAGAAAGGGTGTCAGACAAGGAGACACAATCTCTCCAATGCTATTCACAGCATGTTTACAAGAAGTATTCAGAACGTTGGATTGGGAACAGGTGGGAGTAAGGGTTAATGGAGAAAACCTCAGTAACCTCAGATTTGCTGATGACGTTGCCTTGCTAAGTAACTCGGGGGACGAATTGCAAAGCATGCTTTCCGCACTGGGCGAACAGAGTAGAACCGTGGGACTGAAAATTAATATGCAGAAAACTAAAGTAATGATCAATAACCTCGGGACAGCACAGCGGTTTGACATAGGTGGCGAGGCAGTGGAAGTGGTAAGCGAATATATCTACTTAGGCCAAGCTGTGACCCCAGATCCAAACCATGAGGCAGAGATAATTAGAAGGATCAGAATGGGGTGGGGTGCATATGGCAGACATTCTCAGATAATGAATAGCAGCCTACCATTGTCGCTGAAGAAGAAAGTGTATGACAGCTGCATCTTACCGGTACTCACCTACGGGGCAGAAACTTGGAGGCTCACTAAGAGGGTTCAACTGAAATTGAGAACGACTCAGCGGGCAATGGAGCGGAAAATGATAGGTGTAACATTAAGGGACAGGAAGAGAGCGGAGTGGGTCAGGGAGCAAACTGGTGTTAAAGACATACTAGTAGAAATTAAGAAGAAGAAATGGACGTGGGCAGGACATGTAATGCGGAGGCAAGATAACCGCTGGTCATTAAGGGTAACAGAGTGGATCCCTAGAGAAGGCAAGCGTTGCAGGGGGCGACAGAAAGTTAGATGGGCAGATGAGATAAAGAAGTTTGCGGGGATAAATTGGTCACAGTTGGCACAGGACCGAGGCAATTGGAGAATAATGGGAGAGGCCTTTGCCCTGCAGTGGGCGTAGATAGGCTGGTGATGATGATGATGATGATGAAAAGTCCGACCGGTCGGGGGCTTTCTCCCCCAGTTAGCAGCGAGAACGGTCGAGTGCCGCTTGGCCATCTTCTCAAAGTTCTCTTTGGCGCGCCAAACCGTTGTAGGCCGACTTGCTCCACTTTGCCCTCTGGTCATTCGCTGGTTGCAGCAACACTTCCTGCGGCTCGCAATATCTGCGCCTATCCTTAGTGTCGTTTTGAAATAGCCAATGTTTCTCGGTCGCGGTGATGGTGGGTTAAATGAACAAAACCTTAGTTTCCGTGGTCGGAATTGAACCTGGGTTCCTCTCGAATGAAGGCGACGACTATACAATTGCACCATTCTACGACCGTCGAAGACGTTGGGATTATGGGGGGGGGGGGGGGCGCCTGGACGGGCTAAACAAAAATTGGCTCCGATCCACGCTGTGAAGGTGGTTGTAAAGCACAGCTTTAAACGACACCCGCAACAATTATCTATGTGCCTTCGCTGGAACTCCCAAACATGGCTCTAAAAAGAGCGAAACCACAATTTCGGCCAGCCGTTACGTGTAATTCGCAGAGGGGAGAGAGGAGGGCATCCCGAACGCAGCAGCAGCATCGGCCACGGCTGGGCTAGTTCGGCGTACGCTGCCGCTATAGGCCAACCGGGGGTCGGCACATCAAAAACGGAGAATAGCGTATTACCCAAGGGTGAGGCAACAGAACCAAGCCACCCTGATGTACTAGCTCGTGGCTACACCACTGCGCCAAGCAAGCGCTGACGCGGAAACAATTTGGCGTGTGAGCTTAGGGATTCCCGTTTATACTTATTTATACTCTTCAGTTCATTAAGTTAGAGAATTGCGAGAAATCTGAGGGAACTCTTATAAGCGCTAACTATCAGAACCGCTTGGTCCTTTCTGCTTTTGCAATGCCTCTTAAAACATAACCGGATTGATATTCACAAATTTAGAAAACGGAGTCCGATTTTTGCAAGCGCTTTGCAAACGGTAGCATTTCTTTTGCGGCGACGTTATTCGGACGACAACGGTAGTGGGAGAGGAACCTTCTGTGCGAAATAAATAAGGAGGGTCCCACGTTAAAGCCACTGCGAACAACTTCGTGAGCGTCAAACTTCCAGTTCAACCAGTCAACGTAGAAAGTGAGACAACGAAATGAATAAATGCTTTGTGTTCAAGCCTTCTAATCATAATGCCGATTGGTGGATGATTTTTAACTAAGAAATACTGAAATATATTCCTAAAGAAAACCACACTTTGGGTTCAGTTCGCGTTTAGGACTGGTAATTTTAAACATTCCCCTTTCAAACGTTAAAAGGCCGCAGCAGGGAAATCGTTTTACGTCACAGTGTTTTTGGTGATGCCAGTTTTTTCGAATACATGGGATATACTCCACCAAATTGTTTAGCGGTCCCTTTATCAATCGGCATTTAATATGCTAAGCAATGTCGTAAGCTGCTCGGGCTCAGCCAGATGCAGTTACTACAGCTGCAGTCGCAACATTGCGAGAAAACTGTGCGACCTAATCCTCAGCTATTGATGGTGGCTGTGTCCTTCCTACGTTTTGAATGCGACACAGCCATTACAGCATGAATTTTTTGAATGTCCAAGGCTCGAAATTTGACGTACTACCGTGCCATTGATCGTTCCTTCTTGAAAGTTGCATGGAGCATAGACAAAAGAAACAAACCCGATACCTAGTTACGTCTAACATTGTTTCGAATAGATCCGAGGGCGATTGTTAAAGCTGTGTGGCCAGATTTTGGGAATATTACCGTAATCGTGTACAAGAATCCCGTTCGAAAAAGAAGCTTCCCATAAAAGTCCGCTGTGTTTCTGGTTGTTCGGCTGAAGTCACGAATCGGTACTGTCTAATTGCGCTAACTGATTCCTCTTCGTGATGTTTTTTCTTGTGCCAACCAAGTTCTCCTTGTCACGTCGTGCATCGTGGCAATTGACTTCATTATGAAATTCTTTCACTCATAACTTAAGAAGCGCTCACAAAAAGCGACCATGCTTGTAACGATCATCAAAATAGGCACCGCTGGCTGCGCCATATTGATCTAGGCTATGTAAAATGTGTAAACTGACGACCCGTAATGAAGACTGGCCTTTCAGTAATTTTGTAAAGGTTGAATGGGTAAAGTTGAATAAAAATGCCCAGAGTGTTCAGGGGACTAAACTTGTATTATCACACACAATATTGCTCGGACTGGCTCAAGCTGCTTGGTAACATTATTTCAATTTCGGCGTTGTAAAAACACTAAAATCTTGTCACTGCGTACGTCAAAAGAGTAACGAATAAATTGTACTATGAACCCTACCCACTTTAGGCTGTCTTGCAATTGACCAGGGTATAGAATGTTCACAACAAACAGAGAAAGCTGAAAGGAACAGTTATTACTCGATTATATTCTGATAAGCGCTCGAGCTGATCCTCGTCTTATGTGCTGACGCATGTTTGTTATACTGCATTTTAGCGTGCTTATACGCGGCACTAAATCCTTAAACAATGGAGCGGGAAAGAAGGAAGAAACTTACACCTGAGGAAAGCTATTGTAGGTTCTTGTCAACAGGATGCCGAAGTGGTTTGACATTCCTGCTGAACTGGCTGCTGCCGTGTCGGGTCTCTCTCTTTTTCTTCTTCTTCTTCATCTTCTTCTTCTTCTTCTTCTTCTTTTTCTCCTTTAATGGACGTACCCACTTAGGCGGGTTGGCCAAGGCTTGAGATTTGTCTTATAATTTAAGAAGTGGTACTAGGAATTGGATTTTAATGATAAAACAATTAGACTCCTTTACTAGACAGATAAATGATTGGATGAATCCGCATTATATGACTCTTCTTCTAGCCGTGATGAATTCGTGAAGGAGGAAGTAAATTCCTTTGCTTTCTTTGCCAAGGCAGCTAGCACCGAATGAACAAACTGAAGTTTTTTGTTCAAGTATAAGGCGCTCGAATGGGGGAGTGAAATAACGTTTTCTACGCTCTATGAAACAGCGGCATTCAAATGAATAGTGTTCTAGTGATTCGGGTTGATTAAAAAGCAAGCAAGCGTCGGTAATGCCAATCCTGACCCGCTCAACTATAGGTTTCATTTTGGAAGGCGCCACCTCATGGCGGTGATTGCCACTTCACACTTTCAGGAAACACAAAACGATGAATTCTATTTGAATATTAGGTGAGCATACTCTCTCGACCCGTTGCCGTCGCGTCGCCATCGTCGCTGTTGTTGTTCGTTTGTTCCAGTATGGCTCATGCCCTTTCGGGGGATTGGCGTGTACAGGGAACTTGAAAGAGCCATTGTGCCTTCTTAACAGTAAGAAAAGTTTGACTTGGAAATTAATCAGTGTCTTTCAAACGAACACATACCCGCATGAAACCCTCTTCCACGTCATTCACTCAACCTCATAATCCACCACCTGCAAGTACTTTCCACCACACTGCACGCTCTCCCATATTATCTGGGGCGTGCTCCCGCACACCATCCCTCCCTCCACCCCCGCCCCCAACCACGAGCAGTGGGAAGGCATGCTAGCCAGGCCGGACCCCGGCTATCAGCTTCGGCTGGTTGGAAGGGCCCTTCTGGCAGCGACAGCCTGGGGACTTCTGGACTGAGAAGACCCCATTGCCATGACTCCGGAACTAATATAAAAAAACCTTTTTTCCTCCTTATTTCAATCGTTCAAGAGGGATAAACTGCAAGGCTGTGAGGAATATGTTGAAGTTGTTTTAACCGGTAATTGTCCCAATTTGCTTTCGCATATTTAGAAATTACAATAGTGGCAATCGTGTTCTCTTACTAACCTCCATCTGAATGGCTATTTTATTGAACGCAGATCATATTTTTCTAATGTTTACAACGTAAAAAGTAACCATTAAAAATATGGCAAGGAAATGAAACTCTGCTTTTGTTAGCGGTTTATATTTATATAATTTATGTCGGCATAATCCTCACAACATAATAGTTATGGCTTATTTCTCTAATCATACTCTCTCCATAAATGACCACGCTTCACTGTGCCAGACATAATGTGGAAGCTAACAGATGGTAGCTTACCGAGAACTTTAATAGAAGCTCACAGATACCCAGCTTAAGACAATCCCCTTATTGTCAGCTTAACCTGGAACTGAAATTTGGTTTGGTGCTGAGAAATACCTTCCATCCCTAAGTCTTAGATGAGGATGGTTGAACGCGACGATTTCCCGTGATGCATTCTTTGGTTGGTCAATCTGACACTGCGAAAATTGCTAGTATGGTGGTTCAAATCACTTTTCTGCAATACCCACAGCAACTCTCGGGTGAGTATTGCGTAGGCGAAACTTTGAGTTGTACCGCTGAAATCCTTGTCTGCTTCATGGCGTTCACATCGGCCATGTTAAAATGGAGCATTCGGATATACGCCAGCTTCATAACTCGAGGTACCCAGTTTCCATTATGGTCACACAAAGCGCTTTGTTCTTTCACCTCACCTGTTATCATTAATGGTCATCGTCAGAGAAAGTTTGCTTTCCTGCAGGGGGATTGGTGTACAACGGCGTCAGTGAGGACAATGAAATTCGCTTTAAAAGATTTTATACCCTTTTTGGGCATTCGTATATCGAAGTATGAATCCCTCATGCCCTGGTAGCTTTATTATGGAAGTTTTCTTATATACTGAACCTGTAATTTGCGTGCGCAGAAACCTGCTCCAAAGAGAGTGTGACATGATATCAGAAGCGACTGTTGTCACTGCCAGCCCTAAAACATTACCGCTTTTCAAAATGCCGATAAACAAAATTGAGTTGAATCAACGGTTTCTGTTGGTAAACAAAAACCTGTATTCATGGAGGAACATGGAGAAAATAGAAGGAAATCATTTTTTGTATAACACAAGCAAAATGTCAAAACACAGTTTCTGTTAAGTTGCCTTGTTGGAAGGAACGTTGCTGGGGCAGCTATAAGCACATTGGTGGGCACTTGGACAGCCTCCATTATTCGCGATATCAGTAAAGCGGTGGAGAACATGTCGCTAGAGACGATGCGGAATTTAACAGCGATATTGGCAGACATTTGGACAAGATCGCTTTCCTTGATTATCCTCTGGGATACATCTTGTCTTTAAATAGGTGCAGGCCGGGCTCTGCTTGCTACGACTTTAAAGCACTGGCTCATTCTTGTTATCAACTGTTAAAACTCTCTGTTGAGCTGCTGTCTCTAAGCGAGTGGCGTCCGTGCTTCTAAAGCTCACGACCTCTGAACGAGCCTTGGGAAGACTACATTATAAAAATTTCAGAAAAATTTAAATCAGACAATTGCCTTGTTAGACATGTTCTGCTCATTCCTACATAAATTAGTGTAATTTTGTGTCTCTTAGATCGTTTTAGGTGCGGCCATAAGCAATTCCACGGGTTTAAATAAAGTAACGCATCATATCGCAAGTGCCCGGTAAGCGTGTTGCTAGCTATACGCCAAAAAATCAAAGTGCAACATAATTTTTGCGAGAAGTTAAATTTGGTTCTCTACACGGCAAGCATTCTGTACACGTCATTATTAACGACAAAAGAACACGCCGACAAACGACACGTAAATAAAAAAGAATAAAGTAGCAGTTAGCCAAATCAGCAAAAAACCTCAAACTGAGAAATTAGGAGTTACTTAGAACCGCGTAGTTGTTGTTATTGCTTCTGTTGAGGATAAATCTGATATGAACATTTTAGCTCATTGGATATGTACCAGTGGAACAGTTAGCAAATGGTCGTGTACACATGGTCTTAAAAAATGACCCTTACGAAAATGCCATAATGGCCCATATGAAATTTTATGTGGCTATATACAGCTATATATGTGTTCAAACATGGCTATGACTTGCCATATATGGCGCCAAGTAGTGCGATATATGGCGTGGTCAGCTCATATACGGCGTAAAATAGGGCCATATATGGCCCCTATATGGCGCTTTCAAGCCATATATGGCTCCAATTACTTCCACATGGGGCGCCAAGTACAGACGTATATGACCAGGACGACTGTTTATATATGGCGCCTTGTACAGCCATATTTGGCGCTAGATGCTTCGTTATATGGCATGAACAACAGCTCTAGGACACAACCAGGTTTATGTAGTACACCAAATGCAGCGAGTTATGCGGCCAGTTACTGATATATACAATTGATTCACGCAGTTCCAAGGTAATATATATGCAAATACTCGAAATGTTTAATTACAATCTTATGAATTCACCTCCAATATAAATTCTCAGAAAACACTTTGTGTTTAACTGTCAAGTTAGGCTGCTCTTAGTTTTTTTTAGAACACATAGATCTTTCCTCGCATACTTCAAAACTGCAACTAGTTTTAATGCTGCTGCTTCAGTTCTTTATTTGTCATATATGCGAGGACCAGAACAAACGGTTTTTCATTTTCAAATCAGTGTCGAGGGGTGTGGAAAGGGGTTGGGGTGGGTAGTAAGTGGCTTTGGGGGAGGGGGTGCATTTGAGCGATCGGTCTGGATCCGCCGCTGTTTAATAGCAACTTCGATAAATAACTCCGGTGCGCATCGGGACGCACCGTTAGGCCTTTTTGTACTCGACAAACCGCACCGGTGAACACCATCTGTCCTCGCTAAACCGGGCTGCACTGCCGCGTCACAACTTCCGGTTGCCGGCCCGCAGCGTGCAAGAGAGTGTCGATGGAGCACTGGGGTGAAATCATAGTGGATTGCCCAGGTGCATGACGAAGGAGACGGGAGAAGCGGCTTCCTCTGCCGTCTCCTGCAGTGACAACACATCGATGCACTCGTGTGAAGACGGAACGAGCCGTATATTGCTGCTGACAAGGATGAGTTTTTTGCGGATTCATCAGACAACGATGCGACGGGCTCAGAGCGGCCGCTAATAACGGCCAGGGAGAGTGGAAAGATTTAGCAGTCTGTCCGGTCCGTTGGTTATATTGTAAAAGGGTTGACCGGGAATAGAGTTCCTCTATATAGCTCCCGCTGAGAGCTAAGGGTTGCACGACCGCCCGCCATCTTGTTATCGCATTGCTGCAGGAAAGCCGACCGTTGCTAGTGTAGGAGCCTCGCCGCAACGCTACCAACAGCGGTGTGGGCGCTTCGGTCACCTGCACCTTACGGCGGCTACGCCTGATTCCTGCTTATGTCATTCACGGTGATGCTGCTGCTGTTCCTGGGCGGGGCGTGGTGCCGCCCGCCTCGGCGGCTGTGGCGCCGCCGTAGTGGGGGTTGTCCACGCGGGATGGATAACCGGAGTGACGTCATCACGGCGGCTCTTCGAAAAGGGTTGCGCAACTCTTAGCTCCCTGCGCTAGTTGTATAAAGGAATTCTAACCCAGACCGGTCTGTGCCTGCACCGCGGTGAATGCCCAAGTGCCCAGACGGGTCCCGGTCAACCCGGTAACAACGCACACGGTTAAAATATCAGACATACCTCAAGCCTTGGCCATGATAATACAAGTTTAGGCCACTGAATACTCCGGGCATTTTTACTCAACTTTCCCCATTCTACTTTTACAAAATATCTGAAAGTTCATTCTACCTTACAGGTCTTCAGCTTACATATTGTATATAGCCTAGGCCAATATGGCATTGCACCGGTGAATATTTTGATGATCCTCAGAAGTATGGTCGCTTTGTATGAGCGCTTCTATGGTTATGAGTGAATGGCTTTCATAATGAACTCAAACGCCACGACGAACGAACTCAAACGAAGGAGAACTTGGTAGGCACAAGGAAAAAAATTAGGACGCGGAATAAGTTGGGCGCAATGAGATAATACCGATGCGTGACTTCAGCCAAACCACCAGAAACAGTGCGGCCTTTCATGGGAAGCTTTTTCTTCGAGCGGATTCTCGAGGAGGATTACAGCAGTATTCCCAAAGTCTAGCGCACACAACGTTATGCAGTTTAGGATTCAACAAACGCGCGGATCTATTCGAAACTATGTTAGGCGTAACTGGGTATCCGTTAAGTTTCTTTAATCTACACTCAATGCTCCTTTTCCCGAAGAAACTATCAACGGCACGGCAGTACGGCAATTGTCGGGCCTTAGACATTCAACAAATTGATGCTGTAGTGGCTGTGTCGTATTCAAAATATAGGAAGTACACACCGTCTATAGCTGAGGATTAGGTCAGGCAGTTTTCTCGCCATGAGGCGACAGCAGCTGGGGTAACTGCTTTTGGCTAAACCGGAGCAGCATACGACATTCCTTAGCACACTTTACACCAGTTAATAAAGGGACAGCCAACCAATTTTTCCGGATTATATATCATGTAGGCCAAAAGAACGGGCATAACCCAAAACACAGTGATGTGAAACGATTTGCCTGCTGAGGACCTATACGTTTGAAAACGGAATATTTAGAAATACCAGTCCTAAACGCGAAATGTGCTGAACATATCCGTTTCTTTAGGAATATATTTCCGTATTTGCTGCTTAAAAAATAATCCACCCATCCGTAGTATGATTAGAATGGTTGAACACGGAGCTTTTATTCATTTGGTTGTGTCAGGTTCTACGTTGACTGGTTGAACTGGAAGTTTCACTCTCACGCAGTTGATCGCAGTTACGTTTATGTGGGACCTTCCCTATTTAAGGTCGCACGGAAGGTTCGCGTGCGACTGTCCTCGTCATTAGATGGAGGGATGGACTATCTTGTTTAAAAGTGAAGTTAAAGTTGTCTACCTTACCAACCAAGGGTTCCTTCGCGCCGTAGGGGACCAGAAACTCCTGACGCGGCTAAAGAGGGCTAGGACGGTTCTCACTAGCGGAGCACAGTGTAGGTGGCGCTGCCAACACGCGCTATTACCCAGCGTTCCCTTGCGCGCCGGTGGGCGCGACGGCGGGAACCCTCCCGTCGCCTTTGTCGTCTGCTTTAGCGACGGTTGTTGTCGGCCTGTTTTGGCTCAGCTTCGGGTCCATTGCGCGCTTCTTTTGCACAGATTTGAACTTTTCGGCAGCACCTTCCTGGTAACCCGGACCCGACGGAAACAACTATGCGTAAGGCAAAGATACGCTAACGATTATTTTGCAGGGCGGGAAAACCAAATGTTGAGGCAACGTACAGACATCTGACCGCTAGAGAAACGCTACCATTTGCGCACCGCTGACCAAGAATGGGACTCCGTTTTCAAAATTGGTAAATACCAATTCGATTGTGTTTTAAGCAGTATTGGAAAAGGTGAAAGGAGCAACTGGTTCTGATAATCAGCGATTATAAGAGTTTCCTCAGCTTTATCGCAATTTCCCAACTTATTAAACTGACTACTTTAAATGAGTATAAATGGGAATCCCAGAGCTGACATGCCAAATTGTTTCCGTGCTTGTGTCGCGCAGGGGTGCAGCCCCGAGCTAGCACGTCGGGATGGCTAGGTTATGCTGTCTCACCCTTCCAAATACGCTACTCTCCGTTTTTTTTAAAGACGATAGTCTTTCTTGGGCTCCTTAAACCCAGAAATTTTGGTCTGTCTGTCCGTCTGTCTGTCTGTGACTCGATTCAGACACCCGGCCAAAGCAAAACAATGCCTGCGTAATAGTCTTATATAGTCACAGCTAAATATACCCGTCTATGTAAGTGTAATGTTCATACTTCTCAACATTGTTAAAGAAGAACAAGACATTACGCAAATATGAGACAACAAATCAATGCAGAAGTGATATTTGCAGCGTTCCTTTATAAAAATTCAAACATGCTTCACTTTTGCGAAATTAAATACTTCATCAATTGCAGAAAAAGAATACACTCTGCCGTCGCCTGCTGTCGCCCGCGCCGCTATAGCTTCTGGCGCCATTTTAAGAAAGCAACCGGCCACAGCTACGCAAGGTTCCACTATATAGGTTCCACGTTCTGCTTGCAACGCACGTGGAGTAGGGAAACGCGGTTCTATAAACGTTGAAGTAGGGCGCATCGATTAACGCGCGTCTTCGCCGTACGGCAGCGTTCGCATCGAGACGCCCGGTTTGGAGCAGTGGAACGCGGGAGATTTAGAATGATTTAAGCAAACATTTGGCGTCTTTACCTTGGGAGGAGCGCGACGCAAGAGGAACAACATGAGAGGTGAGCGGTAAAGCGAAGGGAGGCATTTACTTCGCAAAAGCCGATAAAGACTATCGTCTTTTGACGGCATTTGCAACGAAAGGAGCAGATACGCGGCCAATTTTTTTCTTGGGCCGACCCCTGGCTTGCCTATAGCAACGGTTTCCGCCGCACTAGCGCGGCCGTGGCCGATGCTGCTGCTGCGTTCGGGATGCCCACCCGCTTCCCTCCACTCTCCTCCCTCCCCCCTTCCGCGAATTACACGTAACGGCCTGCCGAACCTCTGGTTTTGCTCTTTGTAGAGCCATGTGTGTGAGTTCAAGTGACGTCACATGGATATTTGTTGTCGTTGTCGTTTAAAGATTTGCTTTCCAAACACCTTCATTGCGTGCATCGGTCCAATTTTTGTTTAGCCTGTCCATGCACCACCTCATAATATTGCCGCGAACCATACATTGGGTTTGTTTGTTTGTGTTTTGCTTTTACCCCCCCGGCTGCGCCGGTCTGTGTTATCTCTGCGCCAAGGGAAGCGCGTGTTCCATTCTTTCTTTCTGTGCCGCATGTGTTATCTGTCGTGATAGGGAGAGCATTCCGATCTAACGTGAACAGCCCAGAATAATCTTCTTGGATCTACTATGTTCTCGATGCGAATCGACGTTTCGAGAACCACGCGCGCCGAAAGATAAAAAGCCTGCAGTGCGGACGCCGGAGCATTCGATTCGACAACACTCGCCTGTGCAAGTCACTTTGTTGACCGCTGCTTCGCCGCCTCTGTATTCTTTTGAGTTGTTAGGGGAGCACAAGTTCGCTCCAATAAACGTGTTTCTCATTCAAGGCAACTGCATCGTCCTTGTCTTCGCGACAATAACAGCGTCTTCCGCTGTAGTGGAATGGTGCAATTGTATTGTCGTCGTCTTCATAACGCGAGGAACCCAGGTTCAATTCCTACCACGGAAACTAATTTTTTGTTCATTTACCCACCATGACCACGACCGAGAAAAATTGAATATTTTAAAACGAAACTAAGGATAGGCGCAGATATTGCGGTCCAGCGGAAGTGTTGCTGCAGCCAGCCAATGACCAGCGGGCAGGGAGGAGCTAGTCTGCTTACAACGGTTTGGCGCGCCAAAGAGAACTTTGAGAAGATCGGCTAGCGGCTCTCGACGATTTTCGGGGCTAGCTGGAGGAGAAAGCCGCCGACCGGTCTTAATTTCACTTCAGCTTTATGCCTATTTTAGCGACCCGGCGACAGATGCGGCGTTGTTTAAAACGGAGCTATTTTAAATGTTTCTTTCTTATTTACAATGCATTTAACCCCGCAAGTCTTCATGCCCTTGTTGAATTGATGGTACGTGTAGTGCGTTAAAAAATTGGGCCTAGTTAAAATTGAATGCCGAAAGCCTCAAGAGGAAGGCTGTCAAAGGCTGTCAAAAGTAACGCTGGCAATCATAATACTGAACCGCGCGGCAACTAATTTTCAAAACTAAGCGGGATAAAACGAGTTATTAAAAATTATTTTTCTCAGTGTGGCAAAAGCAAAATAGTGTTTCCAATTAGTTTATGTGTTTTTTCAATGACGCCCTGAAACCTACGAGCTGTTTGTAGATGAACGGTATATTAACGTTTAGACAACACATGGCACCCTCTTTCAGAATACAAAAGATTCAGTGCCAAATTAAAACCTTATCCCGATTGTATTGAGAAATTATGTTTGTACTTACTATATGTAAAACGTAGTCTTTGATGTGATCCAGAGGATATTCACTCCCAAAACACGGTTTGGGGGGCAATTCCAACCATATAATTTGTTCCTTTTAGTTGTTTCGAGACCCGGATTGTGACGCATATTGCCCTAATGATTAATCAAAGATCTCACTGCATCGATTTCTAACAAAATTGCTGCACCTAACGACACATTCCATGGATTCGGTCGGCCCCCATCTTGGCTACTGCTCTCGGACGTTTTCCTCTCCGGCCTATCGCACAAGGCCCTCGCGCGAAGACCGCTTTGTTTGTCTCTTCGCGCTCTCGCTGGCTGGTTTATCTAACGGATGAATGGTTAGTTGATCCCGAACAGTCCCGTGACGATACTCAACGTCAGCAGTTCGTTTAGCCTCACAGCCATCATGTAAGTCGTAGTTAAACATTCAAGCAGACAAACTACCACTCTGGTAATTTGGAAAAGACAAAAGCTTTGTAACCCACTAATCTTCATTCTAGCTACAGAAGGGATTTTTCAGCAAGAACCATAAGACATGCGGTTAATCCTGGATATAATAAAATTGACAAAAGTTCCCATTTTTTCGTTACATCGAGCTTTTCGCTAAATGCAGGTTTCGCGTTAAAGCTCGCAGGAATGAAGCAGAAACGAAATGAATATGCTAGGCATCAGTGATGCTGAACTCACCTTTGTCAGGATATATTTCACCCTGAAAAAGGGCGCGATTTTCGCCGGCTGCTACTACACGGCCCCCGAATTCATAAACGTAACTAAGTATCACTTTTGCTTTTGATGCTTTTCGCTGCCTAAACGTGATTCAACGACCAAACGTTTAATGAAAGGGCGCCTTCTGGCGGACTTCATATTATTTTCTGCCGTCAAAATTGTTTAAATGCTTCTTGCTGGGGCACTGTACCCGGCGGTGACGGTCTTCTTTCTCGCCGACGGAGAAGGCATTTAAATGGCGATCTTGTCTTGAAAAGCTAAATATTTTCGTTTCTTTCCACGAAGTCTTCCCAGGAAACCATGCAACCAATATAAGTGAACCCCCGCGACTACACGCCGAAAGGCCGGCCTAGCGCCTAACCGAAACCGCTGTCACACGTGGAAACGAACGAGACATTGCGGTGCGAGCGAAATTCGCTAAATCAGGGCATTTCGCTATTCAATTTTTCTGAAAAAAGGCAAGAAACCTTGACTCACCTGCGTAGCGGTTACATCCAAGTTAACCGACGCCACTCCTGCGTTAGATACAGGTCACAAACACTAGGGCTTCAATGAAGGTGAAAATGGGGAATTGAAAAACTTCGATAACTAGCGGTGCTATGTTCAGGACCAGTGTGACGACATCTCAAGGTCTCTTCTGGTGTGGCTGTTTGATTGCCACCTTCACATAATTGTGCAGATGAATTCGGATTGTCAGTCATATTTTTCTTCCTTAACTATAAACCTGAATTAGCTAAGTTATTTGCCGTTTTATTTTCCGCAAAAACTCGGCATAGCTAAGCTATCCCCAACATTTCGCTTTTCTTGGACGCAGGCCTCCAAAGGTTCCGCTGCTCTCGCAAGTGTTCAACGTTCCGTGACCCGCGCGGGTCAACAGCGTGCAGTTTAAAATATGTTACCATAGTTGAAACACAAAAACATTCTATTTCGGCTGACCGATGAATGATATAATACTTTCGCTTTAATAATAACCTAACAACTTACAACATGAAACGAACCGTGTATCCTTTATCTCGATAATTGCCGTGCCCTGATGTTAGGCTGACGTGAAGGTGTCTATGTGGTAAAACCTGGTACTGAAGCATGAAGTATACATATCGTCGCACACCGAAATTGTAGCTTTAGCGCAATAAACCACAAAAATTGTAAGTTTTTGCCTGTTACTTTACTCTTGTGAGCATACGAAGAAGGAATGAGGGACAGCCGATGAAATCCTGGTAGTCATATTCAAATTCCCGTTCTGAACTTTTTCCAGTTTTTCAGCTTCCTTCCACGTCTCTTCCAAAATTACGGGCAAGTATGCATAATGCATCCTGTCAAGTTTGTTTCAGTAGTGCCACTTCGTTCGCAAGTACAGGGAAGACCGCTCCCATTCTGTACGCGTTTTCTGAGAACGATTTATTTGTTCGAATAGCCTGCCTCTTTCCATTTTATAGGCTCTCAAACATTATAACGCTTACGGAATATGCACGACGACTAGCCGTGAAAAATTATTTTATAGCGGCTGAGTCATAACGGGACTGCAAACAACCGGTAGGATGAATGCAGCTACGTACACGTTATTCTTGTGATGGACTTGGGTCTTTCCAGTCGTGCCCTTGTCATAGAAAACACGCTCACTGCTTCGGACCAATCTGAGGAGAGTCATTACACAAGTGCGGAATTGATCACTTGCAAACTTACAGTGTATAAATCGGGCTAACAAAAATATTACCCAATATTTTCAGTCGTAGTACCAAAAAAAAAGAAATAACAGCGAAAAAGAAAATATGCTGATCATGATCATGGTGGTCATGGTGAAATGAGAGGGCACGCGCTCATCACTAAACAAGTAAATTCGAAGGCGTCTTGTCATTGACCTGCGTAGAATAGGTTCGCTGCCCTCCACGCGAAGCATTCACCTGCATTATTGGGCCTATCTATACGGAAATAGAGTGAATCGTCAACATCTGCGATCGCCGACAATCGTGCTGGTGCGCCAGCAGCGGCATATCTGTTCCGCGTATCAGCATTAGTCTTTTGTTTTCCCCATCTCAAGGAGTGCTTAGCTGTCTTGGAATATATTTGCTTTTCATTGTCATACCAATACACTCAACAACAGAAACATGTTCTTTAGAGAGAGGTGCTCATTGCTGCTCTCATCAGACGCAAGCCCGCTAGTAAAGAACGCAATTAGCACCGCCGCGCCTAACAATAATGTATTATGGTTTCGTCGCCCGTATTAGGTCTCATTTCAAGACACGAATAACCAAATCCTTCACTGAACAAAGCAACAAGAAAAACGAAGAAGCCTAGTTAGGGTTCGACATTGCATGTATTGTTTGCAGCTGGAGAGTTAAGGAGGGAAATAAGACGGCCCTTACGACCAGAATGCTTCGCCTCATCGCACTATCTGTCATCGTGTTGGTCTACCTACCCTTATTTAACCAATGCACTGCAGAAGAACGGTAAGCTTTCTTGACCTACAGTTTGTATGCTTTTTCCACAGTGGCCGTTACTTCGGCGAAAGCTTCAGCATCCTTCTTACCACCGAAGGAATGTGTAGAGACAGGAAATTGACTTTGAGTATTGCGATTTTTCCACAGTATTGCAATAACACAACAGAAAAATCCAATGGTTGTGAGCGTGCACGCGGATCTCTTGTCTTATTTCCCTCAATCAACAGAATATTGTAATCCAACAAAGGTCCGCCGTTTGCCATGCAGGTGTTGTTAGTGTTAAATATTTGTTTTAGATTTCAACTGGACGAGGATGTCATAAATCACGAAAACACGCTATTGCAATGCATATTACTGAAGCTTTTTGGCGTTTGCGAGTATGTTTCGGCAGGGGGGGGGGGAGAGTGTTTGCAGAGAGCAGACGAAAAAATAAAGTTGCTTAAATTGTTTTTGTACAGCCAACCGATTTTTCGTGCAGTGCAAATTTTATAGCTCATACGAGACCCAGCGTTTAATCTGAGGTAAACGCAAGAAACTGAGTAACTTGGAGAAAAATATTTAATATGCCACTAAAGTTTGTGTTGCCCGTAGGGTGGCGCGAAGTAGTATTTACACGTGACACTTCCATACGTACACAAACCGCGCCGTCGGTTTCTACGCGTGATTTGTTTACCCCATAGAGGAAATGGAATTGCACCAAATTATGGTTGTATCCGGAGACGAGCTTTTATATGTCAGTTTTTAAGAAACGCACAGTTACTAGCATGTCGCTAGAAGGATCGCTGTGACGGTTCCAAACATTCCTTTGTGCATATTACATAGGAATGGTACATCGGTTCAACCTTTTTCTGTTCAAGTTGGTCTAAGTGATGCTCTTCAGTTAAAATACAGAGCGTATACTTCAAAAAATCCGTTACCTGGCTCGTTAGGTGCCTGAGGTGAGGATACAAATGCACACAGCAGGAGCTTACTACCTTCATGTGTTCTAGGATGACTAAGTAATTAGCAGTTACGTCTGGCATTGAATAATTGCAGATACAAGATCCTAGTTGCCGTGTCATCACGTTGTGGCATTGGGCGCCTTCTAGCTATTGCCTTTTTTCGCGACGTTCAAAAACACTCAGCGCAACTTGCCGTAAGACATTTTGAAAAACCTGAGGTATAGAGAAGCTTCAAATGTGGCCCTACTGAGAATCCTGGCCCTACCCTAGGATACAAGTTAGAGCCACTGCTAAGCAGACTTTTGTTATAGCCCCAAGTGATACGAAAGAATGCCGCATGTCGGACCAGTAGGTCGTCATTCGCATCCGTTTTATCAGCAGAGCTGTACAAGCTTCAGCTTGAGCTTGCCGTTCGCAAAAAAGTACTCAGTAAAATTGGCCGTTATTCCGCCCTGCGAAAGTGTATGCGCAGGAAAGCTGCTGTAAACGCCTGACACGCGAAGGCGGAGTGTAGCAAATGTTCCTCGCGTATAGGCGTGCTTGTCGTTTCCACTCGGCTTCTCTTACTGCAAATGCTGGATCATTCCTACCCAGACGTATGCGCCAGCCCTCGAAAAAAGTCAGCTCCGTCTTCGCAAGAGCCATTGGAAAACTAATCTTTACCGGGAACACATGGGAGTTCCTGTTGTTCGCAGGGGCTTTATATTTCATATGTGGTTTAGATGCACGTTTTGTGTTTTTTGCTTTAAATGAATACAGATCAGTATGCTGCATGCCTGCCTAGCCTGATGCAAGCTCCTAGCCTGACGCATGCGGCTCAAAAGTACTAAAACTTGCTGGTAACAGCTTCGCTATGGAAAAACCCTTTCGGCCCGGACTTCGCTTAGCCTCGACAGCGGTTCTAATCCTTACCTGCCTATGACGTCATTGCGCGCGCCTGCACCTCTGGAACTTCGAGAATAGCTGCCGGACGACAGTAGCATTGTCTACCGTGTGACTCACTACCATACAATGACTCACGACATGCCCTCAGCCCGACAACCCGAACCCGGACGTGACTCCCGAACACGACGACAACTACACGGCACGACGCGTACGAGACACGAACATACCTGCCCCCGAGAAGACGTCGATAACGACGACGCCGAGTGCTTAACCGTCAAGATGCACAAGCCAAGATACGACACCTCGAAGCACCCGGAAATCAAACAAGGCGGCGTCCGACGTCACGTTGTGCATCGATGGCTTTGATGTAGTCGTCCTCAAAGACACGGGAGCGGAATACTCAGTAATGAGCGGGTCATTCGCGGTCGCGAGTTCGATTCCCGGCCGCGGGGGTCGCTTTTCTGATGGAGGCCAAAAGAAAAAACGACGGTGTGTACGAAATGTCGGCACACGTTATTGATCCAAAGGTGTCAAAAGTATTCCAGAGCCATCCACTACGGCGCGTGTCATCGCGTGCGTTGCTTCAGCGCGTTAAACCGTATAATCCATCAATCAGCGGGTCATTCGCGTCTAAGCTGAAGAAAGTTACGACAAGATGCGACGATCCGCACATACCCATAGCTGGAGGCCATCTGGTAACACCAACTGGAGAGTGCACATCGCGCGTCATCATAAACGGCACCAGGTACCCTGCTGCGTTTATCATTTCCCCTAACGGCTCCCACGACATAATTCTTGAAATGGGCTTTTGACGGAAAACGGTGCAATAATTGATCCACAGACAAGGTCTATAACTTTTTCCTCCAATCACACCGTGACGCCGGAATCGAACCCCCAACACCGATATACTGTAAGAATCGCAAATGATCATGTCACCCTGCCACCCCGTGCAAGCTTGATGATCACCGTCTATTGTGAGGATGCTGCTCCTGACGTCGGGGCTATCGTAGAGAGTGACCAAACTTTGCTTCTCGACCGCGGTGTCTCTATCGCAAGCGGCATTACGCGCTTTAAGCAATGCAAATCTCATGTTTTGGTCACTAACTCCATTGAGGAGTGCCAGCATGGAAACAAGGGTGCTGCAGTTGCGTTCCTCGAAGAAAGGCAAGAAACAATTTAAGTGGTAGCCGTCGCTAACTTTGAACGAGCACGCGTAGATGCTTTTAGCACACGCCACTTCTTTACATGAACCTTGAACTGCCGCAAGAAAAGCAGGACAAACTATTGGATTTTATGCGTCGGTCCAGTGAGTGTTTTTCGATGAATTCAAAATTACGTCAGACACCCCGAGCGAAGCAGCGTATTATAACTGAAGATGCCGCCAGACCTACCCGACAGTCACCGTAACGATTGTCTTCACACGACCGGGAAGACATTCGTATACAAGTCCACGACACGCTCAGCGATGACATTATACAGGCATAAAAAAGCCCGTGGGCTACACCGTTCACTCTAGTAAAGAAAAAAGATGGCAGATAAACATTCTGCGTTGACTACCGACGACTGAAAAAGATTACCAAATTGACGTGGACCCCCTGCCACGAATTAACGACGCCCTCGACCACCTCTGCCACCTAAATTACTTCTCTTCGAGGGATTTGAATACAGGCTACTGGCAAATTGAAGTGGACAAGCGAGATGAAGACCAGACTGCATTCATAACCGCAGACGGCGTATACGAGTTCAAGGCCATGCCGGTTGGCCCTGCACGGCGCCAGCAACGCTTCAGAGAGTCATGGACACTGTGCCAGCTGGCCTGAAGTGGCACACCTGCCTAGTATACCTCGACGACGTTGTCTTATTTGTCTGGACTTTCGACTAACACCTTGCAAGGTTGGAGTCTGTACTCGAGTCCATTCGTACATCGGGGTTAACGCTGAAGCCTGAAAAGTGCCGCTTCGCGCACGAGGGGCTCAAGTTTTGGGGGCACGTCAAAAAGGCCGCAGGATGCTGCCTGATCCGGCGAAAATTTCAGCCATAGCGAAATTACCAAGACCGAGAGACAAGAAGGGCGTTCGAACATTTTTCGGACTATGCGCATACTACCGGCCCTTCGTCGCAAACTTCGCACTCATTCAACAGCCACTCAGGCGCTTAAGGAACGATGGCAGCTCTTTCAACTGGGCAAGCACCAGAGAGGAAGCGTTCAGCTAGCTGCAACAACGCCTGCAAAGCCCGCCTGTGCACGATCATTTCGACGTAAACGCCTAACAGATTTGCATACGGTAGATAGTCATATAGGCTTATGGGCCATCCTCGTCTAAAGGCAAAGCGGTTCCGAAAACGTAATCACCTATGCCAGCCGTGGTGTGCCCAAGGAAGAAAAAAAATGCTCTGCCTCTGAGAAAGAGTGCCTCACTATTATCTGGACCATTTATAAATTTCGCCCATACGTGTATAGAAGACCGTTCAAGGTGTTGACAGACCACCATGCGCCATGTTGGCTCACCTATCTGAAGGACCCGTCGGGCTATCTGGGTAGGTAGAGCTTGCGTCTGCAAGTAATCTGTGTTACAATAGTCTACAAATCCGGCAGGAAACACTCCGACGCGAACTGCCTGTTTCGCGCCCCCCTCGACCCACCACCACAGCATTCCGACGAAGACAGCGCATTCGTCGAAGCCTTGACGGAGAGCGACCTAGCCGCCCAGTATCGTGCCGATCCCGAATTACGCCTCATTACCGACTCTCTCTAAGGACGCAACGTCACGTGCCAAGGGCCTTCAAAATTATTTTCCTGCATTCGCAATAAAACTCCGTCCTCGTGAAGAAAAATTAAACCCGTGAACGAGAACAAACTATATTCTTGTCATCCCCGCGCACCTTCATTGCCAAATTTTGAAAGTGTGGCATGACGACACCACTACCGCAAATCTCGGCACAGCTCCCACGATTGGAAAAATCAAGGCGAAGTACTACTGGCACGGGCTTACATCCGACAGCACCCACTACGTCCGGAGCTGCGGTGAGTGTTATCGACGTGAAACACCACCGACGAGACTCGCCGGACTTTTGCAGCTGATCGCCGTGCCATCGAGGCCCTTCCAGCCGATTAGAATGGGCCTTCTGCTGCCGATTCCACACTATGATTCTAGAACAAGTGGACTGTCGCAACGACAGACTACATCACGCGCTACGCAGAGACCGCTGCTTTTTCGAGGGGGACTGCACAAGAAGTCCCGAAGTTCTTCGTGAACCCAGTTGTCTACGACATGGAGCCCCTGACGTCCTAATGACGGATCACGGACGGCCTTCACCGCGGAGCTTGTGCAAGGAAACTTACGCTACAGCAACACGGATCACCGAAGAATGACGGCGTACTACCCCAAATGAGCTGACTAATGGAACGTCTGAACAAAACGATCGCGGATATTCTGTCTATGTACATCGAGGGTGATCATATGACTTGGGACGAGGTCCTCCAGTATGTCACGTTTCCGTACAACACAGCGATATATAAAACTACGCAGATGACACCATTCGAGCTGGTCTAAGGAAGACTGCCGACTACGACGCTTGATGCCATGCTTCCGCACGTAGAAGGCGGCGACCTCAACGCTGACGTCAAAGAATAATTTTAACATGCGGAGGAGGTCGCCAGCTCGCTCGAGTTCGTATAATGGATCAGCAGCTGGTGGACAGCGGCAGCTGCAGCCTCCGACGCCGAGACGCGGAGTACCACCCAGGGGATCGTGTGTGGATTTGGACTCCCATCCGATGGCGCAGACTCTGTGAGAAGCTTCTGCGACAGCTTTTCGGACCCTAGCAGACTGTACGACGTGCTGGCCAACTTACCTACGAAGAGATTCCCGATGGTGATTCCGGCACATCACAGCGACGCAGGTGAACCGAAGTCGTCCACGTGGTTCGCATCAAACCTTACTGCGCAAGATGATGGACATTTGTTGTTTTAGTTTTGTTGTTGCTCTTTGTTAGGACTGTCGTTTTATTTCACCATCGGTTCGATGCAATATTAGAGGGGGGGGGGTAATGCCGTGAGCCATGTACGCGTTTGTTTATTAATTGTTTGTTTTTACAGCCAGCGAGCGCCCGACTCTATTATCTGTGTCCCCAAAGAAGCGCGTGTTCCATTCTTTATTTGTTTGCCCTACTGGCTATCTCATTCAACTAAGGAGACTTTTTCGAACTAACGCCACAATCTTAGAATAATTTTCGTTATTCTGCAATGTTCTGGATGTAAATCGGCGGTTCGAGAAAAACTCGCGTCGCAAGATAAAAAGCCTGCATAGCAGACGCAGCGCTATTCGACTCGCCGGCAGCAGTCAGCGCACGCCACTTTGTTGAATGCTGTTCCGCCGCATGTGTACTCTCTGAGTTGTTGGGGGATCACAAGTTCGCTCCTATAAACTTGTTTTTCCTTCAAGAGAGCTGCTTCGTTTTTAGCTACGTGACCATATTAGTTGCAACAGCAAGGTCTCCAGCGAAGAGGTTAGGCCGACATTTTTTCCTTACTGCCTTGCACCCCCAGACACGCTACGCTTATTTTTTGCTTGCTTTATGGTGCTTACTGCCATTCGCCACATCTCATTTTACGCATATAGTAGCCCCAAAACCGAACAGAGGATATGTGGTGTATGCACGAAAAGAAACAACCGCGCCTTGTGAAAGGTCGAAACGTCACCCACGTTTTCAAAATGTTCCTTAGTTTTCGATCCTATGAAAAGCTCCAGACCACGCAGTAAGATAAAGGGGAGCGCCAACTGCTGCCCAGAAAAAAAACCATTAGCGCGGGCCGATAATGTAACCGTGCCCCTGGCAGCCAGCCAGCTATCACTTCGCTCTCTTCCTAAATCGCTTCCCTCTCGTCGTTCTGCCCGTGTAAGGGCCCGCGCAGAAGTAAACAGAGCAAAGGGAGCGGTTGCAAAACTGCACCGCTGCGCCACGTATGGGCGCCGACGGAAACCATGGAGCGCCGGTCAAAGAGTGTGTTCGCAGTGCCCCCGCCGGCCTTTTTGATATGTTTAATCACCGCTGTGCTGGTGTGTCATTCTCAAAGAGACGTTCTTCAAAAGGCAGCGCAGGGCTATAGAGCGGCGCTGCTTGCATTGCCGCTCGCAGGCATCACCGGTGAATCCATACGCTGATTATGAGGTGGATGAAGCTGCGCGCGCCCAAAAACGTTCCTTGTTGCGCGCTCTAAAAGGCGGCATAAAATTGTAGACCGCTGTGGTTTGGCATAGCATGCCATTGCGTTGTAATTATTTTAAGCCACCTACAAAACTGCCCAGCACAATATTGAACGCACATTCACAGATATTTTCGCTGTTCGGGAAAAACAAATCTCGCTTCCGACATTTTTTTAAAATATAGAGCTTGTCCCAAGTGATTGCTTGCGGTCAGTCCAGGCGAGTTCTGAGGACCAGGAAATAAAAAAAAATCATGTGGTATAAATTCTGTGTTACAGAACACCGTAAAGAATAGGAACAATTGTTGCCTGCTATTACAGCGGCCCTCACAGGGCGCAGATGTTGTTTTCGCCTTAACCCTTTTGCTTCAATTGACGAGGATAGCCGTCATAAGATTTTGAACCAAATTAACCGATGACGAGTATGGTCGTTATCGGTCATCACGGCTATAATATTCACCGGTCATTTTGGTGCCCTCACTGCGCTTTTCAGCAAGACACTAAGGTAATGCGCTGAAGCAATCTTTCCAATCAATGCGGAATTTAAATCTGCAACACTTTCTTAACTAATACAAGTTGCATGTTAAAAATAACAACGTCGCTTTTAATTCAAAGACAAAATATGTACCCAATGAGGCCCGCTGTAATATCAGGCAACGATTGTACCAGTTCTTTGCGGTGTTCTCTAATGCAGAATTTCCACCGCATCGACATTTTTTATTACCCTTTCTTCAGAAAAGATCCGGAGTGACCGGCAGCAATACCTTGGGCAAACTCCAAATTCAAAAAAGATATCTCGGAAGTAAGATTTTTTATCCTGAACAAAGAAAATGTTTGTGAATGTGCTTTTTATATTGTCCATGGCAATTTTGTTGCCGGCTTACTACTGATTATATCACAATGACATGCTATGCCGAATCACAGCGGCATACAATGTTATTCCGCCCTTTACAGCGCGCAACTAGGCACCTTTCAGGGCGCACGCACCTTCGTCGAGCTCATGAGCCGCAGATTCGGTCGCCGCTGGTGCCTGCGAGCGGCAATGCAACCAGCGCCCCTCTATAGCCCAGCCCTGCCTTTCGAAGACCATCTCGCCGAGCACGACACCTCTGCAGAGCGGCGATTAAACATACCAGATAAGGCGGCGGGGGCAGTGCGAACACACTCTTTGACCGGCGCTCCATGGTTGACGTCGGCGCCCATACGCGGCGCAACGATGCAGTTCGGCCCCCGCTCCAGTGGTCTGTTTACTTCTGCGTGACCTATACATTGCTTTCCCTTTATTCGCTTTCCACAGCAGCTTGTTTTCTTTTGCCGCGACTTCTGTCTTCAACGACGTCAAACTGTGCGCGCTATAACGAGACGTGCGCGTAATTGAAATCACGGCACGATGTGGCAAAGAGCGGTTGTGTAATCGCACACCAGCATATATGTGAGATCGCGTATCATGAAACGTTAGTCAAAAATATTCAAGGCAAGCAGAAAATACGTATCTACCCCAGAAGATCTAATATTCAATCGTACGACAATGGTTTCTGAAAAAAAAACAGTATGAACAAATGTAATATCGCACCCTAGAACATGCACTCTTGCCTTCTTCCCTTACCGTATGCGATTGAATGCGAAAATCAAACTTTTTTGCTCGCTCGCTGTCCTGCTGCGGGATTAAGGATTCATGCTTCTTGTGCACAAAAACACCGTTTACGGGGGTTGTCAGCAGTCTATTCGCCCCGAGCGCGAACACAGTCGGCCCCTGGCGGCGGCGGGACGAACCGCTCCTAGTGTGGATGGCGCTCTCGCGTCGTCTGCTTTTTCACGTTGCGTGCGGCGCAAGACGCGTGCTGCACACGACAAAACAACCAATATGTGTGCTCGTTTTGCAGTAAGCAATGACATAGTTACTTCTGCGTGCGCGTTTCCTCTAGAAACGCAATAATCAGCGGCCGTTGCGGGTTCATCCGCTGGTTTAATTCCACGAAACATCTTCGCTGTGGTCACGGCTTGAGTGTGAAACGTGTTATCAACATTGCTTCCACACATTACACTTTTCTTATTGTTGAGTGCAGTCGTCTGCCGTTTCGGAAATGTCGAAGGGTGCTTTTTGAAGGTGGCGTGGTGATTATTTAAAGGATAAAAGTTTAGTACGCGAAACGGGTAAGAAGCGACAAGACCTGTGCATACGCGTGCAAATTCCGCACCCTTGTAAAATTGCGCTGTGTCCTTATAGAAAGAAGAAACAAAAAAAACATTTACACTGCACACGACCCGTGCGTTATCGCCCATACATTACCGGACACGTATTTTACACCCGCAAGCGCCTGTGTGATCGTGTCCTTCCTGTACCTTTTCTAAAATAAATACAATTTTTGGACAGTCGTTGGTTATACTCAGGAGGAGGAATAAACATTTATTCAACTGTATCGAGTTGCTAATTTTAGGTATTATTTAAAATACGTTTCTATGGATGCGCAAGAGTATTTAGGGAGGATGTTTCGGTAAAATTAAGCAGTTGTGAGTTTGCGTCAGTAATGTGGCATTTCGTGTGTCATTTTCATATATATCGTTTTCAAATCCGACATGAATCACCTTGTCCAGAAACGTGTCTCATTCAGCATAACCAAATGCCTAATTTGGTCCCGTCTTAACCTCTTAAGGTGAACCCAAGTTTAAAAAAAGAGGAGAAAACGCGTAATATATAATGCACGTTGTTGCCCACATGTGTGAGGGGTGTGTGCCATGACTCGCTGTTTTTTTTTCCCCACATTGCTTGCTTTCAATACAATTTCGAAAAAGGCGTCCCACAGTTCCTGGACAATCTCGGACCAAAGAGGGGTTGATCAGTTTTGAAAATACGTGTACTGCTTTTTCACCGCTACAGAACACGACGCCTAGTGTAGTTTCGATTGTAAGTAATACCAGAGTCCTTCAATGTAGAGCATTGAAGGACTCTGGTAATACTGATAACCATACTTTGGCTCTTCGCGCGCGTTACAAGCGTTTTCTTCTCGCTGCTCTGTGGGCAGGACCCCCCCCCCCATCCCCCTTCTCGAAAAAAAAAACGAAATGCACAGAATTTTATTTTTTAACCAATCCTCAAGAATTAAATGCCAAGACAAAGGCGATATTCAGCTTACAAAACAAAGTAGTTACCGGGAGCCCGTTCCGCTGATTTGCAACGAGAAATAAAAAGGAAATGTTTTACTACATATGCAACAGCGCAACTTCATTTATTGCCATCTTTAGGGTTGGTAAGGGACCTTATACGCAAGAATGCAAACACATCTCGCTGTTGCAGGCACCTGTTGGATTTTAAAAGGGAACGCAAATGGTCAACAGAGCAGCCGTAACAGAAAATTTGTGCTCACTGTGAGGTCCCAGAAGCTTGGTTTGCACGCTGTAAACCTGCTCGTCATTTTGCGGCAACATAGTTAAACATGAGATGTTGATTGTACTGCGTTCGTTGACAATTCAATGCGCAAGTTCACTTGTGACGAAAGCCGTAAATAAGTGATCCGAAACCGTTATTCATCAAACCTTCCTTCAGAGTCGCTAAAATCTCATTTAAAAGACCCTAGAGCGGTTACATTTATATCTCTGCGCTGATCAAAATTTAGTAATTTTATGTTGTCTTTTGAACACACAAAAAACATCGTAAGCTCTTAGAAGGAATTTCGGGGTAGTTAAGTAGTGTTACCATTTCAGAGCATCGCACAAATGCAAGAATGCGTCATGCTACCAGTGAAAGCAGTTGAGATTGCCGTTGTAAACTGAATTTCAGAGATCGAGGCTTCCTGATTTGTTTCTATTTATGCTTTTATTGAAGGCTTAAAGCCATAGTCTGGAAAGATCGAGCTTGCTACGAGCCACAGCGTACAAGTTCATTGTCACAATTACGGCCATACTGAGATTCCCGACGAGTCGTCACTTTTTTTGGCGTAGTAATGGAAACTGACTGCCGCTTCCATGCTATACATTGAACGTTGAGGAACCGAACTACAGCATAGCACTCTTGTTTGCCCCTTTCGTGCGCACATACGGCGAGAAAAAGGCACGGAGTGCGCCCACAGTGTGCCTTCTTACGGGCCGCTCTGCGGAGCATCCACACTAGCAGCGCGACGCTGTCGTCACCTACACGTCGAGCTCGCGGCGAATAGGCCAGCGGCAATTATGGATACTTTTCCACAAAAAAATTTACCGCTACCACATTGCAACGAATATGAAAAGGGTCTTTCAGTTTTGTTAGGTGACCAAAGGACTCCGTACGCTATCTTGTTTTTACCCGTGCCGTAAATTAGGGACCAATGTTCACAGGCCCTCTGCAGTCGTGTAATCTTGTCGATGCCGCTAGCGGATAACCGCAGATGCATTTCTGAGCAATGTGTTCAGGTAAGCTAGTTTGGGAAAATAATGTTGTTCCAATATAAAGAGCCAAGGCGGATAATGACCTATATTCCGCAAAAAGAAGTGACTGGATGTTTTTTTATAAACATAAATAAAATAATTTTACCCTACAACCATTTGTAAGTTATGTAAAAATCCACACCTGTCGCTACGTTATTATTGGTGGCAACTTCGGGCGTCTGCCCGAAGATGCCACCATTATTACCGTGTCGGAAGTACCAGCTGGACAACCAGTTGAGTGTTCTCAAGTGTTCACATGTTGGAGAGGGAGCAGGAGGGGACATGTAAAGTGGAACCGTGATACGGAAATATTTCTCTAAGGGTCCCCCAGCATGCCCAGCCGTGGTTGTTTCGGAAATACTCTCACATGGTATGAACTGATGACAGGGGCAGCCGTTTACGGAATTCAAATAGTTAAGGTGATTTCAAAATTATTGTTGCTTTCTGAAAGACCTAACAATAATTATCACTTTTCAAGCGCCACTGTTTGTTTTATGTGGGTTCTGCACAAAGCAGGATGCTGCTTTCGACTTTTTGGATACAGTTCACAGAAGCGCGGTGCACTATACAGTAGTGTGGTATGCAGTACACATAACGCAATGCATACTGTCTCGCGAGACACAAGCAGAGATACTGAAGCAATTCGGCATGTCAGCTGGCTGGTTAGCATTCATAGCGCGTTTCAGGCAGTAATTTAGGATTACAGACGACGAAAAAGTAGAGGGGACTCTGAAAATTGCTCTTTGTCAGAACTAGGTGGTATCTGTCGGCGTTTTTGCTAAATGTAGAGCACAATCGAGTTTGTATTCGCTAATTTTCGGGACATTTTCGCAATCGTGGCACGCACTGCGGAAAAGGTGGTGTTTTCCTAGTGGCGAGATGCCTGTATGTGGTCTCTAAATTTTGTTTTCCCGCCATAAAAAACCCAACCTTCCATATCTTTGTCGTACGATAATCATTTCATAGGGTAGCGGTTACCCAGGAAATGTTATCAAACATGCATCAATTTATGCTTAGTAGGCCCGCAACGGACGCGAAGCAGCGCCCAAAAATGCAGAAAAGAACCACCATTAAATTATATAAGTCCGACGGAATTGTTCCTGCCGTTGCACCCGCCTGATTGACTGGGCTCCGGTGCGCGCGGAAGGCTGGGTAATAGCTCCCGTTTGCCGCGCCATATGCCGTGTACTCCGTAAGTGAGGGACAGTAGGGGCCCATCGGAGAAACAGAACCCGGCGCTCCTCTTTATTTTACTCCGTTCTCAAGACTATTCAAGCGAACAACCCACAGTGCCTTTATGTGGCGTTCAGCAAAGCAAGTCTTCAACAAAGTTTCAAACCCGTGATTTTCCATTCAAACCAATGTAGGTACATCTAGTGCTTGAACAAGAATCAGTGAAGCAAATATTTGATGAGCAATTTGTTAAACGCCCAATAGAAGCTTGACTTCAAAGCGGACGTGTTTAGACGGAGCTAGGCGAATTTTCAAATTTTCGTTTGGAAATGTGTCATGAAAGCTCACATTCTTTCACACTCCTCTTGCATAATGTTCTTAAGAACGTAGAGAAAACTAACGTAGGTAACTTCCACAATATGGTGATGCTTTAAAGACCACACTCGCGTTATCGCGGGGCTGTCCCGATAGTTTGACAAGCTAAATCACATCCGTAGGTAAATTTGAGGTTCCAAACCAGTCACCCTAGCCCTCTTTGAAAAAGCCGCCTTTGAAAAATCACCGAATGAGCTATTAATTCACCCGGCCGGGACCTTCCCTTTCCTTGTTTCTCAATGCCTGTGGCATTGAGAAACAAAGAAATGCCGTGTAATAACAGCGCGCGTCGTAACGCATCGGAATACCCCGAAGTCACCGCAAGCTTACCGGCCCAGCCAGCTGGGTTACACTGAAAAAAAAAAGAAAGTTATTCGCTAAACAGGCCTGATATATTGTAGGCCAAGGTAAAGAAGACCTTC